>NC_052157.1:79357-392232 GCF_902713615.1 Scyliorhinus canicula
GGTAGGGACAGGGCGAGGGAGTGAGGGTAGGGAGTAGGCAAGGGGGTGAGGGTAGGGAGTAGGCGAGGGGGTGAGTGTAGGGACTGGGCGAGGGGGTGAGGGTAGGGACCCGGCGAGGGGGTGAGGGTAGGGACCCGGCGAGGGGGTGAGTGTAGGGGCCCGGAGAGGGGGTGAGGGCAGGGGCCCGGCGAGGGGGTGAGGGTAGGGAGTAGGCGAGGGGGTGAGGGTAGGGAGTAGGCGAGGGGGTGAGGGTAAGGACCAGGCGAGGGGGTGAGGGTAGGGACTGGGCGAGGGGGTGAGGGTAGGGACTGGGCGAGGGGGTGAGGGTAGGGGCCCGGCGAGGGGGTGAGTGTAGGGGCCCGGCGAGGGGGTGAGGGCAGGGACTGGGCGAGGGGGTGAGGGTAGGGGCCCGGCGAGGGGGTGAGGGTAGGGAGTAGGCGAGGGGGTGAGGGTAGGGACCAGGCGAGGGGGTGAGGGTAGGGACCAGGCGAGGGGGTGAGGGTAGGGACTGGGCGAGGGGGTGAGGGTAGGGGCCCGGCGAGGGGGTGAGGGTAGGGACTGGGCGAGGGGGTGAGGGTAGGGAGTAGGCGAGGGGGTGAGGGTAGGGACCAGGCGAGGGGGTGAGGGTAGGGACCGGGCGAGGGGGTGAGGGTAGGGACTGGGCGAGGGGGTGAGGGTAGGGACTGGGCGAGGGGGTGAGGGTAGGGGCCCGGCGAGGGGGTGAGGGTAGGGAGTAGGCGAGGGGGTGAGGGTAGGGACCAGGCGAGGGGGTGAGTGAGGTGTCCCCCATCGGCAGCTCCGGCCCCTCACCGGCATTGATGGGCTGGAGGGTTGTATCTCCCCGGTTTTGCGGGGGGGGGGGGGTTCACGCGGGTGTGAATTGGAGCGAGTATTTACAAGCGTGGACCAGGCGCCAGGTCTGTTGAGGGGGAGCAAGGAGGTCCGTGAACTTTGTAAACTATTCTACAGATATTTTTATTCAGGGCTTTTTACAAATATCAGACCAAGCCACAAATTCCCAACCTCCGCCGATACCAACGTTTCGCCACCTGCCACCTTCCCAATTTCTACCCCCTCATCCCACCCCAAATCCCTCCCTCCCCTTGTTGACCCCTCAATCCCCCTTAAAGAAATCAATGAATAGTTTGTACCTCCGAGTGAACTCCACTGCCGACCCCCTCAAAGTAAACTTGACCTTCTCCAGCCTGAGGGTTTCCGCCGCTCACCCACACCATCGCCTTCCGCGTCTCCGAGTCCCTCCACCCAACAAAATCCATCTCCGGACCATCAGGGAGGCAAAGGCCCAAACATTGTCTTCTCTCACCCCCTCGACTCCCGGATCTTCCGCACACTGAATATCGCTACCTCCAGACTCGGAACCACCTTCACCCCCAGCGCCTCAGACACCACGTCCGAGAACCCCTGCCAGAACCCCCTCAGTCGCAGACATGTCCAGAAAATGGGTATGTGACTCACGGGCCCCCCGGCGTACCGCCCAGACCCATCCTCCACCCAGCAAAGAACCTGCTCATCCTCACCACCGTCATGTGGGCCCTGTGCACGCAACAAGGACGTATGCACCCTCTGCAAGGCCTCAGCCCACTTCCCAGCTCCTCCTCCCCGGAATGCCCTCCCTCTCCATCAATTCTTTGTGGTTTCCAACACACTCCCCTCTCCTATTCCATCCTCTGATAACAGCTTATCCTGAAACACAGGAGGCTGCAGCCCCAGGAAGGACAGTGCCTCTCTCCTCATGAAATCCCGAACCTGCAGGTATTGAATCCCTTTGGGCGACTCATACAATTCTTTAAACTCCTCTACCCGGCAAACTTCCCCCTATAAACAGGTCCCTGAAATACTCAAACCCCACCTTCCATCGCCCCAGGAACCAGCTCCACCGGCACAAACCTATAGTCGTCACAGATCGGCCCCAGCGCTGACCCATAAGTCCATCAGACAGGCCACTCGGCCCATCGAGTCTGCTCTGTCATTCAATCAAGGCTGATATTTTCTCATCCCCATTCTCCTGCCTTCTCCCCATAACCGCTGATCCACTTATTATCCCCACACCCTTAACGCCGAAACCACCACTGCGCTCACGGAGTATCTGACCGGCAACAAGAGGTGCCAACAACACAGCCTCAGACCTATCCACCTGCACGACGCCCCTCCATCCCCACCACACACACAGTCCCCAAAATTATCCAATTAATATTCCTGAAAATGGACTTGGGAAGATTGGAAGGTTCTGCAACAGGAACAAGAACTCGAAAGCACCACCATTTTCACCATCTGCACACGTCCAGCGGCAACACATCCCACATCTTAACAATCCCCCTTCATTCCCTCCACCAATCGAGCTAAGTCCAATTTGTGTAGCAGGGCCCAGCTCCGTGCCACCTGGATTCCTAAATACCTAAAACCCGTCCCCACCACCCTGAACGGCAACTCCCCGAACCTTCTCTATACCCTCTAGCATTGATCGGAAAGCCCCGCTCTTTCCCATGTTCAATTCGTACCCTGACAACCGTCCATATTCCCTCAAAATCGCCATAATCCCTTCAATGCTGCCCACCCGAGTCTGAGATATATAACAAATCGTCGGCATACAGCACAACTCTATGGCCCCCCCTCAATCCTTTCCAACTCTTCGATGCCCTGAGGGCCATTGCGGATGGTTCTATCCAGGTAGAGCGGACATCCCATAATGTAACCCAAGTACCCCGAGCTCGACCTGTTTGTCCGAATGCTCACCACTGGCACCCCCTGTACAACACCGAACACAATCCGCAAACCCCTGCCAAAACCCAAACCTTCACAGCACCTCCAACAAATATGCCCACTCCACCCGATCAAAGACCTTCTCTGTGTCCATTACCACCATTACCTCCACCTCCTGTCCCTCCGACAACATCATAATCTCATTAAATAACCTCCGCACATTCACTGACAACAACCTCCCCTTCACAAATCTGCCTGGTTCTCCCCATCACCCCGGCACACAGTTTCGATTCACAATGCCAGCACCATCGCCAACGGGTAGGCATTAACGTTCAGCAACGATATCAACCAGTAAGACCCACAATGCTCCGGGTCCGTATCTTTCTTTAAGATCAGGGAGCCATCTGCCTGCCACAATGTGGGGGGGGGGAGCTCCCCCCACCCCTCACCTCATTGTTTGTCCTCACAAGCAGCGGCTCCAACTCCCCACCAAACTTCTTATAAAACCCTCCTGGGAACCCTTCTGGCCATGGGGCTGCCTGCACCACACCAATGCGATCCATCACCTCCCTCAACCTAATCGGGGTCCCCAGCCCCTACACCCTCTCCCCCTCCAACTTATGGAACTCCAACCCTTCCAGGAACCGTCTGATCCCCTCTCCTGGCCGGAGACTCCGGCTTGTCCAGTCTCCTCTTATATCCAATACCTCCCTCAGCCCTAAAGGCTCCTCTAGCGCCTGCCTCCTCTTTTCATCCAGCCACGGGAACTTCAGCCTGTTTAAGAACCTCCCCATATCCCCCTCTTCACCTTCCCCTCCCTCCGGGTCTGCCCTAAACAATTCCTCGTAATATTCCCTAAATGCCTCGTCATTGCCCCCCTTACAGGCATTGCTCCACACAGATAGCAAGGGATCAGCAGAGTTCACATGGACAGTTGTTGCTCAAATCCTCCCTGCCACACTGCCTCCCTCAGAGCAGAAGCCAGTGACAATATCAGCTAGCCCACCCTGAGGATCACGGTCTGTCTCCAAGCCTGTCCAACCCCCTGATCCCATCCATCCCGGCCCTGGCCAGGAAACCTGACCATCTCCCCATCACAACCTGTGTGTTAAACTCAGGATCCACAAACCATTGCAGCTCAGCTCCCAGCAAACACACACATTCCTCGCTCACCCCCACCGTTGACCTGCTCGCACACCAGGCTCTTAGCAGGGAGACGGATGGTGGCACACGCTGACAATCTCTCAACGCACAACCAGGTGCTACCCTGCTTGTGGGATAACATACGGCCCACCCAGTGAGGAGACCCACAGTCCGCCACACAAGGAGATGCAGGACAGGGGCTACAGAGCCTATCGCTGACACCGGTTGCTGCAGCCACCATTACCACAGTTGGCAGAAACGGGTGGTGAGAATAGAGGCTGCCCACAACACAAGCCGGGTGCCAGTCACTGATGGGGACAGGGAGGCAGTGCGGACAACATCCTCTTGTAGGGGATGTGGGGGGGGGCACCTGGTGAGGGTGGCACAGAGCACAACTCGGGGTGATGACCATGTAACCTGAGGCCGCCCACAGGGACATTTCGGAGTCCAGCCAGCAAGGCAAGCGATCTAACCAGCCACTGCCACTGTGGATGCAGGGAGGACCCTGAACAAGAGGAGACAGCCCCAGAACAGGAAGGGCTGGCAGGGAGACTCAAATGCCAGCCTCCCATCTGGGTGAGGAGGAGGCACAGTAGGACAGTGGTTAGCACTGTAGCTTCACAGCAGCAGGGACCCGGGTTCGATTCCCGGCTTGGGTCACTGTCTGTGTGGAGTCTGCACATTCTCCCGTTTCTGCGTGGGTTTCCTCCGGGTGCTCCGGTTTCCTCCCACAGTCCTGAAAGACGTGCTGCTAGGTGAATTGGACATTCTGAATTCTCTCTCTGTGTACCCGAACAGGCGCCAGATTGTGGCGACTAGGGGCCTTTCACAGTAACTTCATTGCAGGGTTAATGTAAGCCTACTTGTGACAATAAAGGTTATTATTATTGGGTGCGAAGGGGCATTAAATCAGGCCACATGATCCCGTTGCCACCTGCCTGTGGTGGTCTTTGTGTTGGTAAATTCAGGATGGTTAGCGTAGTGTCCACAAAGACCACAAAATAGCTTTAACTTGAACAAAACTATAAATTTATTAACACTACTAACTTGGATTCAACACGAACTCCTTAAGAATTCAGTTGATTAATAATGTCTAAACTACAGTCATCTACAGCTAATCTCACGACTGGTTTAAAATATGATCTGCTCTGACTTACACTATCTACTCTTCTGGCTCTCACTAGCTAACTCCTGTACACTCTCCCTGACTCTCCCCCAAGGCTTAGCATCACTGCCTTATGTAGTTGTAACTGTAGCTCCCTCTAGTGGCTACTCTCGACACTTTATTAACCCGTGCAGTGCTGATAGTTATGATAATACCACACTGTGGTTCGAGGAGGTGCCCTACTGCTCCAGCTCAACAGAGAAACCGTTCATCCCGGTGCCAGATGGTGGTGTACCTGGCATCATGGGGGTTTGATGGAGGACCCCCCCACTCCCAATGGCCATCAAGGTGACGGTTGCCCTGAACCTTTACATCTCTGGCTAATTCCAGGTGGGACCTGTGTGGGATCTTCAAACGTCTACACACCGGTGCATCCGCACTGTAATGGATCCGGGAATCTACACACATCATCTTTAACCTGGCCCAGACCCACCAGGATTCCCGGGCAACAGGAGTCGCTGCCATGTCCCTAGTCCAGTGGGCGATCGATGGCGCGCATGTCGCCCTCTGAACACCGGCTGCCAATAGGAAGGGGTTTCACTCAATAAATGTGCAATTGATGTGTGATCACCAGCTGCACATCATGCACGTCGGCGACCGATACCCAGGCAGTGAGCACAATGCTTACATCCTGGCACACTCGTCCATTCCTGGCATCTTTGAGGTGCTTCCACGAGTGAGGGGTTGGCTAGTGGGAGACAGCTTACCCACTGAGGTCTTGGCTAATGACACCTGTGTGGAAGCTTCGGATTCAGATGAAGACCAATTATAATGACGCTTACTCAGCAACGAGCAACATCATCGAGTAGGTCATGCCCAATATGTGCTTCCAATGCCTTGGGCCACTCTGGTGGGGGTTCCAATATGGCTCCCAGATGGTCCCAGGCATCATGGCGGCCTATTGTGTTCTTTGTTGTAAAGTGAAAGCTGGGTAAATGTACCCCGACTGACTTTGACCAGTTTGCAGTAACTCTTTTCAACTCAGGCATATTAACTAGTGAGATAGACAAAGAGGACGAGTCAGGTCATGAAGGTCCATCACAACTTAATTGAACGCTTTATTATGGAAACCAATATTTATTAAACTCTCTATAAACAAAGTCTCAAATCTACATTAGCTATCTACTTCTGACACACTGCAGAGGATTCACTACACCCTATTCCACAGATTCCTATCTCTGTATTTGAACTGTTTGTCTGAAAGGATTGGTGGGACGCTGCAGCAATGTCCATCCACACCTGGGACATGTCTACCTGTGACTGGGTTCTCCTATCCTGTGCCTCAGACATGAACAGCACAGTGTGCCTTGGACGTCTGACACATGGCTCTGACGTCTTGCCCCAGGCCTTCCACCGCGGACGCCAGCGTTGGCATTGGTATCACGTATCGTCAGCAACATATCCTGCGCCTGCAGGCTGTTGGATTCCTCCAGTTGGCCTGGCAGGCACTGGAATGTTGCCGACACCTCCTCCTGTAAATTCGGGCTCTGAGCCTGCATGAGTGCTGGGATCATCGTTTCCAAAAGACAACATCTGTCTGATCGATAGTTGTTCCCGAGGCTCGAATAGACCTCCGACTGTCCACGCCCTAGGGAGCCCCTGCCTCCATTTGATGTGTTGCAGCTTGTGTATGGTGCTCTCCAGAGGGTGACCCAGGAGCCAGATCATTAACATTACTCACCAAGATGGTGTTGGTGCAGGTGACAGCTCTGCCGAGATGGTGGTGTCTTCAGGGTCTTGGTGGGGAGCAGCGACAAGGGTTGATGGGAAGGACAGATGCGTGGGAGATGATAGACTTAATCTGCCACAGGAACATGTGCATTGCATTGGGTTTTCACTTGTTTGCTTCATGCCGAGCTCCATTCCAGCCACTGCCCTCTCCTCAAACTCCCCGGCCATTTGTAGAGCCCTTTGCTCAAATGGGATGTAGACCCATAGGTCCGGGATGTCCACTCCAGTCTTCTCCCATTCCCAGCAGTTATTGGCCATTTTATCCTTGAGGACACAGGACATATTGAAATGCTGGGATGTGAGTTTGATGGGGGTTTGTAGCTGTTGACATGTACGTGGAAGATTTCTAGACAAATGGCAATACAGGTGGTGGGGGTTTGTGGAGTGTGGGTTGTGAGGGAAATGCAGACAGGTGGGATGTTCAGGATTTGGGGCGGGTGTGAATGGTGGGAGATGGGACAGGGATTGGTTACTCACCCGAGCTGCTCGAAGGAGGTCATCGACCTTTTCCGGTATTGGATTCAGTCCTCTGGGTCCAAGCCTCTGCCACCTCAACCCAAACCTGATTCAGCTGGGCAGGCTTGGGTCTCCACCCCACCCTGGGATAGACTGGCCTCTCCTCTCCTGTAGGCATCCAGCAGTCTTCCTATTTCTACATCCAGGCAGCGAGATGCAGCTCTTCCTGTGGCCGTCTGGGTCTGGAATACGAGGCTGGAAAGAGAGGGCGGTGTGAGGGAGTGTGAGGGGGTGTGAGGGGGTGTGAGGGGGTGCTGTGAGGGGTGGTGTGAGGGGTGGTGTGAGGGGGTGGTGTGAGGGGGTGTGAGGGGGTGTGAGGGGTGGTGTGAGGGGGTGTGAGGGGTGGTGTGAGGGGGTGTGAGGGGTGGTGTGAGGGGGTGTGAGGGGTGGTGTGAGGGGGTGTGAGGGGGTGTGAGGGGGTGTGAGGGGGTGTGAGGGGTGGTGTGAGGGGTGGTGTGAGGGGTGGTGTGAGGGGGTGTGAGGGGGTGTGAGGGGGTGCTGTGAGGGGTGGTGTGAGGGGTGGTGTGAGGGGGTGGTGTGAGGGGGTGTGAGGGGTGGTGTGAGGGGGTGTGAGGGGGTGTGAGGGGGTGTGAGGGGGTGTGAGGGGTGGTGTGAGGGGTGGTGTGAGGGGTGGTGTGAGGGGGTGTGAGGGAGTGTGAGGGGGTGTGAGGGGGTGTGAGGGGGTGCTGTGAGGGGTGGTGTGAGGGGTGGTGTGAGGGGGTGGTGTGAGGGGGTGTGAGGGGGTGTGAGGGGTGGTGTGAGGGGGTGTGAGGGGTGGTGTGAGGGGGGTGTGAGGGGTGGTGTGAGGGGGTGGTGAGGGGGTGTGAGGGGGTGTGAGGGGGTGTGAGGGGTGGTGTGAGGGGTGGTGTGAGGGGGTGGTGTGAGGGGGTGGTGTGAGGGGTGGTGTGAGGGGGTGTGAGGGGGTGGCGTGAGGGGTGGTGTGAGGGGTGGTGTGAGGGGGTGGTGTGAGGGGCGGTGTGAGGGGGGCATGGGGGGCGTGAGGGGGGTATGAGGGGGGTGTGAGGGGTGGTGTGAGGGGGTGTGAGGGGTGGTGAGGGGGGTGTGAGGGGTGGTGTGAGGGGTGGTGTGAGGGGGTGTGAGGGGGTGTGAGGGGTGGTGTGAGGGGGTGTGAGGGGTGGTGTGAGGGGGTGTGAGGGGTGGTGTGAGGGGGTGTGAGGGGGTGTGAGGGGGTGTGAGGGGGTGTGAGGGGTGGTGTGAGGGGTGGTGTGAGGGGTGGTGTGAGGGGTGGTGTGAGGGGTGGTGTGAGGGGGTGTGAGGGGTGGTGTGAGGGGTGGTGTGAGGGGTGGTGTGAGGGGGTGGTGTGAGGGGTGGTGTGAGGGGGTGTGAGGGGTGGTGTGAGGGGTGGTGTGAGGGGGTGTGAGGGGGTGTGAGGGGGTGGTGTGAGGGGATGTGAGGGGGTGTGGGGTGGTGTGAGGGGATGTGAGGGGGGGTGTGAGGGGTGGTGAGGGGGGTGTGAGGGGGGTGTGAGGGGTGGTGTGAGGGGGGGTGTGAGGGGTGGTGAGGGGATGTGAGGGGGTGTGAGGGGGGTGTGAGGGGTGTGAGGGGGGTGTGAGGGGGTGTGAGGGGTGTGAGGGGGGTGTGAGGGGTGGTGTGAGGGGGTGTGAGGGGGTGGCGTGAGGGGGTGTGAGGGGGGTGTGAGGGGGTGTGAGGGGGTGTGAGGGGGGGTGTGACGGGGGTGTGAGGGGGTTGTGAGGGGGGTGTGAGGGGTGGTGAGGGGATGTGAGGGGGGTGTGAGGGGTGGTGTGAGGGGGTGTGAGGGGTGGTGTGAGGGGTGGTGTGAGGGGTGGTGTGAGGGGGTGGTGTGAGGGGTGGTGTGAGGGGGTGTGAGGGGGTGGCGTGAGGGGTGGTGTGAGGGGGTGGTGTGAGGGGGTGGTGTGAGGGGTGGTGTGAGGGGGTGTGAGGGGGTGGCGTGAGGGGTGGTGTGAGGGGTGGTGTGAGGGGGGGGGGTGAGGGGGGGGTGTGAGGGGTGGTGTGAGGGGGGTGTGAGGGGGTGTGAGGGGTGTGAGGGGTGGTGTGAGGGGGGTGTGAGGGGGGTGTGGAGGGGGTGTGAGGGGGGTGTGAGGGGGTGTGAGGGGTGTGAGGGGTGGTGTGACGGGGGTGTGAGGGGTGGTGAGGGGGTGGTGTGAGGGGATGTGAGGGGATGTGAGGGGTGGTGTGACGGGGGTGTGAGAGGTGGTGAGGGGGGTGTGAGGGGGTGTGAGGGGGTGTGAGGGGTGTGTGAGGGGATGTGAGGGGGGGTGTGAGGGGATGTGAGGGGGGGTGTGAGGGGTGGTGTGAGAGGAGAGCTTAAAAGGTGCTCAGCTTGTCAGGCCTGAAGGGCCATTCCAGACCCCAGCCAATCAGATGGCAGCAGGTCCGGGAATCGGCCGGCCCGCACACTGGCCAGAGTACTGGTCTGCGTACTGGCCCATGCACTGGCTCGCACACTGTCCCGCACACTGTCCCGCACACTGGCCCGCACACTGTCCCGCACACTGTCCCGCACACTGTCCCGCACACTGTCCCGCTCACTGTCCCGCACACTGGCCCGCACACTGTCCCGCACACTGTCCCGCACACTGTCCCGCACACTGGCTCGCACACTGGCTCGCACACTGGCTCGCACACTGGCCCGCACACTGGCCAGAGTACTGGTCTGCGCACTGGCCCATGCACTGGCTCGCACACTGGCTCGCACACTGGCTCGCACACTGTCCCGCACACTGTCCCGCACACTGGCCCGCACACTGGCTCGCACACTGGCTCGCACACTGGCTCGCACACTGTCCCGCACACTGTCCCGCACACTGGCCCGCACACTGTCCCGCACACTGTCCCGCACACTGGCCCGCACACTGGCTCGCACACTGGCCCGCACACTGGCTCGCACACTGTCCCGCACACTGTCCCGCACACTGGCCCGCACACTGGCTCGCACACTGGCCCGCACACTGGCCCGCACACTGGCTCGCACACTGGCTCGCACACTGGCTCACACACTGGCTCGCACACTGGCCCGCACACTGGCCAGAGTACTGGTTTGCGCACTGGCCCATGCACTGGCTCGCACACTGGCTCAAACACTGGCCCGCACACTGTCCCGCACACTGGCCCGCACACTGTCCCGCACACTGGCCCGCACACTGTCCCGCACACTGTCCCGCACACTGGCCCGCACACTGGCTCACACACTGGCCCGCACACTGGCCAGAGTACTGGTCTGCGCACTGGCCCATGCACTGGCTCACACACTGGCTCGCACACTGGCTCGCACACTGTCCCGCACACTGTCCCGCACACTGGCCCGCACACTGGCTCGCACACTGGCTCGCACACTGGCTCGCACACTGTCCCGCACACTGTCCCGCACACTGGCCCGCACACTGTCCCGCACACTGTCCCGCCCACTGGCCCGCACACTGGCTCGCACACTGGCTCGCACACTGGCTCGCACACTGTCCCGCACACTGTCCCGCACACTGGCCCGCACACTGGCTCGCACACTGGCCCGCACACTGGCCCGCACACTGGCTCGCACACTGGCTCGCACACTGGCTCACACACTGGCTCGCACACTGGCCCGCACACTGGCCAGAGTACTGGTTTGCGCACTGGCCCATGCACTGGCTCGCACACTGGCTCGAACACTGGCCCGCACACTGGCCTGCACACTGGCCCGCACACTGTCCCGCACACTGGCCCGCACACTGTCCCGCACACTGGCCCGCACACTGGCTCGCACACTGGCCCGCACACTGGCCAGAGTACTGGTCTGCGCACTGGCCCATGCACTGGCTCACACACTGGCCCGCACACTGGCCCGCACACTGGCCCGCACACTGGCCTATTAGCATGTCCGAAATAGATCGTCGCACTTTTACAGCGATCTCCACTGACAGAAGATTCACACAAAAGGAGAATCCAGCCCTTTTTTTTGGGAGAATTCTGCCCTAAAGGAATTTGATGGCAGTCAGACGGTTGGCTTTGAGATTTTGAAACTCTTCGCAACAGAAATCTTCATAGTCTCTGAGAATTGAAGAACTCACTGATAATTTTATTTTCCCCCAATTGTATCTGTTTCCTCAATTAGAAATGGCCTATAATTTATCAGTGAGGAATACAATTCTTTGGCAGATGTTTAATTCCCATGAGATGCAGTAAGTAAGTTCGAACCCTCTTACTAAATATCCCACTGTTTGTTGGATCTGTCTTGCTGCACATGCTTCCGTTTCCAACTACTCAGTTCTGGGAATGTAACTAGTATTTTGGGATTGGGCATCACATTATTACTCATCTGTGACAGGGATGCAATGAATTAATTTTACAGTTGGGTTTAAGATGAAGCATTGGGGTGACATCTTCTTCCTATACCCTCGAAATAATTGCACTCACCACCCTGACTTGCAAATATATCACCGTTCCTTCACTGTCAGTGGGTCAAAATTCTAGAACTCTCTCCCTAACAGCACAGTGGGTGTATCTACGCCACATCGACTGTAGTGGGTCAAGAAGTCAAAAGCAAATCACTGCGGATGCTGGAATCTGAATCAAAACCAGAAAATTCTGGACAATCTCAGCAGGTCTGACAGCGTCTGTGGAGAGAGAAGGGAACTATTACTGCTGTAGTGCAGGAGGACACCTCAGAGGGCAGCAAGGTGAGATGGGGTGAGATCAGGAATAAAAAGGGTGCAGTCACAATATTGGGGATTTACTACAGGCCTCCCAACAGCCAGCGGGAGATAGAGGAGCAGATAGGTAGGCAGATTTTGGAAAGGAGTAAAAGCAACAGGGTTGTTGTGATGGGAGACTTCAACTTCCCCAATATTGACTGGGACTCACTTAGTGCTAGGGGCTTAGACGGGGTAGAGTTTGTAAGGAGCATCCAGGAGGGCTTCTTAAAACAATATATGGGTAGTTCAACTAGGGAAGGGGCTGTACTGGACCTGGTATTGAGGAATGAGCCCGGCCAGGTGATAGAAGTTTTAGTAGGGGAGCATTTCGGGAACAGTGACCACAATTCATTACGTTTTAAAGTGCTGGTGGACAAGGATAAGAGTGGTAATCGGATGAATGTTCTAAATTGGGGAAGGCTAATTATAGCAATATTAGGCAGGAACTGAAGAACCTAGATTGGGGGCGGATGTTTGAGGGTAAATCAACATCTGACATGTGGGAGGCTTTCAAATGTCAGTTGAAAGGAATTCAGGACCGGCATGTTCCTGTGAGGAAGAAGGATAAATACGGCAAATTTCAGGAACCTTGGATAACGAGAGATATTGTAGGCCTCGTCAAAAATAAAAAGGAGGCATTTGTCAGGGCTAGAAGGCTGGGAACAGACAAAGCCTTTGTGGAATATAAGGAAAGTAGGAAGGAACTTAAGCAAGGAGTCAGGAGGGCTAAAAGGGGTCATGAAAAGTCATTGGCAAATATGGTTAAGGAAAATCCCAAGGCTTTTTACACATACATAAAAAGCAAGAGGGTAGCCAGGGAAAGGGTTGGCCCACTGAAGGACAGGGGAGGGAATCTATGTGTGGAGCCAGAGGAAATGGGCGAGGTACTAATAAGAACATAAGAACTAGGAGCAGGAGTAGGCCATATGGCCTCTCGAGCCTGCTCCGCCATTCAATGAGATCATGGCTGATCTTTTGTGGACTCAGCTCCACTTTCCAGCCCGAACACCATAACCCTTAATCCCTTTATTCTTCAAAAAACTATCTATCTTTACCTTAAAAACATGTAATGAAGAAGCCTCAACTGCTTCACTGGGCAAGGAATTCCATAGATTCACAATCCTTTGGGTGAAGAAGTTCCTCCAAAACTCAGTCCTAAATCTATTTCCCCTTATTTTGAGGCTATGCCCCCTAGTTCTGCTTTCACCCGCCAGTGGAAACAACCTGCCCGCATCTATCCTATCTATTCCCTTCATAATTTTACATGTTTCTATAAGATCTCCCTCTCATCCTTCTAAATTCCAACGAGTACAGTCCCAGTCTACTCAATCTCTCCTTGTAATCCAACCCCTTCAGCTCTGGGATTAACCTAGTGAATCTCCTCTGCACACCCTCCAGTGCCAGTACGTCCTTTCTCAAGTAAGGAGACCAAAACTGAACACAATACTCCAGGTGTGGCCTCACTAACACCTTATACAATTGCAACATAACCTCCCTAGTCTTAAACTCCATCCCTCTAGCAATGAAGGACAAAATTCTATTTGCCTTCTTTTTTTTTAAATTTAGAGTACCCAATTATTTTTTCCAATTAAGGGGCAATTTAGAGTAGCCAATCTACCTATCCTGCACATCTTTGAGTTGTGGGGGTGAAACCCACGCAAACACGGGGAGAATGTGCAAACTCCACACGGACAGTGACCCAGGGCCGGGATTCGAACCCGGGTCCTCAGCGCCGTAGGCAGCAATGCTAACCACTGTGCCTCCGTGCTGTCTCCTATTTGCCTTCTTAATCACCTGTTGCACCTGTAAACCAACTTTTTGCGACTCATGCACTAGCACACCCAGGTCTCTCTGCACAGCAGCATGTTTAAATATTTTATCATTTAAATAATAATCCCATGAATACTTTGCATCAGTATTCACCAAAGAGAAGGAATTGGTGGATGTTGAGTCTGGAGAAGGGTGTGTAGATAGCCTGGGTCACATTGAGATCCAAAAAGGCGAGGTGTTGGGCGTCTTGAAAAATATTAAGGTAGATAAGTCCCCAGGACCTGATGGATCTACCCCAGAATACTGAAGGAGGCTAGAGAGGAAATTGCTGAGGCCTTGACAAAAATCTTTGGATCATCATTGTCTTCAGGTGATGTCCGGGAGGACTGGAGAATAGCCAATGTTTTTCCTTTGTTTAAGAAGGGTAGCAAGGACAATCCAGGAAACGACAGGCCATGAGCCTTACGTCAGTGGTAGGGAAATTACTGGAGAGAATTCTTCGAGACAGGATCTACTCCCATTTGGAAGCAAATGGACGTATTAGTGAGAGGCAGCATGGTTTTGTGAAGGGGAGATCGTGCCTCACTAACTTGATAGAGTTTTTCGAGGAGGTCACAAAGATGATTGATGCAGGTAGGACAGTGGATGGTGTTTGTATGGACTTCAGTAAGGTCTTTGACAAGGTCCCTCATGGCAGACTGGTACAAAAGGTGAAGTCACACGGGATCAGGGGTGAGCTGGCAAGGTGGATACAGAACTGGCTAGGTCATAGAAGGCAGATAGTAGCAATGGAAGGGTGCTTTTCTGATTGGAGGGCTGTGACTAGTGGTGTTCCGCAGCGATTCCGTACTGTGGGCAGCAGGGTAGCATGGTGGTTAGCATAAATGCTTCACAGCTCCAGGGTCCCAGGTTCGGTTCCCGGCTGGGTCACTGTCTGTGCGGAGTCTGCACGTCCTTCCCGTGTGTGCGTGGGTTTCCTCCGGGTGCTCCGATTTCCTCCCACAGTCCAAAGATGGGTTAGGTGGATTGGCCATGATAAATTGCCCGTAGTGTCCTAAAAAAGTAAGGTTGGGGGGGGTTGTTGGGTTACGGGTATAGGGTGGATACGTGGGTTTGAGAAGGGTGATCATTGCTCGGCACAACATCGAGGGCTGAAGGGCCTGTTCTGTGCTGTACTGTTCTATGTTCAATGTTCTATGATTATTCCTGGGACCTTTGCTGTTCGTAGTATATATAAATGATTTGGAGGAAAATGTAACTGGTCTGATTAGTAAGTTTGCAGACGACACAAAGATTGGTGGAATTGCGGATAGCAATGAGGACTGTCAGAGGATACAGCAGGATTTAGATAATTTGGAGACTTAGGCGGAGAGATGGCAGATGGAGTTTAATCCGGACAAATGTGAGGTAATGCATTTTGGAAGGTCTAATGCAGGTAGGGAATATACAGTGAATGATAGAACCCACAAGAGTATCGACATGCAGAGAGATCGAGGTGTACAGGTCCACAGGTCACTGAAAGGGGCAACATAGGTGGAGAAGGTAGTCAAGAAGGCATATGGCATGCTTGCCTTCATTGGCCAGGGCAGTAAGTATAAGAATTGGCAAGTCATGTTGCAGCTGTATAGAACCTTAGTTAGGCCACACTTGGAGTATAGTGTTCAATTCTGGTCGCCACACTACCAGAAGGATTTGGAGGCTTTAGAGAGGGTGCAGAAGAGATTTATCAGGATGTTGACTGGTATGGAGGACATTAGCTATGAGGAGAGGTTGAACAAACTTTGTTTGTTCTCACTGGAACAACGGAGGTTGAGGGGCAACCTGATAGAGGTCTATAAACTTATGGGGGCATAGACTGAGTGGATAGTCAGAGACTTTTTCCCAGGATAGAGGGTTCAATTACTAGGGGGCATAGGTTTAAGGTGCGAGGGGCAAGGTTTAGAGTGGATGTACGAGGCAATTTTTTTTACACAGAGGGTAGTGGATGCCTGGAACTCGCTGCCGGAGGTGGTGGTGGAAGCAGGGACGATAGTGACATTTCAGGGGCATCTTGACAAATACATGACAAATAATCATCTTGAAAAGAACAAGTTGATTAGCGATACTCAACACGGTTTTGTGAAGGGTAGGTCATGCCTCACAAACCTTATTGAGTTTTTTGAGAAGGTGACCAAACAGGTGGATCAGGGTAAAGCTGTTGATGTGGTGTATATGGATTTCAGTAAGGCGTTTGATAAGGTTCCCCCCAGTAGGCTATTGCAGAAAATAAGAAAGTATGGAATTGAAGGTGACTTAGCGGTTTGGATCAGTAATTGGCTAGCTGAAAGAAGACAGAGGGTGGTGGTTGATGGCAAATGTTCATCCTGGAGTTCAGTTACTAGTGGTGTACCGCAAGGATCTGTTTTGGGGCCACTGCTGTTTGTCATTTTTATAAATGACCTGGAAGAGGGTGTAGAAGGATGGGTTAGTAAATTTGCAGATGACACGAAGGTCGGTGGAGTTGTGGATAGTGCTGAAGGATGTTATAGGATACAGAGGGACATAGATAAGCTGCAGAGCTGGGCTGAGAGGTGGCAGATGGAGTTTAATGCGGAAAAGTGTGAGGTGGTTCACTTTGGAAGGAGTAACAGGAATGCAGAGTACTGGGCTAATGGCAAGATTCTTGGTAACGTAGATGAACAGAGAGATCTCGGCATCCAGGTACATAAATCCCTGAAAGTTGCCACCCAGGTTAATAGGGCTGTTAAGAAGGCATATGGTGTGCTAGCCTTTATAAGCAGGGGATTGAGTTTCGGAACCACAAGGTCATGCTGCAGCTGTACATAACTCTGGTGCGGCCGCACCTGGAGTACTGCGTGCAGTTCTGGTCACCACATTATAGGAAGGATGTGGAAGCTTTGGAAAGGGTTCAGAGGAGATTTACTAGGATGTTGCCTGGTATGGAGGGAAGGTCTTACGAGGAAAGGCTCAGGGAATTGAGGTTGTTTTCGTTAGAGAGGAGAAGGCTGAGAGGTGACTTAATAGAGACATATAGATAGTCAGAGGGTTAGATAGGGTGGACAGTGAGAGTCTTTTTCCTCGGATGGTGATGACCAACACGAGGGGACATAGCTTTAAATTGAGGGGTGGTAGATATAGGACAGATGTCAGAGGCAGTTTCTTTACTCAGAGAGAAGTAGAGGTGTGGAATGCCCTGCCTGCAACAGTAGTAGACTCGCCAATTTTAAGGGCATTTAAGTGGTCACTGGATAGACATATGGATGAAAATGGAATAGTGTAGGTCAGATAGGCTTCAGATGGTTTCACAGGTCGGCGCAACATCGAGGGCCGAAGGGCCCGTACTGCGCTGTAGTGTTCTATGTTCTATGAATAGGATGGGAATAGAGGGATACGGACCCAGGAAGTGTAGAAGATTTTAGTTTATTCGGGCAGCATGGTCGGCACGGGCTTGGAGGGCCGAAGGGCCTGTTCCAGTGCTGTACTTTTCTTTGTTCTTTGTTCTATAGCTCGACTGCAGCAGTTAAGAACAGGACCCAGTACTTTCTCAAGGCAAACTAAGATGGGTAATAAATGGCAACTTTGCCTGTGATACTCATATCCCAAGAAGCAATTTTTGGAATATCGTTTGCACCCAAAATGACAGAGCAAGGAATTAGAATCTTATTTTCTTCTGAATGCATTAATATTGATTTTTTTCTTGATGTTCAGAGTTTCTTCTCGAAATTTGACAGTCTGTGCACGGTACTAGTGTCAGGGAATCAACCAGTTCCCTATTACTACAGCAATAACTCTTGTCTTTTTCAGCTCATTGGGAATGGACATCGTGGTTTAATATTGATCATCCTGGTGGGAGTGGAGACTTTGAGCAGCTCGATGCAATTCAACATTATTACAGGGAAAGAATATGTCTAAGACCAGCTGCTATTGAGGCACGGACCATACACGGAGTCCCGGCAAAGCTGACTGGAGAAACAGTGCATCTCAGTCCTCACCGAGGTTTCTGGTGTCTTAACAAGGAGCAACCTTCAGGGAAACACTGTTCAAATTACGCTGTTCGGTTCAGATGTCCCAAACGTAAGCAGAACGTTAGACACTAAATTACTTAGCAAACTATTTAACAGAGGTTTGTACTGGATTTGAGAAGGTGGTAGCAATATAGTAAGATTACTGGGTTCATAATCCCAAGACCCAGGCTAATGTTCTGGTGATATGAATGCAAACCCTAGTGTGGCATTCCAAGGATTTTAATTTCATTTAATTAGTAAATCTGGAATAAAAAACTTGATTCTGGATGATGATCATGAATCTATTAGTTTGCGTGAGTTTTGCACCCACAATCTAAAGATGTGGATTGGCTACGCTAAATTGCTCCTTAGTTGGAAGAAAATTGGGTACTTTAAATTAAATTTTGTTTACAAATTAATGAACCAACTCTCAGTATAACTATGTGAAAAGACTGGGCTGGAAAGTCCAACACATAGTGCAGCTTTTTCAAAACCTCACTTTTCTCTTTATCCCAAAAGTTTGGAGGCATTCGTCATGTAGTCATCCTTGGCTTTCTGCTAATCTGTCTGACTTGACAGTCAGAGGTTGACTTCCTACTTTATTGGGAAGAGAATGGTTTATAGTGAAAGAAGAAAGGAGAAAAATAAAAAATGCAGAGCAATATTGATCAATATGCAAGACAAGAATTTATAACAAATGTTTAATCTTTTCCCTCAGGACCCTTGACAGCTGTAACTTGGAGTTCCTGGTCCACGTGGTCGGCCTGGGACTCCTGCACAGCAGCCTGTGAAGAGACAGGGGTGCAGGTACGTAGGAGGACCTGCTCCACACAGAACAAGGAGCAGACATGCCCAGGTCCTGTGGAGGAGGGGAAGATGTGCAAGGGCCCAGCTTGTAAAAGTATGTGCAAAAAATATCTTTAATCCTTTTGGGATTCCATTTGTGAGATTTCAATGATGTCCTGTTAGCTACAGTGGAAATATTGATCTGCTTCAGAAATAACATTGAAGATTTCCAAAATTATCCCAAATCAAATGAAGCCAGTTATCAAGTCCCAGGACCACCTGCTTCCTCCAGCTCCTACTTCCTCTCTTCTTATCTTCCATCAGAAGCCTTGTGAAGCAGTGGTAGCATCCCAACCTCTGGGCCAGAGGCTCTGGGATTGAGTCCCACCGAGGACTTGACGGCCAAGGAAGGTGGGTTCATAATGGGGTCAAACAGGTTGAATGTGCCAATGGCTGGCGGTAAAAGCAGGGGAGACACTTAGAATTAACAGTGCAGAAGGAGGTCATTCGGCCCATCGAGTCGGCACCGGCTCTTGGAAAGAGCCAACAAGGTCAACACCTCCACTCTATCCCAATAACCCAGTAACCCCACCCAACACTAAGGGCAATTTTGGACACTAAGGGCAAATTATCATGGCCAATCCACCTAACCTGCACATTTTTGGACTGTGGGAGGAAACCGGAGCACCCGGAGGAAACCCATGCACACACGGGGAGGATGTGCAGACTCCACACAGACAGTGACCCAAGCCGGAATTGAACCTGGGACCCTGGAGCTGTGAAGCCAGTGTGCTATCCACAATGCTACCGTGCTGCCCTCCACTTGGTCAACCATATTGATAAGGAATGGCGTCCCTTAACCAAAGGCCCTGATGCCTGACAAGGGACCTTGTTCCAGTAACAGACAAAGGTCTGCCTTGGTGTATCACTGGATTGGGAAGAGTATTGGAAATTGGAATTACCCCTTCCATCAGGAGATACTAATTATTTTCTATGGCACCTATTCCTCTTACAAAACTGGAACCATCCATGGCAATAATCTCATTGGCATTAGTTTTCATGGAACTATGAGATGATATCACAGCTGTGATTAAGGAGGGCACGATAGAGGATTCGAGCACTGAGGCAATATGGGTGGAGCTAAGAAATAGGAAGGGTGCAGTAACATTGTTGGGACTTTACTATAGGCCTCCCAAAAGTGAGCATGAAGTAGAGGAACAAATATGCAGTCAGATTACAGAAAAATGTAGGAGCAATAGGGTGGTTGTGATGGGAGATTTTAACTTCCTCAACATTGAATGGGATTCGGGTAGTGTTGGAGGCGTAGATGGAGCAGAGTTTGTAAGGAGCATCCAGTAGAGTTTTTTAGAGCAGTATGTAAATAGTCCAACTCGGGAAGGGGCCATACTGGACCTGGTATTGGGGAATGATCCCGGCCAGGTGGTTGATGTTTCAGTCGGTGATTACTTTGGGAATAGCGATTACAATTCTGTAAGTTTTAGAATACTCATCTTTGCAGCATCCTTGCACACGGGTGAGGTCCCGGAGGACTGGAGAATTGCTAATGTTGTCCCTTTGTTTAAGAAGGGTAGCAGGGAAAATCCAGGGAATTACAGACCTGTGAGCTTGACGTCAGTGATAGGCAAACTGTTGGAGAAGATACTGAGGGATAGGATTTATTCACATCTGGAAGAAAATAGACTTATCAGTGATAGGCAGCATGGTTTTGTGCAGGGAAGGTCATGTCTTACAAACCTAATAGAATTCTTTGAGGAAGTGACAAAGTTAATTGATGAGGGAAGGGCTGTAGATGTCATATACATGGACTTAGTAAGGCGTTTGATAAGGTTTCCCATGGCAGGTTGATGGCAAAACTGAAGTCGTATGGGGTCAGGGTGTACTAGCTAGATGGATAAAGAACTGGCTGGGTAACAGGAGACAGAGGTGGAAGGGAGTGTCTCAAAATGGAGAAAGGTGACTAGTGGTGTTCCACAGGGATCCGTGCTCGGACCACTGTTGTTTGTGATCTACATAAATGACCTGGAGGAAGGTATAGGTGGTCTGATTAGCAAGTTTGCAGATGATACTAAGATTGGTGGAGTTGCAGATAGCAAGGAGGACAGTCAGAGAATACAGCAAAATATAGATAGATTGGAGAGTTGGGCAGAGAAATGGCAGATGGAGTTCAATCCAGGCAAATGCGAGGTGATGCATTTTGGAAGATCAAATTCAAGAGCAGACTATCTGGTCAATGGAAGGGTCCTGGGAAAATTGATGTACAGAGAGATCTGGGAGTTCAGGTCCATTGCACCCTGAAGGTGGCAACGCAGGTTGATAGAGTGGTCAAGAAGGCATACAGCATGCTTGCCTTCATCGGACGGGGTATTGAGTACAAGAGTTTGCAGGTCATGTTACAGTTGTATAGGACTTTGGTTAGGCCACATTTGGAATACTGCGTGCAGTTCTGGTCGCCACATTACCAGAAGGATGTGGATGCTTTAGAGAAGGTGCAGAGGAGGTTCACCAGGATGTTGCCTGGTATGGAGGGTGCTAGCCTTGAAGAAAGGTTGAGTAGATTAGGATTGTTTTCGTTGGAAAGACGGAGGTTGAGGGGGGACCTGATTGAGGCATACAAAATTATGAGAGGTATGGACAGGGTGGATAGCAACAAGCTTTTTCCAAGAGTGGGGCTGTCAGTTACAAGGGGTCACGATTTCCAGGTGAGAGGGGGAAAGTTTAAGGGAGATGTGGGAAAGTTTTTTATGCAGAGGGTGGTGGGTGCCTGGAACGCTTTGCCAGCGGAGGTGGTAGAGGCGGGCACGATAGCATCATTTAAGATGCATCTAGACAGGTATATGAATGGGCGGGAACAGAGGGAAGTAGACCTTGGAAAATAGGAGACAGGTTTAGATAAAGGATCTGGATCGGCGCAGGCTGGGAGGGCTGAAGGGCCTGTTCCTGTGCTGTAATTTTCTTTGTTCTTTGTTCTCCATTTCCTTCCAACTCAAATATGATATGTGACTGTCATTTATTATATTTAACAACGTTGCACCAGCAAAACGTTGGTGAACGGGCCTCTGAGGGAAGTTCAGAGGACCTTGCGAAGCAGCTACGCATTATCAGAGGGGAGAGAGGGCATCAGGGGAGGAATCGAGGGAAGGGTCTTGGGGGAAAGGGAATCGACTCCTGAGAACGGGCAAATGTCTCAGGGTTCAGAAGCCATGATTCATGGTGACAGGGGGAGGATTGGGGGTCAGGGGGAGTGACTCACGGCTACAGGGGGAGGATTGGGGGGCAGGGGGAGTGGCTCACGGCTACAGGGGGAGGATTGGGGGGCAGGGGGAGTGACTCAGGGCTACAGGGGGAGGATTGGGGGGCAGGGGGAGGATTGGGGGGCAGGGAGAGTGACTCAGCTACAGGGGGAGTATTGGGGAGCAGGGGGAGGATTGGGGGGCAGGGGGAGTGACTCACGGCTACAGGGGGAGGATTGGGGGGCAGGAGGAGTGACTCACGGCTACAGGGGGAGGATTGGGGGGCAGGGGGAGTGACTCACGGCTACAGGGGGAGGATTGGGGGGCAGGGGGAGTGACTCACGGCTACAGGGGGAGGATTGGGGGGCAGGGGGAGTGACTCAGGGCACCAAGGAGAAGACTCGAGGTCAGAAGGGGTAGAGAATCAAGTGGACAACTCACCGTTTCTGAAGCTTCTTGCTGCTCCTGGACCACAGATTTCTTGAAAAGCTCTGGTACAGGGATGGGAAGCTTGGGTCGGTGTGGTGGGTGGGTCACCACAGTGTCTGGTTGGCATCGGATGTGCCAGGGTATCACCCTAGCCAGAGCCCCCCTGCTCGGGAGCCCCCGATTGCCTGGGAGACCCACACCTCCCTCCCTCCACCCCCTCAAGTGCATCTGTGAGATTTACCGGCCTGATTGGGCCTGACTCAGAACACGGCAAATCCGGTAAATCATGCCGATCTCTCCAGCCACCTGTCCCAAAATGTGGGATCACCGGGTCTCTGCCATTTATCACATTTCAGTCACAATAATTTTTTCCTGTTTGTATTCTGCTGACAGCAACTCTTGGAATTTCCAGACTGAACATTTCAATTGGAATCAGCAGAGAGCAGCCAGCTAGTAATAAATAACTTGATTTACTGACTTCAGTCAAATGTCTGCATGAAAATAAATCTCATTCACTAAATTTGTTTTGAAATGAAACTCCAGCCACATTATTCTGTGTTTTAATTGCAAAGCAAAACTTTTAATTTTCCAAAATTCTTTCTATTGGACTCCTGAATTTCACTCAGAATCAGTTTGAATTATCACTAAATCCTGACATTCTTAATTCTATTAAGAACTTGAGGAAATTGTCAAACATAAATTGTCAAAATATATCAAATCTATCTTTGGCCATATATTTATTTGTCAGTTTTAAGATTCTGTTGGGATGAATTTGGTTTTATTGCTGTCTTTATTGCAAGAATGTTGCAGGATATTATTTTAGTGGAAGGTGTGAAGAAGTCAATTCTGCAGCTGGTGAACCTGATAAATGCTTTCCCCAAGTTTACTCCTTTTTTGTTTCTTCCAACAATGGTTCACTGATTTCTCGCTGAGTTAGATTGAAGGGCAATACAGCAGCCTCTAACATTCCTGGATTTCGCAACTAATTCACAAAAATAAATGCTCCCTGCCCTTAAAAGTTTCCCAACGTTTGGCTGGGTACAGCACCACAAAACAAACCAGCACCGCCTAGGCCTTGTTAAATCCCACCTGTGGCTTGGCCAGGTCAACCCCAATGTTCTGGTAAATCCGGATCTGATTCCCCTCCCAGCTACAGTCTCGAATCGCCCTGGCCCACCTCAGAATAGTTTCCGTGTCCTGGAATTTGTGTATAACAAAACCACCGCCCTCGGTCTCTGTCTCAGGAACCGAATGGCCTCTGGGGCCTTATCAAAGATCCTCTCCTCCACCAACTTCTCAAACATCCTTGAGACGTAGCCCATGTCACTCGTTCCCTCCCTGCGGCAAACCCACGATTCGCAGGTTCTGCAACCTGAACCGACTCTCCTGATCATCCACCCTCACACGCAGCACCTTCATGGCCTCCCCCAGCATCGCCCCCCCAATGAAACGATCCGGTCATTATAGTCCGACATCGCCCTTTCCACCTCTTGGATCATCGCATCCAACACTTCTCCACACGGTCTAACAACCACCAAGAGGGGCTGCTGCTCCTCAATCGCCCTCAACCACTCTCCCTGCATCTCCTTTTGAGGTCGCCAAAATTCCCCCTTAACAAAATCCACCAATGACTCCACCGGAAGTGTTACAGGCGATGACGCCCCTTCCCCTCTGCCATTTTATCCAATGATGCTGCGTCATGTGCATCTTCCAACTCCTCAGCTCAGGCTCTCTCTCTGACTTTTGCCAGGTCTGATACATAGAATCATAGGTTTTACAGTTCAGAAGGAGGCCATTCAGCCCATCGAGTCTCCACTGGCCCTGGGAAGGAGCACCCTACTTAATCAACCCCCGCCAAAGTGAAACTCTGGGAGAGAAACCTCCACTCTGCTCTCACTTCACACTTTATCCACAAAGGTCACTCATTAAATGGGCAGAAAGGACCAAAACCAACACCTCCACGCAGGAGCCACCTTGTGTGCAGCCAATCAGCTCATGGTCACCACCAGAAGTCATATATTCCTCTTCTTAATCAATCCCTTGGTCTGCCTTTGCTGAATTTTAATCTGTTCCCAATCCTCGGGTCTGTTGCTTTTTCTTGCTAATTTGTATACCTCTTCTTTTAATCTAATGCTATCTCTAAATTTCCTTATAAGCTATGGTTTGGCCACAGTCCCTTTCTACTCTTCCGCCAAATAGGAATAAACAACTTTTCGAATTCACCTATTCGTTCCTTGAATGCTGCCATTGCCTGCACACTGTCCTTCCTTCAGTAATGTTCCCCAGTCCATCATTGCCAGCTCCTGCCAAATACCATCATAGTTACCTTTATTGAGGCGAAAGACCCTGGTCTCAGAATCAACACCTTGATAAACAATTCTACCATATTATGGTCACTCTTCCCCAAGGGTTCTCTCACAACTAGGTTGTCAACTAATCCTTTCTTATTGCACAACACCCAGTCCAGGATGGCCTGTTCCCTTGTTGGTTCCTCAACGTGTTGGTCCAGAAAACCAACCCAAAAACACGGTAGAAATTCCTCCTCTATTGTACGGGGGATTGGATTTGCTTATTGTCACATGTACCGAGGTACAGTGAAAACTGTTCTGCGTACAGTCCCGACAGATCGTTCCGTACATGAAAAGAAAATACACAATAGGGTCAACATAAAACACACAATGTAAATATATAGACAACGGCATCGGGTGAAGCATATGGAGTGTAGTATTACTCAGTAGAGAAGATGTGTAAAGAGATCAGTTCAATCCATAAGAGGGTCGTTTAGGAGTCTGGTAACAGCGGGGAAGAAGCTGGTTTTGAGTCTGTTTGTGCGTGTTCTCAGACTTCTGTATCTCCTGCCCGTTGGAAGAAGTTGGAAGAGTGAGTAAGCTGGGTTGGAGGGGCCTTTGATTATGCTGCCCGCTTTCCCCAGGCAGCGGGAGATGTAGATGGAGTCAATGGATGGGAGGCAGGTTTGTGTGATGGACTGGGCGGTGTTCACGACTCTCTCAAGTTTCTTATGGTCTTGGGCCGAGCAGTTGCCATACCAGGCTGTGATGCAGCCCGATAGGATGCTTTCTATGGTGCATCTGTAAAAGTTGGTAAGAGTCAACGTGGACATGCCAAGTTTCCTTAGTTTCGAGGAAGTACAGGCGCTGTTGTGCTTTCTTGGTGGTAGCATTGACGTGGGTGGACCAGGTCAGATTTTTGCTGATGTGCACACTAGGAATTTGAAACTGCTAACCATCTCCACCTTGGCCCCGTTGATGCTGACAGGGGTGTGTACAGTACTTTGCTTCCTGAAGTCAATGACCAGCTCTTTAGTTTTGCTGGCATTGAGGGAGAGATTGTTGTCGCTACACAACTCCACTATGTTCTCTATCTCCCTCCTGTATTCTGACTCCTCGTTATTCGAGATCCGGCCCACTATAGTCATATCGTCATCAAACTTGTAGATGGAGTTGGAACCAAATTTTGCCACACAGTTGTGTTGTACAGGGGGTAGAGTAGGGGGCTAAGTACGCAGCCTTGCGGGGCCCCGGTATTGAGGACTATCGTGGAGGAGGTGTTGTTGTAGTCTGTGGGTCAGAAAGTCGAGGATCCAGTTGCAGAATGAGGAGCCAAGTCCTAGGTTTTGGAGCTTTGATATGAGCTTGGCTGGGATTATGGTGTTGAAGGCGGAACTGGAGTCAATAAATAGGAGTCTGATGTTGGAGTCCTTGTTGTCAAGATGCTCTGGGGATGAGTGTAGGGCCAGGGAAATGGCATCTGCTGTGGACAAATTGCAGTGGATCAAGGTGTTCTGGGAGTATGGAGATGATGCGCTTCATGACCAACCTCTCAAAGAACTTCATTACAACTGAAGTCTGGGCCACCGGGCGGTAATCATTGAGGCATGTTGCCTGGTTCTTTTTTCAAAAAATATTTTTATTCTCCTCCTTTTTCACATTTTCTCCCGAATTTACACCACCAACAATAAACAATAATCAACAACAAATATGTCAAACCTAAGAACAATAACAACGATCCCATCCTCCCACCTACCCCCAAACATCAACCCACATGTTTACATAAACAAATGACAAAAAAGGAATCAGGGATTATCCAGAGCCATCTTTAATAATCACAGACCCCTTCCCCCCCACCCAACCCACCCACCCATCCCCCCCACCTAATGTTCAATGTTATCCAGTTCTTGAAAGTGCATAATGAATAGTGCCCATGACTTGTAGAACCCCTCCGAGTTTCCCCTCAGTTCGAACTTAACCTTCTCAAGGGTCAAGTATTCCAACAGGTCCCCCCGCCACGCCAGGGCACAGGGTGGAGAGGCCGCTCTCCATCCCAACGGGATCCACCTTCGGGTGATCAACGAGGCGAAGGCTATATCTGCCTCCGCGCCCGTTTCCAACCCTGGCTGGTCCGACACCCCGAATATGGCCTCCCAGGGACCCGGGTCCAGTTTCACATGCACCACCTTGGAAATTACCCTAAACACCTCCTTCCAGTACTCCCCTAGCTTTGGACAGGACCAAAACATAGGAACGTGATTAGCACCCCCCCCCCCCCCCCCCCCCCCCCCCCCCCGGCAACGTTCACACACATCCTCTACCCCTTCAAAGAATCGGCTCATCCTCGCCCTTGTGAGGTGCGCCCTGTACACCACCTTCAGCTGTACCAGCCCCAACCTCGCACACGAGGTGGAGGCATTCACTCTCTGGAGCGCCGCACACCAGACCCCCCTCCTCTATAACCTCTCCCAATTCTGCCTCCCACTTTGCTTTGATGCCTTATCCTTTTCCAACATAGCTCTGTACACCGCTGACACTGCCCCTTTCTCCATTCCGTCAGCACCTCCTCCAGCAATGTGGAGGCCGGTTCCTCCGGGAAGCTCTGTATCTCCTTCCTGGCAAAATCCCGAACCTGCATGTATCTAAACACTTCTCCCTACTACAGCCCATACTTCGCTTCCAGCTCCCTCAATCCTGCAAATCGACCCCGAGGAAACAAATCTTTTAGAGTCTTAATCCCCTTCTCTTCCCATTTCCGAAGATTTCCATCCCACCTCCCTGGCTCAAATCTGTGGTTCTCCCGAATCAGCATTTCCCTCAGCATCAGCATCAACCCAAAGTGTTGGCGAAACTGCCTCCAGAGTTTCAATGAAGCTATTATTACCGGACTCCCTGAGTATTTCCCAGGAGCTATCGGGAGAGGCACTGTTGCTAGCGCCTTCAGCCCCGACCCCCTGCACAAACTCTCCTCCATTCTGACCCACTGGGAATCAACCCCTCTGACCCAGCTCCACATTCGCCGCCCGGTAGTAGTACATCAGGGCCGGAATTCTCCGACCCCCCGCAGGGTCGGGGAATCGCCCGGGGCCGGCGCAAATCCCGCCCCTGCCGTGGCCGGAATTCTCCGCCACCCGGGAATCGGCGGGGGCGGGAATCATGCCCCGCCGATCGGCGTGCCCCCCGGTGGCCTCGTCCGCGATCAGGGCCCACCGATCGGCCGGCGGGCCTGTGCCATGGGGGCACTCTTTTTCTTCTGCCGCCGCCACGGCCTCCACCATGGTGGAGGCGGAAGAGACCCCCTCCACCGCGCATGCGCCGAGATGACGTCAGTGGCTGCTGACGCTCCGGCGCATGCGCGGCTTCACGCCGATCGGCGAAGGCCTTTTGGCCAGCCCCAACGCCAGCCGGCGTAGCTTGGCGCCAGTCGGCAGAGCGGGAGCCACTTCCGGCGCGGGCCTAGCCCCTAAAGGTGCGGAGAATTCCGCACCTTTGGGGAGGCCCGACGCCGGAGTGGTTGGTGCCACTCCGCTACACCGGGACCCCCCGCCCTGCCGGGTAGGGGAGAATTTTGCCCCAGGTTCGGGAGACACAAACCCCCTGCCTGCCTTCCCCTCTGTAGCAGCACCTTCCTCACTCTGGCCACCTTCCCTCCCCATATGAACGAGGTAATCCTTCCCTCAATCTCCCTGAAAAAGGACTTTGGCAGGAAAATCTGTAGCCATTGAAAAATAAACAGAAATCGCGGCAACACATTAATTTTAACCGCCTGTACCCGACCCGCCAGTGACAGAGGGAGACCATCCCACCTTGCCAGGTCGGCTTTCACTCTCCCCACCAAACTAGAGATGTTGTACCTGCGAAGCCTTCCCCACTCCTGGGCAACCTGCACCCCCAAATACCTAAAGTGAGTCCCTGCCCTACGGAATGGCAGCCCCCCTACCCCTGCCCCCACCCCCGGTTGAGACACCACAAAATACTCACTCTTGTCCAAGTTCAGTTTGTACACAGAGAAAGACCTAAATACCTGCAGCAACTCCAATATTCCTCCTATCGACGCACTCGGCTCCGACACATACAGCAGCAAGTCGTCGGCATATAAGGACACCCTTTGCTCTATCTCCCCCCCCTCACTATTCCTTTCCATGCTCCCGAACTTCTTAATGCGATGGCCAACGGCTCAATCGCAAACGCAAACAGCAGGGGGGGACATAGGACATCCCTGCCTCGTCCCACGTGGAGAGAGAAGTATCTCGAGCTGATATTGTTCGTGCGGACACTCGCCTTCGGCTCCTTATATAATAACTTTACACAGTTCACAAATATTGGTCCAATCCCAAACCGTTCCAGCACTGCCATCAGGTACCCCTATTCCACCCGATCAAACGCCTTCTCGGCATCCAATGCCACAACCACCTCTGTTTCCTTCCCTTCCGCCGGTGCCATAACGACGTTCAAAACCCTCCTAATATTCGAAAACAGCTGCCTCCCTTTCACCAACCCCGTCTGATCCTCACCTATCATCGTCGGGAGGCACCTCTCCAGCCTACCCGCCAGTACCTTCGCCAATACTCTTGCGTCCACATTAAGAAGTGATATGGGCCTATATGACCCACACTCCGTCGGATCCTTATCCTTTTTTAGCAACAGTGAAATCGATGCCTGCCCCAAGGTTTGTGGCAGCACCCCCTTCCCTATCGCCTCTTCAAACATCCCCACCATCAGGGGTCCCAACTTATCCTTACATTTTTTATAATATTCCACCGGAAACCCATCCGGCCCTGTCCCCCTCCCCTAGCCTTGGGTACTCCAACCCATCTAGAAATTCCTGCATCTTACGGTCTCCCCCTGGGTGACTCTGACCTGTACAACCTCCCCAGACAGGCGCCGGAATGTGGCGACTAGGGGCTTTTCACAGTAACTTCATTGAAGCCTACTCGTGACAATAAGCGATTTTCATTTCATAAAACTCCTCAAAAACCTTGTTAATCAGCTCCGGAGCCACCACCAACTCCCCTGCCGTATCCCTTACCTGAAGAATTTCCCTTGCCGCTGCCTCTCTCCGGAGCTGACCTGCTAACAGCCTTGTCTCCATGCTCATAAACTGCACCCCTCACTCGCCTCAGTTGGTGCACCGCCTTCCTGGTGGATAGTCGGTCGAAGCTCGCCTGTAGTTCCTTCCTCTTTCCCAGCATCGCTGGGTCCCCATCCTCTGCATACCTCCTATCTGCCTCCAACATCTCATCCATTAGCCTCTGCCGCTCCAACCTCTCCTCCTTGTCCACCCTGGCCTTGAACAAAATTACCTCACCCCTCACTACCGCCTTTAGAGCCTGCCAGACGACTGCCTTCGACACCTCACCCGTACAGTTGAAACCTACATATTCCTTAATTACCTTTTCAATTTTTTCACAGAATACATGGCAGCACGGTAGCATGGTGGTTAGCATAAATGCTTCACAGCTCCAGGGTCCCAGGTTCGGTTCCCGGCTGGGTCACTGTCTGTGTGGAGTCTGCACGTCCTCCCCGTGTGTGCGTGGGTTTCCTCCGGGTGCTCCGGTTTCCTCCCACAGTCCAAAGATGTGCGGGTTAGGTGGATTGGCCATGCTAAATTGCCCGTAGTGTCCTTAAAAAGTAAGGTTAAGGGGGGGGGTTGTTGGGTTACGGGTGGATACGTGGGGTTGAGTAGGGTGATCATTGCTCGGCACAACATCGAGGGCCGAAGGGCCTGTTCTGTGCTGTACTGTTCTATGTTCTATGTACTTGGTTCCCCAAAAGCCCCACATCCAGTTTCCACCCCGGTCTCTGCGCTACCCCCTTCTCCAGCACCATATCCACCCAATGTGGAGCGTGATCTGCAATTGCAGAGTATTCCGACCCCTTGACTCCAGCCAGCAAAGCCTTTCCCACCACAAAAAAGTCGATCCACGAGTATACCTGATGGACTGCTGAGAAAAACGAGTACTCCCGTTCCCCTGGGTGCAGGAACCTCCAAGGGCCCACCCCTCCCATTTCCACCATTAGCCCAGCCAGCGCCTTCCCCCCCCCCCCCCCCCCCGATGGGACCAGCGTGCGCGGCCGTGATCTGTCCAACCGTGGCTCCTGCACCAAGTACCTTCCTCGCGAATCCCACATCGTCTCAGTTGGGACCGTATACACTTACCAGCGCCACTAATCTCCCCTCCAGCGCCCCGGCCACAATCACGTATCTACCCCCCTGATCTGCCACCACCTTCTCCATCTGGAAGCGTACCCTTTTGCTGACCAACACTGCTACCCCTCCAGCCCTTCCATCAAATCCAGAGTGACACACTTGGCTAACCCAGCCCTCTTTCAGTCTCACCTGGTCCTTCACCCTCAAGTGAGTCTCCTGCAGCATTGCCACATCGGTTTTCAGACTTTGAAGATGCGCAAGCACCCTTGACCTCTTGACCGGACCTCCCAGCTCTCTCACGTTCCACGTGACTATCCTTACTGGGGGTCTCTCAACCCCCCTCCACCTTTCTTATCCACCATCATCATACCCCCAGGCCCTGCCCCATAAGTCTGACCCGCCCCTGTCCATTGTTAACATCAAACCCCTTCCCCCCTCCCGAAAACCCCGCCTACATTTCCCCCGAAACAACATCCCCCAGCATCCATCCATCCCCTCCCCCCGCTGTCGCTCGCCTCATAGGCCCATTGACGCCTGCTATCCAGGCTCCAATGTCCGCAGCCCTCCTCTCCTCTCACCTTCGTTCACTAGCTGACTGACTTTAGTTAGCTAGTGCGGGTGCCCCCCCCCCCCCCCCCCCCCCCCCACCGGCCAAGACATATCCTCCCCTTCCACCCAGTCCCAGAGAAACAAAGACCAAACCCAACAATCCAACCCCTACAATTCATTAACAAAACATTTAACCATCGCAACACAGAGCGCCCATCAACCCACCATTAACTTAAACTCTATAACAATACAAAGAGAAGTAGATTACAATACAAATCCGTAAAAAGAAAGTTATAACATTTATACATTTTCCGATTGTTCAAACACAGTCCACAGTCTCTCTTCCAGCTCCGCTCTTCATGTCTGTCCCAAGCCTTCTGCCTTCACGAACGCCTCAGCCACCTCCGCTGTCTCAAAATAAAAGTCTTTGCCGTTATACGTTACCCTCAACCTCGCTGGGTACACCATACCAAACCGTACCCCCTTCTTGTACAACGTCGCCTTCACTCGCCCAAACGCCGCTCGTCTTTTTGCCAACTCCACCATCAAGTCCTGGTAGATCCGGACCGTAGTACCATCCCATAGCACCTCCCGCTTCTGCTTCGCCCAGCTTAATACCTTCTCCTTCATGCAGAACTTCTGGAAACAGGTAATTACTGTCCTTGGCGGCTCGTTCACTTTGGGCTTCGGCCTTAATGACCGATGGGCTCGGTCTAGCTCGTACTGGGAGGGGCTCTCACCCTCCCCCATCAGCTCTGCCAACTTCTTAGCGAAGTATTGTGTTGGCCTTGGGCCCTCTGTCCCTTCGGGCAAGCCCACAATTCTCACATTGTGCCACCTTGAGCGGTTTTCCAAATCTTCCAGCTTTGCTCGGAGACCTCTATTAATCTCCACAGCCCTCCGCAACTCATCTCCCATCGAGGTGACCAGGTCGCTGTGCCATGACACGGCTTCCTCCACTTCTTTCATCTTCTCGCCCTGCTCTCTCACCTTGGCCAATCCCTTTGCCACCGCCACCCTCACCGGGGCGATTGCCTCCTCCACCAGTAACTTCAATGCGGCCGCAGTCTCCCTTTTCCAGGCCTCCATGTGCCTCGCAAACTGTTTTTCCAGCTCCCCCACCATCTCCTCGGTCCCCTTCTCCATCGAGAATAGTGCGGCCCCGCTTTGCAGTTCGGCTTCCGCCATCCTATCATCACTTTTATTCGTCTTCTCCTTCAGCGGCGACCCCGCGTTTCCTCCTTTCTTCGACGCTGCTTTTCGCATCCTTTAGCGGCTTATTGTTTGTTACTTTCTTTCTCTTCTCCTCTCTCTCCCTCCACCCTTCTGTCCTTCATCAATCTGAATTATTTTTTTTTTAAAGACAAAGAGGAGGAAAAAAACTTCACCAAACTTCTTTAAATTTCTTTAAATCTTCCAACTGTCTTCCTTTCCTCTCTGGATTCATCCCGAACTCCCCTGGGACCAGGTTCCAGCCTTCCTTCCTCCTCCGAGGTGGGAGCTATCCGACGTGGAGCACCCGACTTACATGGTGCCCTGGCCTCGGGCCGGCCTCCTCGTAGCTCCGCCCCCGCTGCTCTGGCCTCGGGCCGGCCTCCTCGTAGCTCCGCCCCCGCTGCTCTGGCCTTGGGCCGGCCTCCTCGTAGCTCCGCCCCCGCTGCTCTGGCCACGCCCCTGCTCGTCCACGCCCCTGCTCGCCCACGCCCCTGCTCGCCCACGCCCCTGCTCGCCCACGCCCCTTCTCGCCCACGCCCCTGCTTGCCCACGCCCCTGCTCGCCCACGCCCCTGCTCGCCCACGCCCCTGCTCGCCCACGCCCCTTCTCGCCCACGCCCCTGCTTGCCCACGCCCCTGCTCGCCCACGCCCCTGCTCGCCCACGCCCCTGCTCGCCCACGCCCCTGCTCGCCCACACCCCTGCTCGCCCACACCCCTGCTCGCCCACGCCCCTGCTCGCCCACGCCCCTGCTCGCCCACGCCCCTGCTCGCCCACGCCCCTGCTCGCCCACGCCCCTGCTCGCCCACGCCCCTGCTCGCCCACGCCCCTGCTCGCCCACACCCCTGCTCGCCCACGCCCCTGCTCGCCCACGCCCCTGCTCGCCCACACCCCTGCTCGCCCACGCCCCTGCTCGCCCACGCCCCTGCTCGCCCACGCCACCGGAAGTCCCTGCTTGCAGCTCTTTAATCAGAAATTAAACTTTCACAGGCTGGCTGGAAAGCATTGAAATCACCAGGTAGAACTGAGAAAGTCCAAATCTGTGTCTCTGCCTTCCCCTGAGTCTAAGCAGAACTACGTTGCCTGGTTCTTATCATAGATTTATCATAGATGCCGGACAGGTTACAGGTAGTCAGGAGGTGAGGCCATCGCTGCGGGATTCCTAGTCTCTGAACTGTTCTTGTTGCCTTACTGTTTTCATAGATTTATCATAGAAGTTACAGTGCAGAAGGAGGCCATTCGGCCCATCGAGTCTGCACCGGCTCTTGGAAAGAGCACCTTACCCAAGGTCAACACCTCCACCCTATCCCCATAACCCCATAACCCAGTAACCCCACCCAACACTAAGGGCAATTTTGGACACCAAGGGCAATTTAAGGGAAATCTTCTTTGGTACCGGTATGATGGTGGTCTTCTTGAAGCAAGTGGGGACCTCAGAGTGGAGTAGGGATAGGTTAAAGATGTCTGTGAAAACCTCTGCCAGCTGGTCCGCGCAGCCTCTGAGTGCACGACCAGGGATCCCGTCCGGGCCCGTCGCCTTCCGAGGGTTCACTTTCAGGAAGGTCAATCTGACTTTGGAAGCTGCAATGGTGGGTATGCGTGTGTCCGAGGCTGCTGGGGCAGTTGTCAGCGGTTTGATTGTTTACTGCTCGAACCGAGCATAGAATGCATTGAGTTCATCAGGGAGGGGTGTACTGCTGCCAGAGATTCTGCTCGTCTTCGCTTTGTAGCCTGTAATGTAGTTTAAGCCTTGCCACAATCGCCGCGAGTCTGTAACGCTAGTGTGTGAGTTTAGCTTGGTTTGATATTCCCTCTTGGCATCTCGGATGGCTTAGCGGAGGTCGTACCTGGATTTCTTGTACAGGTCAGGGTTGTTTGGCTTGAACGCCTCAGATCTGTCCTTCAATAGGGAGCCATGGTTTCCGGTTTGGGAACGTACGTTATGCTTTCTTTGGCACGCAGTCTTCTCCACATTTGCTGATGAAGTCGGTGACGGTGGAGGCATACTCATTTAAGTTGGTCACTGAGTTCTTCAATGTGGACCAGTCCACTGTCTCCAAACAATCATGTGAGAGCTCTTCTGTTTCCTCGGACCAGCACTGCACGACGTTCTTAACCGGATTCTCCTGCTTACGTTTCTGCTTGTATGCCGGGAGAAGGAGCACAGTCTTATGGTCTGATTTCCCAAAGTGCAGTCCGGGGATGGATCAATAGGCGCCCTTGATGTTTGTGTAGTAGTGGTCAATGGCGCCCCTGGTGGGACAGGAGATGTTTTGGTGGAATTTGGGCAGTACACTCTTGAGGTTGGCCTGGTTGTGACTAATTTGACTCACCCAATCGATATGCAGATTAGTCACCCATAATCACAGATGTTACTTTATCACATGATCTCTGATTTCCTGTCTAATGCTATTCCCAACATTACCACTGCAGTTTGGTGGTCTGTATACCACACCGACTAATCTTTTTTGCCCGTTGGTGCTTCTTAACTCGACCCATTCAGCTCTAAAATCGAATCCGGGGGGGATTATTGCACTTTGTGGGGTCATTACAGCAGGGTCACTACCTGGGGAAGAGGGTGAGTGATGACACTCAGAGTCATCACTTTGTTGAGTCTGAATCGCATGTTAAGTAATGGGTTAAGAGACATTGCAATTAGTTGTCTCATTTATGTTAAATGTTCAATGATTGTCTCATTTATGTTAAGTGTTCAATGATTGACACTGATATGTAAAGGGGCTTCAGGTGGCCTCTGTATCTTGTGATGTGATGATTGAGTTTAGTGCAGAGTCTGTTAAAGTGAAATAAAGGTGTTTGTGAAAAGGAGCTGGACTTTTGTCTCTTCACACCACAGCATCCATTCGTTTAACATCACAGAGATTATTCACGACCAAGAGCTGTGGAAGTTCTGGTCTCGTGGTCGAGTCCTGGTTCAGACCAATTGGTTTCTGCCTCTAAGGAGTTTGTTTCTGGGAATCCCCCTGTTCTGACCTGACCTCCCAGATTCCACTGGTCAGAGAAATGGGGCGAGATCATGTTACGCAGATAAGATTTCCACTGGGCCCCGGATCTGTCACCGATTCCAGTAAAGTTGCCATCCACAACACTAGTTCCTGAAAGAAAGAGATGTTTGTGAGATGTTGCTATCTTGTAAAGTGACAAGTACCAGAGGATATAGTCTGTCTGTTGCACTCTGTGGTCCCTGTATGTGCAGTCACGCTAACACGCATGTGGCCTATCTGTAACTGGCCTGCTGTGTAGCTGCACATTTCTCAAGCATTGAAGGAACAATGTCCCCGTGGTCATTTTCCCTCTTTATTACTGGGCCAGTAACTATTGGCACCTGATTTTGTTCCATTGAATTCTCCCCATCACGTTGGCAATGCTTAACATTCAGATGGAAAGATGAAAATCTCATCTCTTTAATTGCAGAAGGTCATTGACCTGTTAAACCAACAGATTCATTTGCTACTTTATGGATTTCCAAAGAGTAGAATATTCTAAATGAACAGATACCTTAGTTTGCTAAAATCATTATTTTCCTGTCTGTGGATGTTTTTCTTTGTCTCAAACATGTTAATTATTTTGTATTGAAACAGTTGATGTGAATCAGTTGATTTTGCGGCTTGCGTTGCAGGTTGCCAGCTGAGATGTGTTGTGGGTCGTGTCAATGACGAATGCAGTCAGTGCATCTGCAAAGAACATCACCTTTACGGTTCTGTACGTCTACAAGACGGTGCTCCAGCCTCCAAAGCAACTGTCCACCTGTGGGGAAATCCGGATAAATTCCTGACCAACTGCGATGAAAAGGGAAAGTTTCAAATTCCCGGTCTTTGTCCTGATGGCAAAACAATGTTAAAAATTAAGAAGCCTTATTATGGAACAGCAGTTGTCACACTGAATATAAACAACAGCAAAATTTCTACCATTGAAGTCAAACTGAAGAGATCTGGTAATAATTGAGACTCCTGGAAGAACTTTACAACTTATATCCCAACAGTAATATATGGTTAACACTGGTGCCTCACAGTGCCAGGGACCCGGGTTAACACTGCTGTCTCACAGTGCCAGGGACCCGGGTTAGCACTGCTGTCTCACAGTGCCAGGGACCCGGGTTAACAGTGCTGTCTCACAGTGCCAGGGACCCGGGTTAGCACTGCTGTCTCACAGTGCCAGGGACCGGGTTAACACTGCTGCCTCACAATGCCAGGGACCCGGGTTAACTGCTGTCTCACAGTGCCAGGGACCCGGGTTAACACTGCTGTCTCACAGTGACAGGGATCAGGGTTAACACTGCTGCCTCACAGTGCCAGGGACCCGGGTTAACACTGCTGTCTCACAGTGCCAGGGACCCGGGTTAGCACTGCTGTCTCACAGTGACAGGGACCCGGGTTAACACTGGTGCCTCACAGTGCCAGGGACCCGGGTTAACACTGCTGTCTCACAGTGCCAGGGACCCGGGTTAACACTGCTGTCTCACAGTGCCAGGGATCAGGGTTAACACTGCTGTCTCACAGTGCCAGGGATCAGGGTTAACACTGCTGTCTCACAGTGCCAGGGATCAAGGTTAACACTGCTGTCTCACAGTGCCAGGGATCAGGGTTAACACTGCTGTCTCACAGTGCCAGGGATCAAGGTTAACACTGCTGTCTCACAGTGCCAGGGATCAGGGTTAACACTGCTGTCTCACAGTGCCAGGGATCAAGGTTAACACTGCTGTCTCACAGTGCCAGGGACCCGGGTTAACACTGCTGTCTCACAGTGCCAGGGATCCGGGTTAGCACTGCTGCCTCACAGTGCCAGGGATCCGGGTTAGCACTGCTGTCTCACAGTGCCAGGGACCCGGGTTAGCACTGCTGTCTCACAGTGCCAGGGACCCGGGTTAGCACTGCTGTCTCACAGTGCCAGGGACCCGGGTTAACACTGCTGCCTCACAGTGCCAGGGACCCGGGTTAACACTGCTGTCTCACGGTGCCAGGGACCCGGGTTAACACTGCTGTCTCACAGTGCCAGGGATCAGGGTTAACACTGCTGCCTCACAGTGCCAGGGACATAAGAACATAAGAACTAGGAGCAGAAGTAGACCGTGTGGCCCTTCGAGCCTGCTCCGCCATTCGATAAGATCATGGCTGATCTTTTCGTGGTCTCAGAACCACTTACCCGCATTCTCGCCATATCCCGTAATTCCTTTATTTTTCAAAAAAACATCTACCCTATCTTTAAATATATTCAATGAAGTAGCGTCTACTACTCCTTTCGGTAGGGAATTCCATACTTTAACCACCCTCTGGGTGAAGAAGTTCCTCCTTGATTCAGTCCTAAATCTGCTCCCCCTAATCTTGAGGCTATGCCCTCTTGTCCTACTTTCACCTACCAGTGGAAACATCCTTTCTACTTCTATCTTATCCATTCCCTTCAAAATTTTATATGTTTCTATTAGATCCCCCCTCAACCTTCTGAATTCCAGTGAATATAATCCCAATCTACTCAGCCTCTCCTCATACGATAACCCCCTCAACTCCGGAATCAGCCTAGTGAACCTCCTCTGCACCCCCTCTAGTGCTAGCACATCCTTTCTCAAGTGTGGAGACCAAAACTGCACACAGTACTCCAGGTGTGGCCTCACCAGCACCTTGTACAACTGCAACATTACCTCTCTGCTTTTAAACTCAATCCCCTTCGCAATGAAGGACAAAATTCCATTTGCCTTCCTAATTACTTGTTGCACCTGCAGACCAACCTTCTGTGGCTCATGCACAAGTACACCCAGGTCCCTCTGCACAGCAGCATGCTGCAGCTTTTTACCATTTAAGTAATAATCCGTTCTATTGTTACTCCTACCAAAATGCACGACTTCACACTTATTGACATTATACTCCATCTGCCAGACCTTTGCCCACTCACTCAATGTGTCAATGTTCCTCTGTAAGGTTTTACAGTCCTCAGTACACTTTGCTCTGCCACACACCTTTGTGTCATCTGCAAACTTGGATACCTTACACGTAGTTCCCAACTCCAAATCGTCTCTATAAATTGTAAATAATTGTGGTCCCAACACCGATCCCTGAGGCACACCACTCGTCACTGATTGCCAGCCAGAATCGCACTCATTTATTCCCACTCTTTGTTTCCTATTAGACAACCAATCCTCTATCCATGCTAGTACTCTACCCTTAACACCATGCATCCTTATCTTATGCAGCAGCCTCTTGTGCGGTACCTTGTCAAAGGCCTTTTGGAAATCTAGGTACACCACATCCACTGGGTCCCCTTTATCTACCTTGCTCGAAATGTCTTCATAGAATTCCAAGAGATTCGTCAAGCATGACCTGCCCTTCATGAATCCATGCTGCGTCCATTCAATGGGACAATTTCTATCGAGGTGCCCTCCTATCTCTTTCTTGATAATAGACTCAAGCATCTGCCCCATGACAGAGGTTAAGCTAACCGGTCTATAATTCCCCATCTTTTGTCTACTTCCCTTTTTAAACAGTGGCGTCACATTTGCTGTTTTCCAATCCTCTGGGACTGCCCCAGTGTTCAGCGAATTTTGGAAAATTACCGCCAGTGCATCTGCTATTACTCCAGGCATCCCTTTCAGTACCCTGGGATGCATTCCATCAGGGCCAGGAGACTTATCTATCCTGAGCTCCATTAGCTTGCCCAACACTTGCTCTTTCGTGATAGTAATGGTTTCCAGGTCCTCACCTACCTTCTTCTCTCGGTCAATTGCTGGCATGTTATTAGTGTCCTCCACTGTGAAGACCGATACAAAATATTTGTTCAATGCCTCCGCCATTTCATCGTATCCCATAACTAAATGACCACTCTCATCCTCTAATGGACCAATGTTTACTTTAGCAACTCTTTTTAGTTTCATACAATTATAAAAACTTTTGCTATCTGTCCTTATATTCTGTGCCATTTTTGTTTCGTGTTCTATCTTACTTTTCTTTATGGCTCGGGTTAACACTGCTGCCTCACAGTGCCAGGGACCCGGGTTAGCACTGCTGCCTCACAGTGCCAGGGACCCGGGTTAACACTGCTGCCTCACAGCGCCAGGGACCCGGGTTAGCACTGCTGCCTCACAGTGCCAGGGACCCGGGTTAGCACTGCTGCCTCACAGTGCCAGGGACCCGGGTTAACACTGCTGCCTCACAGCGCCAGGGACCCGGGTTAGCACTGCTGCCTCACAGTGCCAGGGACCCGGGTTAGCACTGCTGCCTCACAGTGCCAGGGACCTGGGTTAACACTGCTGTCTCACAGTGCCAGGGACCCGGGTTAACACTGCTGTCTCACAGTGCCAGGGACCCGGGTTAACACTGCTGTCTCACAGTGCCAGGGACCCAGGTTAACATTGCTGTCTCACAGTGCCAGGGACCCGCGTTAACACTGCTGCCTCACCGTGCCAGGGACCCGGGTTAACACTGCTGCCTCACAGTGCCAGGGACCCGGGTTAGCACTGCTGTCTAACAGTGCCAGGGACCCGGGTTAACACTGCTGTCTCACAGTGCCAGGGACCCAGGTTAACACTGCTGCCTCACAGTGCCAGGGACCCGGGTTAGCACTGCTGCCTCACAGTGCCAGGGACCCGGGTTAACACTGCTGCCTCACAGCGCCAGGGACCCGGGTTAGCACTGCTGCCTCACAGTGCCAGGGACCCGGGTTAGCACTGCTGCCTCACAGTGCCAGGGACCTGGGTTAACACTGCTGTCTCACAGTGCCAGGGACCCGGGTTAACACTGCTGTCTCACAGTGCCAGGGACCCAGGTTAACATTGCTGTCTCACAGTGCCAGGGACCCGCGTTAACACTGCTGCCTCACCGTGCCAGGGACCCGGGTTAACACTGCTGTCTCACAGTGCCAGGGACCCAGGTTAACACTGCTGCCTCACAGTGCCAGGGACCCGGGTTAACACTGCTGCCTCACAGTGCCAGGGACCCGGGTTAACACTGCTGCCTCACAGTGCCAGGGACCCGGGTTAGCACTGCTGCCTCACAGTGCCAGGGACCCGGGTTAGCACTGCTGTCTCACAGTGCCAGGGACCCGGGTTAGCACTGCTGCCTCACAGTGCCAGGGACCCGGGTTAACACTGCTGCCTCACAGTGCCAGGGACCCGGGTTAACACTGCTGCCTCACCGTGCCAGGGAACCGGGTTAACACTGCTGCCTCACCGTGCCAGGGACCCGGGTTAACACTGCTGTCTCACAGTGCCAGGGACCTGGGTTAACACTGCTGCCTCACAGTGCCAGGGACCTGGGTTAACACTGCTGCCTCACCGTGCCAGGGACCCGGGTTAACACTGCTGCCTCACCGTGCCAGGGACCTGGTTTAACACTGCTGCCTCACAGTGCCAGGGACCCGGGTTAACACTGCTGCCTCACAGTGCCAGGGACCCGGGTTAGCACTGCTGCCTCACAGTGCCAGGGACCCGGGTTAGCACTGCTGCCTCACAGTGCCAGGGACCCGGGTTAGCACTGCTGCCTCACAGTGCCAGGGACCCGGGTTAGCATTGCTGTCTCACAGTGCCAGGGACCCGGGTTAGCACTGCTGCCTCACAGTGCCAGGGACTCACTGTCCGGATTTGGAAATATATCACCGTTCCTTCACTGTCGGGACAAATCCTGGAACTCCCTCCCTAACAGCACTGTGGATGTACCTACACCTCAGGGACTGCAGCGGTTCAGAAGACAGCTCATCACCACCTTCTGAAGGGCAGCTAGGGATGGGCAATAAATGCCGGCCCAGCCACTGAAGCCCATATCTCATAAATTAATTTTAAAAAGGGCTGCTAAGCTTATATTGGTGAGTTGGTTGTGGAATTGCTTAACTCTGTTCCTTGCTGCTTATGCTGTTTGGCTTACAAGTAGTCCTGTGTTGTAGCTTCACCAGGTTGACACCTCGGGCTGGATTCTCCGCAGGTGGGATTCTCCATTGAGCTGGCAGCGAACCCACGCCCGGGGATTTTGTGACTGCGTGAGGCTGCCCACAGTAGGAATCCCCATTGGCCGGTGAGATGGAGAATTCCGCTGCCGGCTGGGATGCGCCACATCAGAAAACTAGAGCAGCGGGGTGGAGAGTCTCACCCCCCCCCCGCGCCCACCCATTGTATGGTATGCCTGCAGTTGCTCCTGGCATGCTCTCCTGCCCTCTTCATTGAACCAGGGTGATCCCCTGGCTTGGTGGTAATGTTAGAGTGGGCTATGGGGAGAAAGCAGGATTAGGCTATTGAGTTGGATGATCAGCCATGATCGTGATGAATGGCGGAGGAGGCTCGAAGGGCCAAAGGACCTCCTCCTGCTCCTATCTTCCATGTATCTATGTATGTATGTATGCCGGGTTACAGATTCTGGTCGAGTACAATTCTGCTGCTGCTGATGGCCCACAGCGCCACATGAATGCCCAGCCTGGAGTTGCTAGATCTGTTCTAAGTCTATCCCATTTAGCACGGTGGTAGTGCCACACAACACAATGGACGGTATCCTCAATGTGAAGATGGGACTTTGTCTCCACGAGGATTGTGCGGTGGTCACTCCTACCGATACTGTCATGGACAGATACATCTGCAGCAGGCAGATTGGTGAGGATGAGGTCAAGTATATTTTTCCCTCTTGTTGGTTCCCTCACCACCTGCTGCAGTCCCAGTCTAGCAGCTATTGTCCTTTAGGACCCGGCCAGCTCGGTCTGTGGTGGTACCGAGCCACTCTGGGTGATGGACATTGAAGTCCCCACCCACAGCATATTCTGCCCCCTTGCCACCCTCAGTGCTTCCTCCAAGTGATGTTCAACATGGAGAATACTGAATCATCAGCTGAGCGGGGAGCAGTATGTGGTAATCAGCAGGAAGTTTCCTTGCCCATATTTGACCTGTCACTTCCAGTTATGCCACATCCAGTCAAGAATGGTGGTGGAGGAGGAGGCTGCATAAATATCCCCATCCTCAATGATGGAGGAGCCCAACACACATGTGCAAAAGGCAAAAGACAAGTAGCATTTACTACAATTCAGCCAGAAGTGCTGAGTGGATGATCCATCTCGGTCTCCTCCAGAGGTCACAGATGTCAATCTTCAGCCAATACGATTCACTCCATGTGATATCAAGAAATGGCTGAAGGCACTGGATTTTAAAAAAAATTTGTTGCTGGGTTGTGGGTGTCGCAGGCTGTGCCAGCATTTATTACCCATCCCTAATTGCCCTTGAGGGGGTAGTTAAGGGCAACCACATTGCTGTGGGTCTGGAGTCACATGTAGGCCAGATCAGGTAAGGGCGGCAGATTTCCTTCCCTAAAGGACATTAGTGACCCAGATGGGCTTTTACAACAATCGACAATGGTTTCATGGTCATCATTAGACTTTTCATTCCAGATATTTTATTGAGTTTAAATTCCACCATCTGCAGTGGTGGGATTGGAACCCGGGTCCCCAGAGCGTTACCCTGGGTCTCTGGATTACTAGTCCAGTGACAATTCCACTACACCACCTCCCCGCAAAGGCTCTGGGCCCTGACAATATCCCGGCATTGTACTGAAGACTCACGTTCCAGAACTTGCTGCACCCCCAGCCAAGCTGTTCCAGTACAGCGACAACACTGGCATCTACCCGGCAATGTGGACAATTGCCCAGGTGTGTCCTGTACACAAGAAACAGGACAAATCCTACCGGCCAATTACCGCCACTAATCTTTTCAGAATTGTCTGATTTTCTTTCAATTTAATCCTATTCTTGACTTCCTTATTTGGGCTGGGGAGGGGCTGGAAGATGAATGTAAAATCACTTGGGCCACTCGATATAATCAGGAAATGATCAATATAACCAATAGCTCAGATGCAATCACTCCAGGGTCATACATAACCGTCTAGAATAGTTTGATTTTACTAAATCTTGATTTTTGTGCAATGCAGAAAAGCCGTACATCAGGAAACAGCCGGTGAGCAAAGTCAGGCGTGAGGGACAAAGTGTAACTTTCTGTTGCAAGGTTCAGTGTAATCCTCCTCCAGACAAATACTTCTGGTAAGAACCGCTTTTAGTTAAATTTAAAATGATCGTTTTTCTGTTTTTAGTCCCTTCCTTGCCACTTCCCTCTCTTGGTTCGAAATGTCCGTAGCTCATTCCCTGAGCAAACTATTCTGGGGCATGCCAACAAATAGTGAAAGGAACTAATTTGGATGTGGCAGGACCAAGAGTCAGAACATTGGAGAGTTTGGGAGAGGAGGTTTGGAGTGGCTGAGGTTACATCACACCAGGAAGCACTTTCAGAAGGTTACAGAGTTTGGAAAGGGTGAGATCATAGAAAGATTTGAACACAAGGTGCAGCAGAGATTTACCAGAATGGCTTCAGGGATGAGGAACATTAGTTACAACGTTAGCGGGCAGCACGGTAGCACAGTGGTTAGCACTATGGCTTCACAGCGCCAGGGTCCCAGGTTCAATTCCCGGCTTGGGTCACTGTCTGTGTGGAGTCTGCACGTCCTCCCCGTGTCTGCGTGGGTTTCCTCCGGGTGCTCCGGTTTCCTCCCACAAGTCCCAAAAGACGTGCTGTTAGGTGAATTGGACATTCTGAATTCTCACTCTGTGTACCTGAACAGGCGCCGGAATGTGGCGACTAGGGGCTTACACAGTAACTTCATTGCAGTGTTAATTTAAGCCTACTTGCGACGAACAGCTCCTCAAACACAGTCACAAGCATCCCCCACATTTTCTCAAACCCCCCTGAAGAGCCCCTTAACTCAGACTTTATCTTCTCCAATGGCAGGAAGTTGTGCAGGTCACCCAACCGTGCCGCTACCCCCAGTGAATGAAATGAAATGAAATAAAAATTGCTTATTGTCACAAGTAGGCTTCAAATGAAGTTACCGTGAAAAGCCCCTAGTCGCCACATTCCGGCGCCTGTTCGGGGAGGCTGGTACGGGAACTGAACCGTGCTGCTGGCCTGCCTTGGTCTGCTTTAAAAGCCAGCTCTTTAGTCCTGTGCTAAACAAGCCCCAGGTTATGGCGATGCCGGCAAAATTAGATTACCAAAGCAGGGAGGTCATGATGGAGCTGTATCGAACTTTGTGTGGTGATTGTAGATCTGTGTAGATGCAATGCAACTGAGCAAGCACTAGAGGGAGCACGGGAGAGCTATAAATACAGAGGGACAGGAAGTGAGGGCACACTTCACGGAAGGGAGAACTGGTAGCAAGACACAGACACAGGCAGGCAGCATTTGAGGTAGCCGTAAGTTAAGCTCTGGAGACAGAATGAATTCACAATAAAGCATCTACTCCACCTTTGAGACTACGAGCTTTATTACGAGCTCACGATTTCAAAGGGAAATTGGATTAGAAATCCACGAAAATAAACTTTAGAGTTATGGGAATAGACAGGGGAAAGAGGTTGTTTGGATGGAGAGCTGGCATGGCCTCAACAGGCCGAATGGCTACCTTCTGTGCTTTAAATGTCTCGATGACTCCGTGTCTGCAGAACCTGCTTCAGATCTGAGGAGGCAGCTGGAGGTTCCGAGTCATTGCTTTGTGTTTTTCTGCTCCATTTAAATTCTGAGTTTCTCGCCTTTAAGTTGCTTCTCCGTGTTATTTTTTTTGCAGGTATCAGAACGGTTCTTTACTCGATGTGAAGACACACGGATATGATAGTACGCTGGTGTTAAGGCAGCTGAAGCCACAGCATGCTGGTCAATACATGTGTCGAGCCAGTAACATTGCGGGTTCTGTCAAATCCCAGCCAGCAACACTTACTGTGATAGGTAAATAAATAACTGAACACATTATAATCACAGCTCGAGATAATTTTGTCAAAATGTTTTGGGATTTAGTTATCCTACAATCTGTGTTGGAATCTTAGTAAAGCTGGGCAACGCCTGAAAAGATCCAGACTATGTTTATACTTTATGCACAAGTGAAAGATCATTTTTTAAAGGATAGAATTACTTGCATTTATATAGCATCTTTCACAACCTCAGCACATCCTGAGAGTTTACATCCAATAAATTATTTATGAAGTAAAAACAGAAAGTGCTGGAAAAATTGAGCAGGACTTGAGCCATTGGGCTGGATTCTCCCATTTGCAGACTAAGTGCTGACGCCGGCCTGGGAACAGTGGTTTTTTACCCCAGAAAAAATGGCGCAAAAGCTGCACGGATCCTGCGCCTGTGGGGAGCTAACAGGCGCACAGCGCAAACCCCCGGCTTTGCCTGCGGATACGGCTGGAGGATGGGCGGGTCCATGGCTGCACCGTACAGCATGGCTCCAGCCGCACGCGGAACAAGCCTGCCACAAACTGCCCCCCTTTGACCAGTTTCCCAACACCCAGACCACCCTCCACCAGTGCCCCCAGCCCCCGCCAAAGCCCCCCCTGCCAGCGGAACAGCTCCCACCCGACTGTGTCGCCGCTGGACACAGTCTGCAGCCGCCACACTGGGTTTGCGGCCAAAATGCCTCGGTGTTCCACGCCATCGGGAACTTGGCCCGTTGGAGGCGGGGCATCTCTCCGAATACGGCGTTGTCGAGGGGGCGGAGCATCACAGAAGCGGCGCCGGCCCAGATTTCAGCGCAAACGGGGATTCTCCGGTCAATCGCCAAATGCGATTCGGCGACTGAAGAATCCCTCCCATTATCTATTTCTCCCTCCACACTTACTGCCTACTGAGTTTTCTCCAGCATTTTCTGATTTTATTTCAGATTTCCCGCATCTGCAGGATTTTCTTTTTCTTTGAAGTGTAGTTTGGAATGGCCGCTTTCTGCACTGTAAATTCTACGATTAAGGGAATGTGGTGAAAATTTTGAGCACTACAAGATTCCAAGACTAACAATGAGATCAGAGAGTCTATTTTGTTGATGTTAGCTGAGGGATAAATATTGACCAAGATATCAAAAAGAACTGCCTTGTGAAATGAAAATGAAAATCGCTTATTGTCATGAGTAGGCTTCAAATGAAGTTACTGTGAAAAGCCCCTAGTCGCCACATTCCGGCGCCTGTTCGGGGAGGCTGTTACAGGAATCGAACCGTGCTGCTGGCCTGCTTGGTCTGCTTTCAAACCCAGCGATTTAGCCCAGTGTCCAAACGGTAATAGTGCCATAGGGAGAATTTACACCAACTGAGACGGCTTGTGGGGCCTCACAGTAGCATAGTGGCTAGCATTGTTGCCTCACAGCTCCAGGGTCGCAGGTTCGATTCCCGGCTTGGGTCACTGTCTGTGTGGAGTCTGCACGTTCTCCCCGTGTCTGCGTGGGTTTCCTCCCACAGTCCTGAAAGACGTGCTGTTAGGTGAATTGGACATTCTGAATTCTCCCTCTGTGTACCCGAACAGGCACCAGAATGTGGCGACTAGGGGATTTTCATAGTAACTTCATTGCAGTGTTAATGTAAGCCGACTTGTGACACTAATAAAGATTATTATTATTATTATTATATTATTTGACATTAGCTCCAACAATAAGGATTCCCTCAGTACTAACTTTCTGACAGCGCAGCACTCCCTCAGTACTGACCCTCTGACAGTGCGGCACTCCCTCAGTACTGACCCTCTGACAGTGCAGCACTCCCTCTGTACTGACCATCTGACAGTGCGGCACTCCCTCAGTACTGACCCTCTGACAGTGCGGCACTCCCTCAGTACTGACCCTCTGACAGTGCGGCACTCCCTCAGCACTGACCCTCTGACAGTGCGGCACTCCCTCAGTACTGACCCTCTGACAGTGCAGCACTCCCTCTGTACTGACCATCTGACAGTGCGGCACTCCCTCAGTACTGACCCTCTGACAGTGCGGCACTCCCTCAGTACTGACCCTCTGACAGTGCAGCACTCCCTCTGACCCTCTGACAGTGCGGCACTCCCTCAGTACTGACCCTCTGACAGTGCGGCACTCCCTCAGTACTGACCCTCTGACAGTGCGGCACTCCCTCAGTACTGACCCTCTGACAGTGCGGCGCTCCCTCAGTACTGACCCTCTGACAGTGCAGCACTCCCTCAGTACTGACTCTCTGACAGTGCAGCACTCCCTCAGTACTGACCCTCTGACAGTGCAGCACTCCCTCAGTACTGACCCTCTGACAGTGCGGCACTCCCTCAATACTGACCCTCTGACAGTGCGGCGCTCCCTCAGTACTGACCCTCTGACAGTGCAGCACTCCCTCAGTACTGACCCTCTGACAGTGCGGCACTCCCTCAGTACTGACCCTCTGACAGTGCGGCACTCCCTCAGTACTGACCCTCTGACAGTGCAGCACTCCCTCAGTACTGACCCTCTGACAATGCGGCACTCCCTCAGTACTGACCCTCTGACAGTGCAGCACTCCCTCAGTACTGACCCTCTGACAGTGCGGCACTCCCTCAGTACTGACCCTCTGACAGTGCGGTACTCCCTCAGTACTGACCCTCTGACAGTGCGGCACTCCCTCAGTACTGACCCTCCCACAGTGCAGCACTCCCTCAGTACTGACCCTCTGACAGTGCGGCACTCCCTCAGTACTGACCCTCCCACAGTGCAGCACTCCCTCAGTACTGACCCTCTGACAGTGCGGCACTCCCTCAGTACTGACCCTCTGACAGTGCGGCACTCCCTCAGTACTGACCCTCCCACAGTGCAGCACTCCCTCAGTACTGACCCTCTGACAGTGCGGCACTCCCTCAGTACTGACCCTCTGACAGTGCGGTACTCCCTCAGTACTGACCCTCTGATAGTGCGGCACTCCCTCAGTACTGACCCTCTGACAGTGCAGCACTCCCTCAGTACTGACCCTCTGACAGTGCGGCACTCCCTCAGTACTGACCCTCTGACAGTGCAGCACTCCCTCAGTACTGACCCTCTGACAGTGCAGCACTCCCTCAGTACTGACCCTCTGACAGTGCGGCACTCCCTCAGTACTGACCCTCTGACAGTGCAGCACTCCCTCAGTATTGTTCATTGCTCATTGCTGGAACCTCCAACACTGCAGCACACCCTCAACGCAGGTATAGGCAGACAGGAAGATAAGTTTCATAGAATCACTACAGTGCAGAAGGAGGCCATCCAGCCCATCGAGCCTGCACCGACCCACTGAAAGAGCACTCTACCTAGACGCAATCCCCCGCCCTATTCCCATAGCCCCACCTAACCTTTTGGACACAAAGGGCAATTTAGCATGGCCAATCCACCTAACCTGCACATCTTTGGACTGTGGGAGGAAACCGGAGCACCCGGAGGAAACCCACGCACACACAGGGGGAGAAGGTGCAGACTCCGCACAGACACCCGACGCTGGAATTGAACCCGGGACCTTAGTGCTGTGAGCCAGCAGTGCTAACCACTGGGTCACCTTGTACATGCTTTTGCAAATTTTTCCTTGGGACAAAATATTGTGGAATCAACTCCAGCGAAAGCTAGAAATGTTGCTCCTCATAAGTGACCCAAAGACGGGCCAGATACAGCAGTCCAAACTTCACCTTCTTCTTGAAAAGGGTAAACTTTATCTGGTTGAACCCTGCTATTCTCCTGACTACCTCTGCACTCAGATCTTGGTATGTACGCAGGATGCTGTCCTCCCATTTACAGCTCCGTGTCAGCCTGGCCCACCGTAATGTCCACTCCTTGTCCAAGTAGCTGTGGAATCTCCCCACCATTGCCCTCGGGGGGGAGGGGGGGGGGGTGTCACCTACACGCGGCTTCCCCGCTAGCGCTCTGTGAGTCCTGTCCACCTCCAGGGGTCGGGTGAACGTCCCATCCCCCATTACCTTCTCAAACATGCCCACTATGTACGCCCCAGCAACCGTTCCTTCAGACCCCTCCGGGAGACCAACGATCCTCAAGTTCTGCCGGCGGGACCGATTCTCTAGGTCCTCCACCTTCTCCTGGAGCCATGTCTGCTGGTCTCTCAGCATCCCCACCTCCAACTCCACCGCAGTTTGATGTTCCTCCTGCTCAGCCAGCGCCTTCTCCACTTTCTGGATCGCCCGGTCTTGAGCATCCAGTCTCAGTTCCAGCCGCGCAATCGATTCCTTAATCAGGTCCAAGCATTCCTGTTTCTGCTTGGCGAAGCCCTCCTGTATGAACTGCATCAGCTGCTCCGTCGACCCCTGGGTTGTCGAACCCGGACCCCGGTCGTCCGCCAAGCTTTCTCCTGCAACAGCTTCAGCCCAAGCCTTCTATGTTCGCCTATTTCTTCCTTTGCGAGCACTCCTGGTCCGCCTATCCATGCACTGATGTGGGACTTACCCCTTCATGGCCGCCACCGGAAGTCTAAAGTCCTTTTCTTTGGTGAACATTGATGCAAAATACTCATTCCTTTCCTCTGGCTCAACCCACTGCCCTTAAGTGGTCCAATCCTTTCCCTGGTCACCCTCTTGCTTTTTACATATGAATAAAAGGTTTGGGATTGACCTTAATCCTACTCGCCAAGGACTTTTCATGACCCCTCGTAGCCCACCTAACTTCCCGCTTCAGTATCTTCCTACTTTCTTTATACTCCTCTAGGGTTTTGAATGCCCCACCCTTCTAGACCGTACAAAAGTCTCCGATTTCTTTTCGACGAGGTTCACAATATCCCTCGTTTTCCAAGGCTCCCTAAACTTCCCAAACTTATCCTTCAATCTCTCAGGAAAGTGACTTTCCTGAATCCTAATCAACTGTCGCTTGAAAGACTCCCACATGTCCGATGTTGATTTACCCTCCAACAGCTGCACCCAATCCAAATTCTTCAATTCCTAGCTAATGTTATCGGAATTTGCCTTTCCCCAGTTTTGCACCTTAACGCGAAAAGTTATCAAAAATACCCTGAAACATATGGAATTGTGGTAATTTCTCCCAAAATGTTCCCCTGCTGAAACCTTAACCACCTATCCAGGTTCATTAAGGTAGATAAGTCCCCAGGGCCTGATGGGATCTACCCCAGAATACTGTGAGGCAAGTGAGGAAATTGCGGACACCTCAACAGAAATCTTTTTATCCTCACTGGCTACAGATGAGGATTCAGAGGACTGGAGAATCGTCAATGTTGTTGTTTTGTTTAAGAAGGGTAGCAAGGATAATCCAGGAAATTATCGGCCGGTGAGCCTCACATCAGTGGTAGAGAAATTATTGAAGAGGGTTCTTCGAGACAGGATTTATACCCATTTGGAAACAAATGGAGTCATTAGCGAGAGACAACATGGTTTTGTGAAGGGGAGGTAGTGTCTCACTAACGTCATCGACTTTTTCGAGGAAGTAACAAAGATGATTGATGAAGGTGGGGCAGTGGATGTTGTTTACATGGACTTCAGTAAGGCCTTTGACAAGGTCCCTCATGGCAGACTGATACAAAAGGTGAAGTCACACGGGATCAGGGGTGAGCTGGCAAGATGGATACAGAACTGGCTAGGTCATAGAAGGCAGAGAGTAGCAATGGAAGGGTGCTTTTCTGATTGGAGGGCTGTGACTAGTGGTGGGCCACAGGGATCAGTGCTGGGACCTTTGCTGTTTGTAGTATATATCAATGATTTGGAGGAAAGTGTAACTGGTCTGATTAGTAAGTTTGCGGATGGCACAAAGGTTGGTGGAATTGCGGATAGCGATGAGGACTGTCAGAGGATACAACAGGATTTAGATCGGTTGGAGATTTGGGCGGAGAGATGGCAGATGGAGTTTAATCGGGACAAATGTGAGGTAATCATTTTGGAAGATCTATTACAGGTAGGAAATATACAGTGAATGGCAGAACCCTCAAGAGTATTGACAGGCAGAAGGATCTAGGTGTACAGGTCCACAGGCCATTGAAAGTTGCAACACAGGTGGAGAAGGCAGTCAAGAAGGCATACAGCATGCTTGCCTTCATTGAATATAAAAATTGGCAAGTCATGTTGCAGCCGTATAGAACCTTAGTTAGGTCACATTTGGAGTATAGTGTTCAATTCTGGTCGCCGCACTACCAGAAGGATGTGGGCAGCACAGTAGCATTGTGGATAGCACAATCGCTTCACAGCTCCAGGGTCCCTGGTTCGATTCCGGCTTGGGTCACTGTCTGTGTGGAGTCTGCACATCCTCCCTGTGTGTGCGTGGGTTTCCTCCGGGTGCTCCGGTTTCCTCCCACAGTCCAATGATGTGCAGGTTAGGTGGATTGGCCATGATAAATTGCCCTTAGTGTCCAAAATTGCCCTTAGTGTTGGGTGGAGTTACTGGGTTATGGGGATAGGGTGGAGGTGTTGACCTTGGGTAGGGTGCTATTTAAAAAACATAGATAAGCTGCAGAGCTGGGCTGAGAGGTTGCAAATGGAGTTTAATGTGGAGAAGTGTGAGGTGATTCACTTTGGAAAGAATAACAGGAATGCGGAATATTTGGCTAATGGTAAAATTCTTGGTAGTGTGGATGAGCAGAGGGATCTCGGTGTCCATGTATATAGATCCCTGAAAGTTGCCACCCAGGTTGATAGGGTTGTGAAGAAGGCCTATGGTGTGTTGGCCTTTATTGGTAGAGGGATTGAGTTCCGGAGCCATGAGGTCATGTTGCAGTTGTACAAAACTCTAGTACGGCCGCATTTGGAGTATTGCGTACAGTTCTGGTCGCCTCATTATAGGAAGGACGTGGAAGCTTTGGAACGGGTGCAGAGGAGATTTACCAGGATGTTGCCTGGTATGGAGGGAAAATCTTATGAGGAAAGGCTGATGGACTTGAGGTTGTTTTCGTTAGAGAGAAGAAGGTTAAGAGGTGACTTAATAGAGGCATACAAAATGATCAGAGGGTTAGATAGGGTGGACAGCGAGAGCCTTTTCCCGCGGATGGAGGTGGCTAGCACGAGGGGACATAGCCTTAAATTGAGGGGTAATAGATATAGGACAGAGGTCAGAGGTGGGTTTTTTACGCAAAGAGTGGTGAGGCCGTGGAATGCCCTACCTGCAACAGTAGTGAACTCGCCAACATTGAGGGCATTTAAAAGTTTATTGGATAAGCATATGGATGATAAGGGCATAGTGTAGGTTAGATGGCCTTTAGTTTTTTCCATGTTGGTGCAACATCGAGGGCCGAAGGGCCTGTACTGCACTGTATCGTTCTATGTTCTATGTTCTATGTGGAGGCTTTAAAGAGGGTGCAGAAGAGATTTACCAGGATGTTGCCTGGTATGGAGGGCATTAGCTATGAGGAGCAGTTGAATAAACTCGGTTTGTTCTCACTGGAACGACAGAGGTTGAGGGGCCACCTGATAGAGGTCTACAAAATTATAAGGTGCATGGACAGAGTGGATAGTCAGAGACTTTTTCCCCAGGGTAGAGGGGTCAGTTACTAAGGGACATAGGTTTAAGGTGTGAGGGACAAAGTTTAGAGGAGATGTACGAGGCAAGATTTTTACACAGAGGGTGGTGGGAGCCTGGGACTAGCTGCCGGAGGAGGTGCTGGAATCAGGGATGAAGACGACATTTAAGGGACGTCTTGACAAATATATGAATGGGATGGAATAGAGGGATACGGATTCTGGGACTGCAGAAGGTTTTAGGTTAGATGGGCAGCATGGTCAGTGCAGGCTTGGAGGGCCGAAGGGCCTATTCCTGTGCTGTAATGTTCTTTGTTCTTCGATGTTTCCCCTTGTGGGAGAGTCTAGGACCAGAGGACACAATCTCAGAGTAAGGGGCCGCCCATTTCAGACCGAGATGAGGAGGAATTTCTTCTCTCAGAGGGTAGTGAATCTGTGGAATTCTTTACCGCAGACAGCTGTAGAGCTGGGTTGTTAAGTATGTTCAAGGCTGAGATAGACAGATTTTTAATCAGTAATGGAATCAAGGGTACTGGAGATAAGTGGAGTTGAGGATTATCGTATCAGATCAGTCATTATCCAATTGAATGGTGGAGCAAACTCAATGGGCTGAATGGCCCATTTCTGCTCCGACATCTCATGATTATTATGCCTAAATGGCATTAATTAACCATTTGGATTTTTACAACAATGCTTCCATAGTCATCATCAGACTTTTAAGTCCAGATTTTTATTGGATCCAAATTTTTATTCCAGAATGCCATCACTTGCCATGGTGAGCTGCAGACCAGGTGCCCTGGGTCTCTGGATTATTTGCTTAGTGCCAATACCACTGTCCCATTCTTTGTGCTCAGGTAGATGTTGAAGATCTTGTGGCATTTCCTGAAGGAAAATGATGAATTTCACAGAATGATGTTCCCTCCCTCAAAGCATTGCAACAAGAAATGCAGCCACCTTTTATGGATTCTTCCTGTGTCATTTTTCAACCACGCGAAAATTATCATTTATGAAATGGTTTGAGATGCTTTGTGGAGATGTGATATAAAATAAAAGTCTCGGTTTAATATTGATGTCCTTATTTTCACAGCTCTGGGTGGTCCGTCATGCAACCCCAAACCTGTGAGTCACTTCATCCAACTTCCTCATGACTGTTACCAGAATCTGACTCAGTCCTTTTACTATAATGTAGGCAAATGTCCTGTAACAACATGCACAGGAGAGCACGAGCCAGAGTTACGATGCAAAGACAAAATAGCATACTGCTGTGGAGCAGTCACACTGGAGCAAAGGAAGATCTCCTGCACCAAGTACATGCTTCCCATCAAGGTGGTTAGCAGTTGTGGCTGTCAGAAGTGCATTGAAACCAGGACAATTGTCCGTGGTCGTGCTGTAGCTGCTGATAACGGCGAAGCCATGCGGTTTGGACAGATTTTCATGAATGGAAAGAAGATCAGTATGACTGGATACAGGGGAACATTCTCCATTCAAGTTCCTACAGACATTGATCGGTTAGTGCTCACTTTTGTGGATCGGTATCAGAAGTTTGTGAACACAACAAAAGTCCTGCCCTTTAACAAAAAAGGGGGTTCCGTGTTTCATGAGATTAAACTTGTTAGGAAAAGGCCAGCGGTCACTCTGGATTGTTCTGTCAGCAATACCATCCCTCTTGGGACAATAGAAAGCCAAAATCCTATAGCGGAATTGCACATTCCTCCCAACTCTTTCTACAGACAAAATGGAGATATTTACAATGGCTTGGTTAAAGCCAGTGTAACGTTCTTGGATCCAAGGGATCTCTCTTTAGCTTCAGCAGCCCAGAGTGATCTGAATTTCATCAATGAAGAAGGTGATGTTCTTCCTTTGAGAACATATGGCATGTTTTCTCTTGATTTTATGGATGAAGCAGAAATGGAAAGCCTGAATGCAGGACAAGTAAAGGTTTTTTTGGATTCAGCACAGGTTAAAATGCCAAAACACTTGGAGAACATGAAGCTGTGGTCACTGAATCCTGAAACAGGCTTCTGGGAAGAAGAAGGTGATTTTACCTTTATCAGAAGTCAACGAAGTAAACGAGAAGAGAGAACCTTCCTGGTGGGTAATATGGAGATTCGAGAAAGAAGACTTTTTAACCTTGATGTCCCTGAAAGTAGAAGATGTTATGTGAAAGTCAGAACTTTTCGAAGTGACCGATTTATGTCAAGTGATCAGATAGAGAGAGTTGTTGTTTCACTGATTAATATAGAGCCCATGCAAGGTTTTGCCTCTAATCCCAGGGCTTGGGGTCGTTTTGACAGCGTTATTACTGGTTCAAATGGAGCTTGCGTGCCAGCATTCTGTGATGATGTGCAGCCAGATGCTTACTCTGCCTATGTGATGGCAACGCTCGGAGGAGAAGAACTTGAGGCGGTGGCATCCTCCCCCAGAATGAATTTCAATAGAATAGGTGTTCAGCAGTCTTACTTAAATAGGCTACAGTATAGAAGGTCAGATCATGAAGATGCCAAACTTAAGAAGACAGCTTTTAAAATAAATGTAGCCAAACCAACTCCCAACGTCCCAGATGAAATTAATGGTCCTATTTACCCTTATGAAAACTTAAAAGAATGCGAAGAAGCTTCATTTAGTGCAGGCCATTTCCGATTTTACAGAATAGAAGGAGATAGATATGATTATAACACTGTAGCTTTCAACGAGGATGACCCAATGAGTTGGACAGAAGATTATCTTGCTTGGTGGCCAAAACCATTGGAATTTCGAGCTTGTTATATAAAGGTGAAACTCAATGGCCCTCAGGAGATTACCGTGAGATCTCGAAACATGGGAGGGACTCACCCTCGGACAGTTGGAGAGATTTACGGCATTCGTGATGTGCGCAGTACTCGTGCCCTGGACCAATGGGGAATCTCTGCTGTTTGCTTGGAATTCAAGTGTAGTGGAATGCTCTATGATCAAGAACGAATTGACCGCACATTAGTGAAGATTATTCCCCAAAATGACTGCCACAGAGAAAGTGTGAACAATATGTTACAGGAATATCTGGTTAACCATCTTCCTCTTGCTGTCAACAATGATACCAGTGAGTTTACCATGTTGGCTCCACTCGATCCTCTTGGCCACAATTATGGAATTTACACAGTAACTGATCAGGATCCAAGGACAGCCAAGGAAACTGCACTGGGGAGATGTTTTGATGGAAGTTCAGACAGTGTATCCAGAGTAATGAAGTTTAATGTAGGTGTTGCATTAACCTTCAACTGTAATAATAGACAGGTGAGCCAGCAGAATGTATTCCAGAGTCTGCAGACATCCCTGGGACAATCAGCGGTGAATAACATGAGGATTGGACAAAGAAAGAGACGCAGGGGACAGAGAGACAATCAGTTTGGACTTCGTCTATTTAATAGGAAGAGAAAACAGAGAGAATCACACAGAGGGCAACGGCAGAAAAGCTTTTAGTTCAATAACATGGATTTTAAAAACTAGCTTCAGAAACTAGCCAGTCACAAAATCGGCCTTTCCGGAAGAAGGAACTCCGTTTATCTATTGAAATGATTAATCTGTTCTTTTTGAAATGCGTAAAAATAAATTCTATTTATTTCTGACAATATTTGAAAGTAAGTGCTTTATTATTTGGGTCAAGGTTCTTGAGGACGCCTGGCAATACACCACTTGCAATATACTCGAGCAAAGCTGTATTGGAAACATAATTAAACACTTTTAAGTATAGAACATAGAACATAGAACAGTACAGCACAGAACAGGCCCTTCGGCCCTCGATGTTGTGCCGAGCCATGATCACCCTACTCAAACCCATGTATCCACCCTATACCCGTAACCCAACAACCCCCCCTTAACCTTATTATTAGGACACTACGGGCAATTTAGCATGGCCAATCCACCTAACCCGCACATCTTTGGACTGTGGGAGGAAACCGGAGCACCCGGAGGAAACCCACGCACACACGGGGAAGACGTGCAGACTCCACACAGACAGTGACCCAGCCGGGAATCGAACCTGGGACCCTGGAGCTGTGAAGCATTTATGCTAACCACCATGCTACCGTGCTGCCCCCTATAATTATAATTTGTAGCTTGAATGTATTCCATTATTTGTTCTTTTGATGATGGTGTATTCTGCTTATAGTTGGTATTATAGAATATGCAGTCTTTGTCCAATAAATTGCTTTAATTTTAAAGCTGCTTAACATAGTGTTCTTTGTTTTAAGGGTGAAAAATGTTATGTGATGAAATTAGACAAGCTCAAATTGTTCTTCCTGGATGATTTAATATATGTTCAAAATCGTGAGCAATGAATGAATAACTGTTCCCAGTAGCAGGTCAATAAACAGACAAAACAGAGTTAAGGGCCGGGATTCTCCGGCCCCACGCTGGCTTCCCGATTCTCAGGCGCCCGCAGGATTCCCACCCCGCCGGTCGGGGGCCGGTGAAAGCGGCCCCACCGGCGATTCTCCGGGTCCCAATGGGCCGAGTGGCCACCGAGTTTGGCCGAGTCCCGCGGCCGTGTGTTACTCAGGTCCCACACAGCGGGACCTGAGAGGTGAGTCTGCAGGGGCCGTCCTGGAGGGGGGAGCAGGGGGATCCGACCCCAGAGGGGCGCCCCCATGGTGACCTCGCCTGCGATCGGGGCCTACCGATCGGCGAGTGGGTAGCACGGTAGCATGGTGGTTAGCATAAATGCTTCACAGCTCCAGGATCCCAGGTTCGATTCCCGGCTGGGTCACTGTCTGTGCGGAGTCTGCACGTCCTCCCCGTGTGTGCGTGGGTTTCCTCCGGGTGCTCCGGTTTCCTCCCACAGTCCAAAGATGTGCGGGTTAGGTGGATCGGCCATGCTAAATTGCCCGTAGTGTCCTAAAAAGTAAGGTTAAGGGGGGAGTTGTTGGGTTACGGGTATAGGGTGGATACGTGGGTTTGAGTAGGGTGATCATGGCTCGGCACAACATCGAGGGCCGAAGGGCCTGTTCTGTGCTGTACTGTTCTATGTTCTATGGGTTGGTTCCGTGGGGGCCTATGTTCCTCTGCGCTGGGCCCCTGTAGGGCTCCGCCATATTGCCCAGGGGCTGCTGCGGAGAAAGGAACCCCCACGCATGCGCAGAATTACACCGGCCGTTCCGCGCCGGCTGGAGCTGTGGGGACCATTCCGGCGCCGACCTAGCCCCCTGGGAAGAGGAGCATTTCCCATTATCGGGGACCGTTGACGGCGGAGTGGTTGGCGCCACATTTCACGCTGGCGTGGGGACATAGCCCCATTATTGGAGACTGCCGCCCAAGGTCATTGGTGAAATAAACTGTAGTAAGGTGAAGAGTTTGTTTCTATACAGCAGATTGTTGTGATGCGCTGCCTGTAGTGTCGGGCGAAGCAGATTCGGTAATGTGGTAAATGAAAAGAAGAAAATAGAGAATAGTCTGCTTAATAACCTAGTAGCACTATTTACAGTAGAGGAAGAGTCAATGTACAGATATCCAAGAAAACTACCATTGATTTGGGACTCACCAAAATTATATAAGCAAACCAGCAGTAATAGGAAAACTAATACCCGCTATAGTTTGACAAATCTCTGACATCAATTGGTTGCCATCCCAAAGTTTCAAAGGTTGTATTTGAGAAGAGTACAGATGCCCCTATTATAATCTTCCAAAGCTTTCTCAATTCAGGATCATTTCCTCACCTGATTCACCTGAGGAAGGAGCAGTGCTCCAAAAGCTAGTGTTTGAAACAAACATGTTGGACTTTAACCTGGTGGACTTCTTCCTGTGCTCACCCCAGTCCAACGCCGGCATCTCCACATCACTCTGGTTAAAGTAGTGGACAGGGAGATACGAATAAACAGAAAGGAGCAGCAGGAAGCCATTCAGCCCCTCCAGCCTGCTCCACCATTTAATATGATCATGTCTAATCTGATAGTGACTTCAAACCTGTGCCCCACCTACTCCCAAAACTGCTTCCAATCCATTTTCATCTTTCCTTAAATAAAGTGGCAATACTACACACGGCATTCCAAATGCGTCTCACTAGTTCCTATACAACTGAAGCATAACCTCTCTTCTTTTGTATTCAATTCCCTTCGTAATATATGAAAACATTCTATTAGCTTTCCTAATTATTTAATGGCTAGGATTTTCCCCGATACAGGCAAAGGCCAATATCAGACGGGAAAAGCGACGTTGGGCCATTGACAGCAGCTTTCTCCGCCATATCATGCAGCAGATCCCACGACATACAACTGGTAGGGCGGCCTTTGATATACCTGCCCTGCATCAACTTAGACACTCAATGATTCAGGACACACCAGGACCCAGGTGCATTCCTTGACACAGTCGGCACTACCCTGGCAACGCCCAGGCACTATCCAGGTCATACTGAAGGGGTGTCAGGAGTGCCAGCTTTATGCCAAGGTACCACCCAAACATGGCCCTTTCCCCCTGGATGCTGCACACACCTGAGGTTCCCTAGGTGTACTGCTCGCCAGGTACATGCCTCGGGAGATGAGTTGTGCTTTGCGGTGTTCCGCCATATGGATGATTGTGTGATGTGGGGGGGATGATTCTGATGTATGGCCCTGATGATAATGATGTTCCTGATGTTGAACATTGGCCAATGTCTCTGGATATTATATCAAATGCCTTCTGGAAGTCCTTAATAAGAATACGAGCGATAGGAATAGACCACTCGGCCCGTCGAGCCTGTTCCGTTATTCAACACGATTATGGCTGAATTTGTGCTTCAACTCCATTTTTCCGCTCACTCCCCAAATCTCTTAATTTCCCGAGAAATCAAAAATTTGTCTATCCCAAAATTAAATATATTCAATAATCCAGAACCCTCTGAGGTAGAGAATTCCAAAGATTCACAATCCTTTCAGTTATGAAATTTCTTATCTCAGTCCTAAATGATGGCTCCCATATTCTGAGACTGAGCCCCATGTTTTAGATTTCCTGACCAATGGAAGCAATCCACAAACAGGACTCTCCGGAAGGCCCATCGTGTCAGCCTGTTCCTGCCCCATTGAACTCATTCCTTCCGACCCTGACTCCATCCTCTCGCCTGTGTCCAATACCTTCCCACCTACATCTGTGATTCCTCCGATGCTTCACATCCACAACTTCCGACTCCCTGGCCCTAATTGCCTTCTCCTTTCCATGGATGTCCAATCCCTCTATACCCCCATTTCCACCAGAATGTCCAATTCCTCTCCCTCCATTCCCCACCAGAATGTCCAATCACGATCCCTCCATTCCACACCAGGATGTCCAATCCCTCTATACCTCCATTCCCCACCAGCATGTCCAACCCCTCTATACCTCCATTCCCTACCAGGATGTCCAATCCCTCTATACCCACATTCCCCACCAGGGTGTCCAATCCCTCTATACCTCCATTCCCCACCAGGATGTCCAATCCCTCTGTAATCCCATTCCCCACCAGGATGTTCAATCCTTCTATACCTCCATTCCCACCAGGATGTCCAATCCCTCTATACCTCCATTCCCCACCAGAATGCCCAATCCCTCTATACCTCCATTCCCCACCAGAATGCCCAATCCCTCTATACCTCCATTCCCCACCAGGGTGTCCAATCCCTCTATACCTCCATTCCCCACCAGGATGTCCAATCCCTCTATACCTCCATTCCCCACCAGGATGTCCAATCCCTCTCCCTCCATTCCCCACCAGGATATCCAATCCCTCTATACCTCCATTCCCCACCAGGGTGTCCAATCCCTCTATACCTCCATTCCCCACCAGGATGTCCAATCCCTCTGTACCTCCATTCCCCACCAGGGTGTCCAATCCCTCTATACCTCCATTCCCCACCAGGATGTCCAATCCCTCCATTACCCACCAGGATGTCCAATCCCTCTATACCTCCATTCCCCACCAAGATGTCCAATCCCTCTCCCTCCATTCCCCACCAGGATGTCCAATCCCTCTATACCGCCATTCCCCACCATGATATCCAATCCCTCTTCCTCCATCCCCCACCAGGATGTCCAATCCCTCTATACCTCCATTCCCCACCAGGGTGTCCAATCCCTCTACACCCCCATTCCCCACCAGGGTGTCCAATCCCTCTATACCTCCATTCCCCACCAGGATGTCCAATCCCTCTCCCTCCATTCCCCACCAGGATGTCCAATCCCTCTATACCGCCATTCCCCACCATGATATCCAATCCCTCTTCCTCCATCCCCCACCAGGATGTCCAATCCCTCTATACCTCCATTCCCCACCAGGGTGTCCAATCCCTCTACACCCCCATTCCCCACCAGGGTGTCCAATCCCTCTATACCTCCATTCCCCACCAGGATGTCCAATCCCTCTATACCTCCATTCCCCACCAGGGTGTCCAAACTCTCTCTCCCTCCATTCCCCACCAGGATGTCCAATCCCTCTATACCTCCATTCCCCACCAGGATGTCCAATCCCTCTATACCTCCATTGCCCACCAGGATGTCCAATCCCTCTATACCTCAATTCCCCATCAGGATGTCCAATCCCTCTATACCTCCATTCCCCACCAGGATGTCCAATCCCTCTATACCTCCATTCCCCACCAGGATGTCCAATCCCTCTCCCTCCATTCCCCACCAGGATATCCAATCCCTCTATACCTCCATTCCCCACCAGGGTGTCCAATCCCTCTATACCTCCATTCCCCACCAGGATGTCCAATCCCTCTGTACCTCCATTCCCCACCAGGGTGTCCAATCCCTCTATACCTCCATTCCCCACCAGGATGTCCAATCCCTCCATTCCCCACCAGGATGTCCAATCCCTCTATACCTCCATTCCCCACCATGATATCCAATCCCTCTCCCTCCATCCCCCACCAGGATGTCCAATCCCTCTATACCTCCATTCCCCACCAGGATGTCCAATCCCTCTATACCTCCATTCCCCACCAGGATATCCAATCCCTCTATACCTCCATTCCCCACCAGGGTGTCCAATCCCTCTATACCTCCATTTCCCACCAGGATGTCCAATCCCTCTGTACCTCCATTCCCCACCAGGGTGTCCAATCCCTCTATACCTCCATTCCCCACCAGGATGTCCAATCCCTCCATTCCCCACCAAGATGTCCAATCCCTCTATACCTCCATTCCCCACCAGGATGTCCAATCCCTCCATTCCCCACCAGGATGTCCAATCCCTCTATACCTCCATTCCCCACCATGATATCCAATCCCTCTCCCTCCATCCCCCACCAGGATGTCCAATCCCTCTATACCTCCATTCCCCACCAGGATGTCCAATCCCTCTATACCTCCATTCCCCACCAGGATATCCAATCCCTCTATACCTCCATTCCCCACCAGGGTGTCCAATCCCTCTATACCTCCATTTCCCACCAGGATGTCCAATCCCTCTGTACCTCCATTCCCCACCAGGGTGTCCAATCCCTCTATACCTCCATTCCCCACCAGGATGTCCAATCCCTCCATTCCCCACCAGGATGTCCAATCCCTCTATACCTCCATTCCCCACCAAGATGTCCAATCCCTCTCCCTCCATTCCCCACCAGGATGTCCAATCCCTCTATACCTCCATTCCCCACCATGATATCCAATCCCTCTCCCTCCATCCCCCACCAGGATGTCCAATCCCTCTATACCTCCATTCCCCACCAGGGTGTCCAATCCCTCTACACCTCCATGTCTCACCAGGATGTCCAATCCCTCTATACCTCCATTCCCCACCAGGGTGTCCAATCCCTCTATACCTCCATTCCCCACCAGGATGTCCAATCCCTCTATACCTCCATTCCCCACCAGGGTGTCCAAACTCTCTCTCCCTCCATTCCCCACCAGGATGTCCAATCCCTCTATACCTCCATTCCCCACCAGGATGTCCAATCCCTCTATACCTCCATTGCCCACCAGGATGTCCAATCCCTCTATACCTCAATTCCCCATCAGGATGTCCAATCCCTCTATACCTCCATTTCCCACCAGGATGTCCAATCCCTCTATACCTCCATTCCCCGCCAGGATGTCCAATCCCGCTATACCTCCATTCCCCACCAGGATGTCCAATCCCTCTATACCTCCATTCCCCATAAGGGTGTCCAATCCCTCTCCCTTCATTGCCCACCAGGATGTCCAATCCATCTACACCTTCACCACCAGATGGTCTGAGGGCTCTCTGCTTCTTGCTTGTACAGAGGCCTGAACAATCCCAATCCGCCAACACTCTCCTCCACCTAGCTGAACTTGTCCTTTCACTCAATAATTTCACCTTTAACTTGTCGCACTTCGTCCAAGGCTTGGCTATAGAGACGCGCATGGGTCCCAGTTTTCCTGTCTCTTTATGGGGTATGCCCCCTCCCACAACTCTTTTATCGGTACAACAATGAATGTTTTGGTGCCACCACTTCTCTTCCTTGTCTTCTCTATCTCCATTTCTGGGGATAAACTGTCAACTAGGATCCATTACAACCCTCCTATGACCCTCTTATGGACTGATTTCTTCACACATCTTCTCTACTGAGTAGTACGACACTCCGTATGCTTCACCCGATGTCTGTGTCTATGTATTTACGTTGTGTATTTATCATGTGTCCTATGTATTTTCATGTCTGGATCGATCTGTCTGGACTTTACGCCGAATGCTTTTCACTGTACCTCGGTACACGTGACAATTAACCCAAATCCCGACTCCCACACCTACCTCGACTACAGCTCTTCATTCCCCACATCCTGTAAGGATTCCATCCCATTCTCCCAGTTCCTTCGGCGACATCACCTCTGTTCAATGATGCCAATTTCCAAAACGATGCTGCTGACATGTCTTCCTTCATCGTGGTCTCCCTCCCACTTGGTCAACAGGATTCTCAACTGTGTCTGACCCACTCCCCGTACCTCGGCGCTAACCCCCTTCCTCCCAGAACCAGGATAGGGTCCTCCTTATCCTCACTTTTCACCCAACCAGCCTCCACATTCTAAGAACCCCCGCCAGTTCCGCGAACTCCATGAAGATGCCGCCACCAAACACATCTTCCCCTCACTCCCCACTGTCAGCATTTCTCAGAGACTGTTCCCTCCAGGATCCCTCCATCATCCCCAAAACCTCACCATCTTCCCATGCAATTGCAGAAGGTACAAAGCCTGCCCTTTACCTCGTCCTTGTTCACCATCCAAGAGCTTAACACTCTTTCCAAGTGAGGCAACGTTTCACGTGCACCTTCTTCAATCTGGTCTATTGCATTTGCTGCTCCGGTCTACTCAACATTGGAGACCAAACACAGGCGGGGTGACCGCTTTGCAGAACACCCCCAGTCCGTCCGCAAGCAGGACCCAGACCTTCCTGTCACTGCCCTTTCACCTCACCGTCCTGCTCTCATGTCCATATATCCGCCCTAAGCATGCTGCAATCATAGAATCCCTACAGTGCAGAAGAAGGCCATTCAGCCCATCAAGTCTACATTGAGCCCCCGAAAGAGCACCCTAGTTGGGCCATTCCCCTGCCTTATTCCTGTAACCTCACCTAACCTTTGGACACTTGGGGCCAATCCACCTAACTTGCACCCGGAGGAAACCCACGCAGACACGGGGAGAAAGTGCAAACTCCACACAGACCGTCACCCGAGGACCAAATTGAACTTGTGCTAACCAGTGTGTCACCCCAGCGAAAACTGGAGGAACAGTCCCTCATCTTCCCTTTAGGCACGTTACAGTCTTCTGAACTTCACATTGAGTTCAACAACTTCAGACTGTGAACTCTCTCCTCCTCCCCAGTTTTATTTTTATCAATTTATTTCATTTCTTCCATTCATTCGTTTTCCCCTCACCTTTGTCCCCCCCCCCCCCCCCCCCCCCCCCCCCCCACCCACCCCAGTACAGGGTCAATTCTTTCCTTACAAGTTGTTCTTTGACACACTGTTTACCTCTGTTCTACCATTAACACATTCTGACCTCTTAATGTGCCACTATCAGCACCCTTCTTTGCCATTATCACCACCATTTACTTTCCCTTTGTCATAGAATTTTTCATAGAATTTACAGTGCAGAAGGAGGCCATTCAGCCCATCGAGTTTGCACCGGCTCTTGGAAAGAGCACCCTAACCGAGGTCAACTCCTCCACCCTATCCCCATAACCCAGTAACCCCACCCAACACTAAGTGTGTGTTTTGGACACTAAGGGCAATTTAGCATGGCCAATCCACCTAACCTGCACATCTTTGGACTGTGGGAGGAAACCGGAGCACCCGGAGGAAACCCACGCACACACGGGGAGGACGTGCAGACTCCGCACACAGTGACCCAAGCCAGAATTGAACCTGGGACCCTGGAGCTGCGAAGCAATTGTGCTATCCACAATGCTACTGTGCTGCCCCTCTTTCTGTCCACAACATCTTTGTCAATCTCCACCTATCGCTGGCCCACTATCCAACCCCCCGCCCCACCTTCCCCGACAGTATAAATCTGACCCCATTTCCAGTTCTCGCCAGCTTTTACAAAGGATCATCCAGACTCAGAACAGTAGCTCCCTTCTCTCTCCACAGATGCTGTCAGACCTGCTAGGATTGTCCACAATTTTCAGGCATTTTCTGCATGTATTAAGAGCAGGAGGGTAGCAAGAGAAAGAGTAGGTTCACTCAAGAACAATGGAGGGAAGTTATTAGTGGAACCACAGTAAGAGGGTGAAATCCTTAATGAGTATTTTGTATCGGTATTCACCAGGGAGAAGGACATGACGGACGATCTTGAGAATGTCAATATATCAAAGGAGGGAGTGTTAATATCCTAAATTGCATTAAAGTCGACAAGTCCCCAGGGCCGGATGGGATCTATCCCAGGTGATTGCAGGAGGCAAGGGGAGAAATAGCTGGGACCTTAACATATATCTTCACATCCTCTTTGACCACAGGTGAGGTTCCAGAGGATTGGAGAATGGCCAATCTTGTGCACTTGTTTAAGAAAAGAAGCAGGGACAATCCAACAAATTATAGGCTGGTGAGCCTGACATTAGTGGTGGGGAAGCTTTTGGAAAAGATACTGAAGTACAGGATATATGCACATTTGGGAAATAATGGACTAGTTAGTGACAGCAGCGTTGGTTTTGTACAGGGAAGATCATGTCTCACCAACTTGATTGAGTTTTTAGAAGAGGTGACAAAAAAATTGACAAGGGAAGAGGGGCTGCGGATGTAGTTTATATGGACTTTAGTAAGGCGTTTTACAAAGTACCACATGGCAGGCTGGTACAAAACTAAAATCACATGGGATTTGGGGTGGGCTGGCTAGATGGATACAGAAGTGGCTTGGTTATAGAAGACACAGAGTAGCGGTGGAAGGGTGTTTTTTGAAAATGGAGATCTGTAGCTAGTGGTGTTCCGCAGAGATCAGTGCTGGGACTTCTGTTGTTTGTAATTTATATAAATGATCTGGAGGAAAATTACGGTGGTCTGATTAGTAAGTTTGGAGACTTTGGTACAGAAATGGCAGATGGAATTTAATCCGGACAAATGCAAGATGATGAATTTTGGAGGATGAAATTGAGGGAAGAATTATACTGTAAATGGCAGAACCCTTAGGAACATTAACATACAGAGGGATCTGGGCGTGCAGGTCCACAGTTCCCTAAAAGTGGCAACACAGGTGGCCAAGGTGATTAAGAAGGCATACGGCGCGCTTGCCTTCATCAACTGGGGAATTGAGTGCAGGAGTTGGGAAATCATGTTGCAGCTGTATAAAAACCAGCAACAACTTGTGCCATCAAAAGAGGGCGTGGCCTACTTACCTCGAGTCAAAGAGCAGCATGGTAGCATAGTGGTTAGAATTGTGGCTTCACAGCTCAGAGTCCCAGGTTCGATTCCCCGCTGAGTCACTGTGTACGGAGTCTACGCGTTCTCCCTGTGTCTGCGTGGGTTTCCTCCGGTTTCCTCCTAGTCTAAAGACGTGCAGGTTAGGTGGATTGGCCATGATAAATTACCCTTAGTGTCCAAAAAGGTTAGGAGGAGTTAGTGGGTTACGGAGATAGGGTGGGAGTGAGAGCTTAAGTGGGTGCAGACTCGATGGGCCAAATGGCCGCCTTCTGTACTGAATGTTCTATGTTCTAAGCCTCAGTTACGCACTGCACTACGCACATCCCGTCTGGCCTGAGCCCCAAGGGCAGGTGAGATCAGGCAGCTGGATGTCAAGGTAAGTAGTTACGAGTGAAGTGGTAATCCCAATCCAATTGCAACTCTAACAGAAGTTATGAACCTATTCTCTACAAATGAGGGCCAAAAATTTCAAGTGTGAAATTAGGAAACAATTCTACACACAAAGAATGGTAAAAGTTTGGGAGTCTCTTCCACGAGTGAAAACTGGTGCTAGATTGTGCATTTATATCTGAGGTTGATCATTCTTGTTGGTGAAAGGGCAGCAATGTTGTTAAATGGAGTGAAATTGCAGGTCAACCAAGATCTCATTGAGGGTAAAACAGGTTTAAAGGATAAATGGCCTCCTATTGCTCCTATTGCTCCTATTGCTCCTGTTGCTCCTATTGCTCCTATTGCTCCTGTTGCTCCTGTTGCTCCTATTGCTCCTATTGCTCCTATTGCTCCTATTGCTCCTATTGCTCCTATTGCTCCTGTTGCTCCTATTGCTCCTATTGCTCCTATTGCTCCTGTTGCTCCTGTTGCTCCTATTGCTCCTATTGCTCCTATTGCTCCTATTGCTCCTGTTGCTCCTGTTGCTCCTATTGCTCCTATTGCTCCTATTGCTCCTATTGCTCCTATTGCTCCTATTGCTCCTATTGCTCCTATTGCTCCTGTTGCTCCTTGTAGCCACCTAAAATGGACGCTGAGCTACAAAGTAAGCCAAGCGCTAAGACTGCAGGGGAAAAGGCAGTTTAGCCAAAACAGCAGTCTGCAAAGACAGCATTTTGCATTCTGCAAGTAGCAGAAACCAGTTTGGGCTCAGGTGAGAAGACCTTAGTTAGGTGCAAATGGCAAAACACTTTGCATACTAATGAGGCAATCAGACCTGAACACCCACACAATAGAAACATTTGATTCTGAATGGACACATTTGAACCAAGGCCCAGACATCGAGGCACCAGAAACCTCCAAACAAAAGGGCATAAGAAACGCCCCCCCCATCACGGAGACCCCCTCGCATTGGGGAATTCAAACAGTATCGATGAGGAATTGACCCAATAGATAACCAAAGGTTAAAGCCCGCCCAAGAAGAGGGAAGGACATTGGGATCCCTATAAAAGACAGGGACCTCGTGTTGTCAGGTCTGTTGTTTCGTGCTCCGGCCCTGACCAAGACCTTGAAGCTGTATCCTGACTCCAGCCGTTGAGCACCAGCCGCCGAACCGTAAGTGCCAGTACGACGCTCGCTACGCGAACTAAGCCCGCTAAACCCCCCAGTGACCAGAACGCTTGCTGAAGGTTGCAGCCCAAGACCGGGACGAAGGCCTCGCTCCCTGACCTTGCCTGTTCCTGTTAGATAAGTATTCTGATTACTTTAGTTTAGTCATAGCTTAGTCTCTTAGTGTGTGCATGAGTATTTATTATAATTGTATAATAAATATTGATTGTTTGGACCTTACTAATCAGTGTATCGTCTTTATTACTTTGAACTTGACCTTGGAATACTCGTGACGGTGTCTATACGGCACCTGGCGACTCCTGAGCTGAATAAATACATAGAACAGAGCCTAGTGGTGTTAAGCACTTGGAAGTTAATACACCCCAATAAACGCGTTTTACACCCATAGCAAAACGTGCAACATTTAGTGGCGACATCCTGACGGGACACGGTTGTAAGTGGAAACCCCACACCGTCCAGGACCCTGAAATTTGAATTAGAAGTCCAAATTACAGAGAAAGTAAGAAAGTAAAGAAAATCACAAGTATTCAAGGTGTTCAAACTAATAAGCGTAATTCGGAAGTGTGTTTAGTGCATGCGTACTAACAGGGCTGTAAGGTAAAACTGAAAGCATTTTTTTTTGTTGCGACAAACTTTCGGTAGTTTTGTGAACGGAACATAGCGTAAGCCGTACCCGTTTCTTGAAACACAACCCCAGCAACCCCCTGTTCCAAATTAACTAAAAGAGAGTCAGAGGAAATGGCCATGCAGGCAATGGAACGTCTGATGGATCCAGAAAGGTTTGTGGTCGCAGCGACCAGCAGCAGTAGCAGGGTAGGCCAGTGTCCCACGTGGGAGCTGGAACTCCGCAAGTATCTGCAAGGAAAGGGATGGCCCCTTTGGAAAGAGTTTTGTTCAAATGAGGAGACAGGTCTCGGAAGTATAGGTCATACTTGGTGGGAGAACCTCTCTCAAATTCATAAGAAAAACCTTAGTAAAGCACGCAAGCCGATGGCAATCGTGTCCTGTTTGGCACAATTGCGAGGCACAGAGGAGGTCGTCAGGACGCTCCGGGCAGAATTAGAAGAAAGGAACCGAATGAGTAAGGTCGATGTCAGGGACATTGAAAAGGAAAATATGGATCTAAGAGGGAAGTTGGCAGAGAAAGGTAGAGAGGTGGATGATGCCAAGAGGGCACATCAGTCTTGTCTAGCCCATCTCAGCAGTTCCCAGACCCAGTACGAAAAGGCTTATCAGGACGTGCAACGTGCCGTCCTGATAAGAGAAGAATCTGACAAGCAGGTAGAGGCTTTGCAGAGGCAATGCTCTGACCTAAAGGCAGCTTTAAGAACACTCCATGCTGCCACCACAGAACAAAGGCAAAGTACAGTAGACCACGCGAAATGCAGGAAACAGATTGCAGAGCTGCAATCGCTGCTTTCGGTGCAAAATGGGTTTCAAAGCACCTTTGGAACACAGTTAGATGGAGAAAATGCCCCAGATTGGCAAGAATTAAGTGAGACAGCGCAGCGTTATGTTCAGGGAACATGTGCGCCAGCAGCGCAACAGAAAAGGCAAGCACCCCAACCCCCTACAGATCAGATCATAACCGCACCCATGAATCCCGTAACCACGCAGAGAAAAGCTACAACAGAAGGCGCACCAGATATAACGTACACCACCCCCTTAACTGTAACCCAGCTCAGGGACGCATGTGAGAAGATCACTCCGTTCCTCCCCACCGCAGACCCCCACCAGTTCTTTGCTAAAGTAAAACAGCAGGCTACCATGTACGGCCTGGATGAGAGAGAGCAGGTTAAGCTCACCGTGCTGAGCTTAGACCAGTCAGTAGTAGCAGCCCTCCCCGACCCACAGAACGTGGCAGGAGGCACCCTAGAGGAGATGCACACCTCCATTTTAGATGCCATAGGGTATAATCGAGGTGACCCCGTAGAAGGACTTAATAAGTGCTGACAGAAAAGATCCGAACACCCCACAGCATTCGCAGGAAGGCTGTGGATTCATTTCAACGCAGTTTTCGGCGATTTAAATAGAGCGCATTTGAACCGGGAAAATATGGTCAAATGGACGCGCACCATTATCTCACACGCAACAGAGGCAGGACAGAGCGCTTGCAACAGTTATGACCCCTCAGAAGAGGCCCATAATGAGAAATGGGTCCTGAAAAGGTTGTCCCGCGCTTGGGAGCAATCAATTCAGGGAAATAGTAAGGTTCAATCCCCAGAAGAGGCTCAGGCTGCAGCAGATATTCAGGCAGTGAGAGAGCACCAGAAACCCGCATGGGTAAATGAAGGGAAGAGCAGCCCACAGCAAAAAGGACAGGAATGCTATAACTGTGGACAGTTAGGGCATTGGGCAAAGGAATGCAATGCACCCCAGCGATCTCAGAGAGGCCAGCAGACAGGCACTCTGAACCGCAGTAAGGCAAAACCCATCCACAATATAGCAGTACAGTCAGGACCCACCAATGTGGACGAGACGAACTGACGGTGTTCGGGCTCCCCCACTTGGGTCTGTGACACACTATGGGATTCATCAGGGAGACCCGTAGTCACAGCGAAAATCAAAGGGAAGCCCATAGAGTTACTGTGGGACACAGGAGGGTCCCGCACCACCATTAACTCTACGACCACGGCACACGCAGACACGTGGCCGACCACATCCACCATTACACTTAGCGGGTTCACAGGACACTCGCAGCAGGGACACATTACGGCACCCGTAGCAATCCAGCTAGGGAACATTTCCACAAGACACCCCATAGTTTTAGTAAATCTTCCCCGGACAGCAGAACATATCCTGGGGATAGATTTTATGAACGCTCATAGCTTGTCATTCGACCCAGTGAACCAGTGTGTCTGGCGAATGGCTAGATCAGACAGAGCACCCGCCACCCTCACAGTAGGAGACTACGCTAATCGGATTAGCGCAGTGGGAGAGTACTCATTCGACCTGACTACACTCCACACCGACAGACAAATAAAAGCCCTACTAAACAAACACAGGACAGCATTTGCCAGTCACCGTCATGACTGTGGCAGAATGACTGGACCAGTTCACGTTACCGGACAGGACCCCCGACCACAGAAACAGTATAGATTTCCCCTGGAAGCAGAGGTGGAAATAGAAAAGGTGATAGGAAGCTTATTGGAGCAAGGTGTGCTCAGAACGGTAGCCTCGACCAATAATGCCCCTATTTGGCCAGTGAGGAAGCCCGATGGATCATGGCGTCTGACCATCGATTATCGGGAACTCAACAAAGTAACCCCCGCAGTAGCCCCAACGGTAGCTACTAGTCCCGAGACCATGCTCAAGCAGGGACTCAACTCCAAATACTTCACGGTATTGGACATCAGTAACGGATTCTGGTCAATACCATTGGCAAAAGCGTGCCAGTACAAATTTGCCTTCACCTTCAAATCACAGCAGTATACGTGGACATGCCTCCCACAAGGATTCCACAATTCCCCCTCCATTTTCCACCGACAGCTGGCAAGTGGTTTAGAGAAATTCTCCCGCCCCGAATGTCTGGTACAGTATGTAGACGACCTACTACTGCAGACAGACACAAAGGCAGAGCACATTACGCTTCTGGCCGAACTCCTGGAACTGTTGACTTCAATTGGATGTAAAGTTAACCCAAGAAAGGCCCAGATTTTGGAAAATAAAGTGATGTATTTGGGAACAGTCATCACACACGGCAAACGCGAGATCGAATTCAAAAGAATTGATTCGATTGTCAAATTGCCCCTTCCCCAAAATGTTTCGGCCCTCCGGTCGTTCTTAGGACTGGTTGGTTATTGTCGGAACCACATCGACGGATTCGCGACAAAAGCCGCCCCACTCTCAGACCTCCTTAAGAAAGGAGCCCCCTGGGAATGGCTTCCGCAGCATACAGAGGCTGTGGAGGAGTTAAAAAGAGCCCTTAGCGCAGCACCCGCGCTGCTAGTCCCAGACCAACTTTCCCCCTATGCAATAGAGGTAGCGAGCACCGATCTGACCCTCTCGGCCGTGTTGCTTCAGGAACGGCACGAGCAGCTAAGACCAGTGGCTTATGCCTCACGACTGTTAGACCCGGTAGAACAAGGATTCTCTGCCTGTGAGAGGCACCTCCTTGCTGTCTTCTGGGCAGTACAGTATTTCTCCTACATTACCGGACTCAACCCCATTACTATTCTGACCGAACACACACCCACACAGCTACTCCTAGACGGTCGACTGAAGGACGGTTCAGTTAGCCAGATTAGGGCAGCTAGGTGGACCCTACTCTTACAAGGACGGGACATTACAGTAAAACGGACCCGCACACACACATATTTAGCAGACAACCTCCAATACCCCGGACAGCCCCATGACTGTGAAATTGTAGCTCCCCTGCATAACACAGGACCCTTTATCGCAAAAACACCCCCCAGGAAGATAGGGAACCCAAAACAAAGCCCCCAACCCACAGACACGTGTGGACCCTTGAGGATATACGTGGACGGTTCATCCACAGTTTTAGAAGGTGAGCGTATCACAGGATGCGGCATCTATGTAGAGGACGCGCAGGGGCGCGCTCTCGAAGAGATAGCTTTAAAACTACCAGGTCACTTAGGCGCGCAGGCAGCAGAGCTCGCGGCCATAGCGTATATAGTGGACCACCCCGCTTCTTTCCCCAGCCCAGCAGACATATATTCAGACAGCTTATATGTCTGTAACAGTTTAACCGATTTTCTGCCCCTGTGGAGGACACGAGGTTTTGTCTCCGCAGACGGGAAACCCCTTCCATCAGCCCCTCTACTCCAGCATATTTTAGAAAAAGCGAAGGACAGGACCTTCGGAATAATAAAGGTAAGAAGTCACCATAGGTCATCCCCCCCTGGGAATGTAAAAGCCGACGCACTGGCTAAGGCAGGTTCCAGGCGAGGGCACTTATGGACCCCCCCAGCTAGCGCACCAGCTAGCGCCCCTGTGAGCGCAGTCCAAATCTCACAGACAGATATTAAAGATCTTGTAGCAGCACAGAAGCAGGATGAGGATCTCAGGGAGGTTTTCAAAGGCAACTTTGTGCCAGAGTACGAGAGATTTAAACACGCACTGACCACACATGAGGGTGTGATCATAAAGGAACAACTTTATGTGGTCCCGCAGCAGGACAGGAATGCAATGATTGCTTTATTTCATGATAACCACGGGCACCAGGAAATTGATGCAACCACGAGGCACCTCAGGCAACTCTGTTGGTGGCCTAATCTCAGGACTGATGTAACGCATTATATTGAGAATTGCCTTATTTGTGCTCAGAATAACCCGGAGAGGTATTCTAAAAAGGCACAACTTCGGCATACTCGACCAGTTAACGGCCCCTGGACAAACCTCCAGATCGATTTTATAGGACCATTGCCCCCTTGTAGGAATGGCTATAAATACGTTCTGGTGGTCATCGATACCTTTACCAAATGGGTAGAGGCATTCCCCTCTAGAACAAATACAGCTAAGACAGCTGCAAAGATCCTGACCCACCACATCTTCACGAGATGGGGTTTACCCCGAAGTATTGATTCGGACCAGGGATCTCACTTCACAGGACGGGTCATGAAGAACGTCCTGACAATATTCGGCATAAAACAAAATTTCCACATTGCGTATCATCCACAGTCCAGCGGGATTGTGGAGCGCATGAATCGGACCCTAAAATCCACGCTTAGAAAAATGGTTCAGGAGAACAATTCCACATGGGATTCAGTGCTCCCATTCGCACTCATGTTCATAAGGAACACTGTTTCCACTTCCACTGGATACACACCACACACGCTCATGACCGGACGCCCTATGAAAGGTACAGAATTCCTTTTAGGACTGGACATGACCAGCCCCGAGGTGACGGCCCTCACACACGAAAAGACGGTTAAAGACTTGGTTGAGACTGTGAGGTCTGCACAGATTGCAGCCGCAGTTCAGCTAGGGAAACGCCGTCAACAACGCACCGCTTGTTTTAATAAGACCGTACACCCCACAGAATTCCAGGTTGGGCAACAGGTAATGTTATCTGTTTACAACCCCAGCAGTTTTTTGGCTCCAAAATATTTCGGCCCATACTCAATTTCGGATAAAATTAGCCCCTCCGTTTACAGGATAAAATATCCTAATGGGAAGACCGCGTGGTTCCATATCAACCAGTTAAAGGCATATGGAACACAGGCCAACCATGCACACCATGTCCTGCTAGACGCAGCAGAACACCTCCCCCCACCCACTAGAGACACGTTTCCACCATCCCCCTCACAGACCAGTTCCTCATCGGACTCGCCCACGACTCCGCCCACCGACCACAACAGACCACGCCCCGAAACGCCCACAAGCTGCCGCGGCAGAGACAGCGATACAGACACTGACTCTGAGGACAGCCACAGCACACCACACTACAGCCCACATAGCAGCGACTATGACCCCGACTACAGTGACCCCATGGAAGTCACTTACATTAAAAACCCAGACCCACCACCCGACCCCGACGACCCCGACAATACCCATTCACTTTTGGACCCAACACTCTGGCACAGGGACAATTCGTACCGACTTGTCCGCAACGATGAAAGTGACCCCCGGTCACACAATTCCAAGATATCATGCCTGATCCACACAAGGGTGTGGGATCCGGGAGAGCAGGACGACACGGTGTCTGAATCCCGATACGGCAACCCCTTTGTGACCCTGTTCACAGAGACAGAGGAAAAGTGAGGTGTCTAGATGATGTAAAATAGGAATCGTTTGAGGGAAACGATGTGCTTTCTGATGGAACCTGCACGTATGTTTGTCTATCGTTTTATGTTTGTTTGTCTTTCAGCAATGTAAATGGTTCAGTTGGAGGATGGACATCTTTTCAGCTGAAAAGATTGTGACCACCTCACATACACGTTAGTTTGTCCGCCGATACCTTTGAGAACTTCGGTTCCAAAAAACCAGTTTGATTGGAGATCTTTTCAAAGTTGTAAGGCTTGTGACCACCTTACACGCACTTTAGTTTCTCTGCCGAAACCTCTGAGAACTTCTATGGTGAGCAGCTCACCTTATCAGCTAAATTGTCTGAAGCCCAGCTCATGTTTTCAGATGAAGGAGCATCTTGGCTCCTCCATTGTTTTTAGGTGCCCCTCTATTCGGCGAATAGAGGCTGCAAGTCACAGTTAACACATTCTTACCCGTTTACTCCAGGTTACTCAGGCAGTGGACAAACGGCACTGAGGACCCGCCCTGTCTGAGAACCCACTTTGGTCAGCCAAGCTCGGGTATGGCACAGCACGCCCTACCCGGGGATCCCATCCAACTCGTACCCGTCGCGGCCCATACGCAACTCATTCGGACGTTTCTTTCAAAATTTTGTTTTCATTTTTCGTTAGGCAGCCCTTAGGCCGCCATCCCACATGCTATTTACATCCGGGAACATTCGGATGGTAAACTAGCAAAGCCTGCGAGACGGCTCGCAGGAGAAGGATTGTTAGGTGTATTCTGGTCTTCAAATTCGCTTTTGAAAAAAAAAATGAGGGGAGTCACAGGGTGTGACTTGGCCAGTCATTTTTTAAGGGTCAATTGGAATTTAAAAGACAGATGCACTAACAGGTAAAGATCTTAAACTGTGTATTGACAGATACTGTGCTTGATCCCATAGCTTTCGAAGGACGAGACAGGGATCGAAGCAAGGATTGTCCATACAGGAGGAAGAAAGAAGGAAGAACAAGTTGAAGATGATGGAAGCTCAACTATTGCTTTTAACTGTTATATCTGTTTGTGTGGAAGCAAGACACGTTTCCCCCACAACCCCCACCGTAAATGTTTCCCTTACAGCCACTCCCCAGTGCTCAGCTCTGATCAGTGAGGTTCAGACCTGGTGCACAAAATTTATGACATGGTACTCCATGTCATACGTAATCGAATCACTGCTAGTGATTGCGATCCTCGCCATACTTGTACAGACCCTCAGGTTGAGGAAGTGGAAGAGGAGAGCCTCCCGTTCCTGCCCCTCCGTCTATGGAGTTCGATCTCCTATTTTCCGATTTCATCAATCCCCTTTGCCCCATGATGAATAACGCACTGTGTAATGAATAAAGAAATGTACCCATGTATTATATTGTCCTATACTCGACTGCCGAATTAGGAAGTGTGATGTTGTGGTGTGAATGGTTAAGGTTTTAGAGTCTGTAAGGAAAGGTTTAAGTTAAGTTAAGGATAATTGTGATAGGTAGAGGTTCCCGTTTGTGGTAATGCATGTCCCCTTTGACATAGCGCCAAGTAGAGATGTCAGTTAAAATTTTTTTCCTCCCATAGTTTAAGATAGAGTAGCCCAGGAACTGGCAAGAGGTCAGGGAACACAAAGAAGGCAACCCAGATGCACTCAAGGCAACGTACATAGGTGATCCTTCACAATATTTTGATTGTGAGGATCACAAGGAGGGAATGTAGCCACCTAAAATGGACGCTGAGCTGCAAAGTAAGCCAAGCGCTAAGACTGCAGGGAAAAAGGCAGTTTAGCCAAAACAGCAGTCTGCAAAGACAGCATTTTGCATTCTGCAAGTAGCAGAAACCAGTTTGGGCTCAGGTGAGAAGACCTTAGTTAGGTGCAAATGGCAAAACGCTTTGCATACTAATGAGGCAATCAGACCTGAACACCCACACAATAGAAACATTTGATTCTGAATGGACACATTTGAACCAAGGCCCAGACATCGAGGCACCAGAAACCTCCAAACAAAAGGGCATAAGAAACGCCCCCCCCATCACGGAGACCCCCTCGCATTGGGGAATTCAAACAGTATCGATGAGGAATTGACCCAATAGATAACCAAAGGTTAAAGCCCGCCCAAGAAGAGGGAAGGACATTGGGATCCCTATAAAAGACAGGGACCTCGTGTTGTCAGGTCTGTTGTTTCGTGCTCCGGCCCTGACCAAGACCTTGAAGCTGTATCCTGACTCCAGCCGTTGAGCACCAGCCGCCGAACCGTAAGTGCCAGTACGACGCTCGCTACGCGAACTAAGCCCGCTAAACCCCCCAGTGACCAGAACGCTTGCTGAAGGTTGCAGCCCAAGACCGGGACGAAGGCCTCGCTCCCTGACCTTGCCTGTTCCTGTTAGATAAGTATTCTGATTACTTTAGTTTAGTCATAGCTTAGTCTCTTAGTGTGTGCATGAGTATTTATTATAATTGTATAATAAATATTGATCGTTTGGACCTTACTAATCGGTGTATCGTCTTTATTACTTTGAACTTGACCTTGGAATACTCGTGACGGTGTCTATACGGCACCTGGCGACTCCTGAGCTGAATAAATACATAGAACAGAGCCTAGTGGTGTTAAGCACTTGGAAGTTAATACACCCCAATAAACGCGTTTTACACCCATAGCAAAACGTGCAACATCCTATTGCTCCTATTGCTCCTATTGCTCCTGTTGCTCCTATTGCTCCTATTGCTCCTATTGCTCCTATTGCTCCTGTTGCTCCTATTGCTCCTATTGCTCCTGTTGCTCCTGTTTTCTAAAGTTTAGGTTTTTTGAAGAGTTCGCAAAGGAATGAGTCAAATAAACTGTCCATCTTTTAAAAAATCATTCTTAGATGGCCAGGCCAGCATTTATTATCCATCCCTAATTGCCCTTGAGAAGGTGGTGCTGGGCTGCAGTCCATGTGGTGGAGGTACCATCATCTCCGTTTAGGAGTTTCTCAAGGTCATTCCAGGTAAGGTCAGAAGTGCCGATGTTTGTGGATGACTGCACAATGCTCAGCAACATTCGTGACTCCTCAGATAATGAAGCCGTCCATGTCCAAATGCAGCAAGACCTGGACAATATCCAGGCTTGGACTGAGAAGTGGCAAGTTACATTCGTGCCACACATAAGTGCTAGGCAATGACCATTAGGAGAGAACCTAACTTTTGTCCCTTGACATTCAATGACATTACCATCGCTATCAACATCCTGGGGGTGACTGTTGACCAGGTATTGAAACGGCCTTTTTTCCCCACATTCTTTCATATCACCTCCTCCTCCTCTCCCTCGAGGTGCCCAATGGCTACTTCATGAGATGGGGATGTGAGGGGAGCTAACCCCCAGTCCTGGAGACTCTCACCCATCCCAACCATGGTCTCGATACTCACTGCCAGGGAGTGGACTACCTCCCTCAGGGACTGCACCACATGAAAATCGCTTATTGTCACAAATAGGCTTCAAATGAAGTTATTGTGAAAGTCCCCCAGCCAGTGACAGTGCCATCTGCCTTAGGGCTGTGCCACAATGACCAGCGCCCGTGCAATGCTGCCGACGCACTCGGGCATGGCCCACTGTGACTGGGCTATGCTCTGGAGTGCTGCTATGTCCAGGTGGCCCTGGCACATGGCTGCCTGTGATAGGGCAGCCCTGTCCTGAGCCTCGGCCACTGCCCGCAGAGTGTCCAAGGCCTTGGCCGTCCTAATCCATGGCCGAAACCATCGCCCCCAAGGCCTCTACTGCCAATGCCACCTATGCAGTGTTGGCCTGGTGGCACGCATGGTCAGCACCACCTCCTGCAGACAACTGGACTCCTCCAACTGCACCTGCAGGCACTGGATGGTTGCCGATATCATGTAGTCCCCAGCTCCCTGAGACTGCATCTCCACTATAGATGGAACCGCCCTTTCCAGAATCCGAAACCTGTCCAGCTGGCAGATAGTCCCTGGCTTGGGCCGCCCTCTCGGGGGTTCCTACTTCCACCTGATGTACCAGTGCAGTGCACACCAGATAATACCCCAGGAGCCTCTTGGCTAACATGCCCAACTGTGGTGTCTCTGGAATGGTGGAGGGTGTTGAAGACAGTTGCGATGGAAAGTTAGTGTCGTCCCCCGGGTCTTGTCACTGAGCGTATTCCCCTCCTCGCCTCTCCTCCTTAGGTTGGTTGGGGGGGGGGGGGGGGGGGGGTGGCAGAGGGGGAGTGTGGGTGGTGGTGGTGGGTTTGGGAGTGGCGACACACATGCCTCGGGGAACCCCAACTCCCGGGGTCTCTCCAACCCCAGTCACACCCTTTCTCCACAATTTACTACACAATCTGAGGTTTGACACAAATCAAAACCTACATGAATATAACGAACGCCATTGTTTCCTGTTCCACATGTGCAAGATGCAGAGTTTATTAAAAATACAAAAATAAAATTTACTCAAATTAATTTACTGAAATTTGTCTTTCAGTTTTCTTGAAAATGAATTAAACGAATGGGAAACTGTTGGTAAGCGAGTGTTCAATGTGGTGAAGTGTTCAGCTTGGAACCTAGTCCGACCAAAGCAGAGTATTTGTGAATGTTGAGGAACTGAAGCTGAGCAGATTCTAAATCACTGTAAGGTAATGGATCAGATTTAAAAGGCCAAATGATTTGTGTTTTTTTCATACCCTATTTAATTATTATCTATTTTAATGGCTCAGTCCTCATCAACTCAAATCAATAAGAAATTGTCACAACCAAGGGTTTAAATGTTTTCATGGAATGTGACCATCACTGGCAAAGACATCATTTGTTGCTGCTCCCGATTCCCCAGAATACTTTCATAGAATCCCCACAGAACAGGAAGCCACTCGGCCCATCGAGTCTGCACCGACCCCCTTAAAGGCTACCCTACCTAGGCCTAATCCTGTACCCTCGCCCTAAGGGGTGATTATCGCGGCCAATCCATCTAACCTGCACATTTTCGGATTATGGGAGGCCGTGGAGGAAACCCATGCAGACACGGGGAGAACGAGCTGACTCCACTCAGTCACCCTTGGCGGGAATCAAACCCGGATCCCTGGCGCTTGAATATAATTAATTTGTGTTTAAAGTGCAGAGAAATCCATTCACCAACTCAGGTCAAACCTCTGTCCTTCCTTTAGTCCTGAACTCACCTTTTTTCATAGTTATAGAATATAGAACAGTACAGCACAGAACAGGCCCTTCGGCCCTCAATGTTGTGCCGAGCCATGATCACCCTACTCAACCCACGTATCCACCCTATACCCGTAACCCAACAACCCCCCCTTAACCTTACTTTTATTAGGACACTACGGGCAATTTAGCCTGGCCAATCCACCTAACCCGCACATCTTTGGACTGTGGGAGGAAACCGGAGCACCCGGAGGAAACCCACGCACACAGGGGGAGGACGTGCAGACTCCACACAGACAGTGACCCAGCCGGGAATCGAACCTGGGACCCTGGAGCTGTGAAGCATTTATGCTAACCACCATGCTACCCTGCTGCCTCTGTGTTCTCTGTGATCTCTGCATTTAACTTTTCAAAGTTTATGTTGTCATTAAGACTCAGGTCCTTTTCTCTTAATCTGCTGACCACCACCTAGCCAACACTCTCTTTCGGCAATCTTCCAGCTTTACAACTGCTGTAATCAATTCCAGCTTCAAAAAAACTCTCTCCAATCAAGTAAGCCCCGCTGTCTGGCGCAGTGGTTAGCATTGCTGTCTCACGGCACTGAGGACCTGGGTTCAATCTCAGCTCTGGGTCACTGTCCGTGTGGAGTTTGCACATTCTCCCCGTGTCTGCGTGGGTTTCACCCCCACAACCCAAAGATGTGCAGGGTAGGTGGATTGGCCACACTAAATTGCCCCTAAATTGGCAAAATTTTAAAAAAGTAACCACCCAGATCACATCCCCAACCAATGTCACAAATTATATAATGTGTGCTCGAGGGTGGCAGAGGGGGAGTGCTCGTTGATTATTGTCAAAAGCACTCTGCCACTTTGATACATTTGTCCAGCCTAATGGAACAGTATTGAATTCATTCCCTTTTGACCCATCATTACACTTTCCCTTCTCAGTCACTACCTCAGGTTGAACTGAACTCTTCCAGCTCAGCAGACTCTCCCTGAGCTAAGCTTCTGACCACATAGTAACTTGTTGTTTTAAATCGATGCCCTACTTCCACCTCAGAATACTGACATCTCCATTTCTTCTTCAGCTTACATGCTACTGGAATCCATAAACATGCTTTTGTAGTCGCTAGACTTGACTATTCTAATGTTCCCCTTGCTAGCCTGCTTCCACACACCTTCTGTACATTTCAGATCATCCTAAACTCTGCTGGTTGCATCGTGACTCACACTAACTCCCCCACCTATTATTTCGGAGCTTGCTGACCGACATTGGTCCTGTCCCTTAGCACCTCAAATTCAGAATTCCCATCCTCCGATTTAAATCCCTCCTTGGGTTCATGAAACCAGGGCTGGGATTCTCCCCTACCCGGGGGGTCCCGGCATGATGGAGTGGCGTGAACCACTCCGGCGTCGGGCTGCCCCAAAGGTGCGGAAGTCTCCGCACCTTTAGGGGCCAAGCCCTCACATTGAGGGGCTAGGCCCGCGCCGGAGTTATTCCCGCTCTGCCGGCTGGCGTGAACGGCCTTTGGCGCCACGCCAGCCGGGGCCGAAAGGACTTCGCCTGGCTGGTGTAAGTCCGCGCATGCGCCGGAGCGTCAGTGGCTGCTGACATCATCCCCGGCGCATGCGCAGGGGAGGGGGTCTCTTCCGCCTACGCCATGGTGAAGGCCATGGCGAAGGTGGAAGAAAAAGAGTGCCCCCACAGCACAGGCCCGCCCGCCGATCGGTGGGCCCTGATTGCAGGCCAGGCCACCATGGGGGCACCCCCCCGGGGTCAGATCGCCCCACGCGCCCCCCCCCCCCCCCAGGATCCCGGCGCTCGCCCATGCCGCCAATCCCGCTGGTGAGATAGGTGGTTTAATCCACGCTGGCAGGAGAGGCTTGTCAGCGGCGGGACTTCGGCCCATCGGGGGCCGGAGAATCGCCGCGGGGGGCCTGCCGACCGGCGCGATTCCCGCCCCCGCCGAATCTCGGGTGGCGGAGAATTCGGAACACGGCGGGGGTGGGATTGACGCCGGCCCCAGGCGATTCTCTGACCCGGCGGGGGGGTCGGAGAATCCCGCCCCAGATCTCTGTAGCTGTTCCAACCCATCAACTCTCTGAGATAACTGCGGTTCTCCAATGCTACCCACCACTGCAAGGCTGCCAGCCTGGCCATCAATTGTCCAGACTCGAAGCTTTGAAATTTCTTCTTTAAACCTTCATGCTTTTTTCCTCGTCTCCTTCAATCACTTCATTAAAACCCACCTGACTCAACTTTTAGGGTCACTCCCACAAGTTCCTCCTTTGATTTAGAATCAATTTATGCTAATCACAGAGACGAGGAACCTTGTGAAGTGATTCTCCACAGTAGGTGCTATATTAATGAAAGTGGTTTTTGTTGTTAGTGACTCTGGAAGAGAGCGGATATTTGGTACGGATTATAAGAACTTGTCACTAATATCTTTTTGTCTGAACTGAATTGTGACCATCAGTGAATTAAAATCAAAATGCAGAAGTCTCTGCTGTCAATAGGATGGAGTCAACATAGTCACCAGGATAGGGAGGAAAGGGTGGCTGGGCAGAAGCTGGTCGACTCCATACTGGAGGTAGACCGTAAATACTCCGAGGCCCCGACCGTAGAGCTCCTGGCGGAGAGAAAAGAATTACAAAGGAACTTTGACCTGCTCTCCACCAGGAAAGCAGTGCACCAACTCCGCCAGGCACGCGGGACCCTGTACGAACACAGAGACAAAGCCAGCCGCCTGTTGGCACACCAGCTGAGAAAGCCGGCAGCCACCAGAGAAATTGCGCAAATCAGGGGTACCGGAGGCACGTTAGAAACAGAACCAGAGAGGATCAACGAAACCTTCAAGGCCTTCTACCAAGAGCTGTACACCTCAGAGGCCCCAACGAGGAAGGCTGGGATGAACCGGTTCCTTGATGGACTGGACATACCAGTCGTGGGAGAGGGCAGAAAGCGGGATCTGGAAGCACCACTAGCACTGGAAGAGATCATGGAGAGCATTAGCTCCATGCAGACGGGGAAGGCGCCGGGACCGGATGGATTCCCGGCGGGCTTCTACAAAAAATTTGCGACAGCGCTGGCCCCGCACCTGCGGGAGATGTTCACAGACTCGCTAGCTAGGGGCACACTGCCACCCACGTTAGCACAGGCCTCAATCTCGCTGATACCTAAGAAAGACAAAGACCCAACGGAATGTGGGTCATACAGACCCATATCTCTGCTGAACGCAGACACCAAGATACTGGCCAAAATCCTAGCCAAAAGGCTAGAAGACTGTACCTGAGGTGGTCACAGAGGACCAGACGGGCTTCGTCAAAGGTAGACAGCTCACCTCGAACATCAGGCACCTGCTGAACGTGATAATGACCCCCTCCGGGGAGAGAACACAAGAGGTGATCGTCTCCCTGGACGCAGAAAAGGCCTTCGACAGAGTCGAATGGAAATACCTCATAGAGGTACTGGAGCGGTTCGGGCTTGGAACAGGGTTCACCGCTTGGGTAAAGCTCCTATACAACGCCCCCATGGCGAGTGTACGGACCAACAATACCAACTCCCAATACTTCCAGCTGCACAGGGGCGCCAGACAAGGATGCCCACTGTCCCCGCTGCTGTTCGCACTAGCAATCGAACCGCTAGCAATCGCGCTCAGGGCAGCAAAACATTGGAGGGGGATCCGAAGGGGAGGCAGAGAGCACAGAGTCTCACTCTATGCAGATGATCTGCTCCTCTACATCTCGGACCCACAAAGCAGCATGGACGGAATCATCGCGCTCCTGAAAGAGTTTGGAGCCTTCTCGGGCTACAAACTCAACATGAGCAAAAGCGAGATCTTCCCAGTACACCAGCAAGGGGGGGGGGGCAGCACTAAAGGGGCTGCCGTTCAAACAAGCCCAACATAAATTCCGCTACCTGGGGATCCAAATAGCCCATGACTGGAAAGGGGTCCACAAATGGAACCTCACCAGCCTGGCGGAGGAAGTAAAAAAGGACCTGCAAAGATGGAACACACTCCCGCTCTCCCTCGCGGGGAGAGTCCAGACGATCAAAATGAACGTACTGCCCAGGTTCCTCTTCCTGTTTAGATCCATTCCGATCTACATCCCCAAGGCCTTCTTCAAAGCGCTGGACAAACTTATCATGGCGTTCGTATGGTGGGGTAAAAATGCTAGGAGCCCAAAGAAGGTCCTACAAAAAACAAAATCCGGGGGGGGCTAGCCCTCTCGAATCTACAATTCTACCACTGGGCGGCAACAGCCGAGCGAGTAAGGGGATGGATCCAGGAGCTAGAAGCCGAGTGGGTGCGTGCGGACGAGGCCTCCTGCATGGGGACCTCCCTCCGGGCCCTCGCCACGGCAGCACTCCCATCCCCACCCAAAAAACACTCCAGCAGCCCAGTGGTGGCAGCCACTCTCCAATCCTGGAACCAACTGCGGCAGCAATTTGGCCTGACCAAAATGTCGGACAAGGCTCCCATCTGCAACAACCATAGGTTCAAACCAGCACTGACTGACGCCACCTTCAAAAGGTGGAGGCAGGACAGGGGGACACTGACAGTCAGGGACCTATACACGGACGACAGGATCGCCACACTGGACGAACTGACAGAGAAATTTCGGCTAGCTGGGGGGAACGAGCTACGGTACCTGCAGCTCAAAAACTTCCTACGAAAGGAGACAAGGACGTACCCACAACCGCCACGACAGACACTACTGGAAGACCTACTGGACGCAAGTATCCTAGAGAAAGGGAACTGTAGCGACATGTATGACCGACTGGTAGAAAGGGACGACACCGTACTGGACGCAACAAGAAGGAAATGGCCAACGTACAAGAGGAAGAATAGTCGGGTGGCCAAGAATCAGGGGAAAATGGACAGGAATCGGGGGAAGGTAGCCCGGGGGGGGGCTAGGGGTTCGTTACGGGGGTTTGATGGCTAGCCCAAAACCAAACTAAATAAATGCCAATAAACATGTGCCTCGGCCATATTGGGGAATGTAAAATATGTATGCCGGCTAAAGGGGGCGGCCACAGTTATTATTACGAAGATGCTTACCTGTAAATGTATATGTTAATTTTTGCGTGTTCTTTTTTTTTCTCTCTCTCTAACAATTTGTAATTTGTTCAATATAAAACATGAAAACTGAATAAAAAACATTTATAAAAAAACATAGTCACCAGGATCACAAATACAGTGATTAGCAATTTCTCTGGCTGTTTACAACGTGAAACTATCTTAATGGTGGCAGATATTGCCTTTCTGTCCAAGTTACTTTGATCGTTATATCGTGCTGGACATGCAGCTCCTGATCTAGTCCAGCACCGAGTCCCCACCCAACCCAGCACCGAGTCCCCACCCAACCCAGCACCGAGTCCCCACCCAACCCAGCACCGAGTCCCCACCCAACCCAGCACCGAGTCCCCACCCAACCCAGGACCGAGTCCCCACCCAACCCAGCACCGAGCCCCCACCCAACCCAGCACCGAGTCCCCACCCAACCCAGCACCGAGTCCCCACCCAACCCAGCACCGAGTCCCCACCCAACCCAGCACCGAGTCCCCACCCAACCCAGCACCGAGTCCCCACCCAACCCAGCACCGAGTCCCCACCCAACCCAGCACCGAGTCCCCACCCAACCCAGCACCGAGTCCCCACCCAACCCAGCACCGAGTCCCCACCCAACCCAGCACCGAGTCCCCACCCAACCCAGCACCGAGTCCCCACCCAACCCAGCACCGAGCCCCCACCCAACCCAGCACCGAGTCCCCACCCAACCCAGCACCGAGTCCCCACCCAACCCAGCACCGAGTCCCCACCCAACCCAGCACCGAGTCCCCACCCAACCCAGCACCGAGTCCCCACCCAACCCAGCACCGAGTCCCCACCCAACCCAGCACCGAGTCCCCACCCAACCCAGCACCGAGTCCCCACCCAACCCAGCACCGAGTCCCCACCCAACCCAGCACCGAGTCCCCACCCAACCCAGCACCGAGTCCCCACCCAACCCAGCACCGAGTCCCCACCCAACCCAGCACCGAGTCCCCACCCAACCCAGCACCGAGTCCCCACCCAACCCAGCACCGAGTCCCCACCCAACCCAGCACCGAGTCCCCACCCAACCCAGCACCGAGTCCCCACCCAACCCAGAACCGAGTCCCCACCCAACCCAGCACCGAGTCCCCACCCAACCCAGCACCGAGTCCCCACCCAACCCAGCACCGAGTCCCCCACCCAACCCAGCACCGAGTCCCCACCCAACCCAGCACCGAGTCCCCACCCAACCCAGCACCGAGTCCCCACCCAACCCAGCACCGAGTCCCCACCCAACCCAGGACCGAGTCCCCACCCAACCCAGCACCGAGCCCCCACCCAACCCAGCACCGAGTCCCCACCCAACCCAGCACCGAGTCCCCACCCAACCCAGCACCGAGTCCCCACCCAACCCAGGACCGAGTCCCCACCCAACCCAGGACCGAGTCCCCACCCAACCCAGCACCGAGCCCCCACCCAACCCAGCACCGAGTCCCCACCCAACTCAGCACCGAGTCCCCACCCAACCCAGCACCGAGTCCCCACCCAACCCAGCACCGAGTCCCCACCCCCAACCCAGGATTCTTGTTCAGCTGGTTTAAAGCTTCAAGGTGTTGGGATTACCAAAGGCACAACATAAAAGATCACAGTTTAATTACACAATATTGAATCATTTACATTTTTAACATCAAATGACATTCAAGCTCTTTTTGACAGTTTCTTTGTCTTTGTTTCAGGTTTGTGTGTTTGAAACCGAGTCACATTTTGGTTTTTTCTACTTTCTCTTTGAAAGTACGGATGGAGGTATCCATTATAAAAATCAGCAGCTGACAGAACCTTCTTCAGCATCACCAGTTTGACACCAGCCCAGCCATTCTACAGAGAAAGATATTAGTCAAAACAATTGGTTATGTGTAAAGTGGAGAAGATTTGGAGTTTTACATAGACTAATATAGTATGAACTGCTTAGAAATAGGTTATTCATTCCAGCCAGCCGATGCTAATGCTCCACTCGAACCTCCTCCCAGCTTTTCTCAATTACATCCATCCCTGTAACACTCTTATTCCAGAATTGCCCAATCCCCAGCCCGCAGGCCAGATGCAGCTCCCCACGAGCCACAGGCTGTTCCTCTCCCACAGTGAACCTATCAGCACAAATTGTGAAGAGTGAACAAACAGCAGCGACAGCGAGTGGCCCAGTGAGTAAAAAGGGGCATTCCGAGTGGTCAGGGAGGAGGGGAGACAGAGTGTAAAAAAACACAGTCGGAGAAAGGAGAGAGACAGAGAGAGGGGGAGAGAGAGAGGGGGGACGAGAGATAGAGAGGGGGAGAGAGACAGAGAGAGGGGAGAGAGATAAAGAGGGGGAGAGAGATAGAGAGAGGGAGAGAGATAGAGAGGAGGCGAGAGAGAGAGAGGGGACGAGAGATAGAGAGGGGGAGAGAGACAGAGAGGGGGAGAGAGACAGAGAGGGGGAGAGAGATAAAGAGGGGGAGAGAGATAGAGAGAGGGGGAGAGAGAGAGAGAGGGGACGAGAGATAGAGAGGGGGACGAGAGATAGAGAGGGGGAGAGAGACAGAGAGGGGGAGAGAGATAGAGAGGGGGAGAGAGAGAGGGAGAGGGGACGAGAGATAGAGAGGGGGAGAGAGACAGAGAGGGGGAGAGAGATAGAGAGGAGGGAGGAGAGAGAGAGGGGACGAGAGATAGAGAGGGGGGACGAGAGATAGAGAGGGGGAGAGAGACAGAGAGGGGGAGAGAGATAGAGAGGGGAGGAGAGAGGGGGAGAGGGGACGAGAGATAGAGAGGGGGAGAGAGAGATAGAGGGGGAGAGGACAGAGAGGTGGAGAGAGACAGAGAGGTGGAGAGAGACAGAGAGGGGGGAGAGGATTAGAGAGAGATAGAAGAAAGGGGGGTGAGAGAGACAGAGAGGGGAGAGAGGACAGAGAGGGGAGAGAGAGACAGAGAGAGGGGGAGAGAGATAGAGAGGGGGAGAGAGATAGAGAGGGGGAGAGAGACAGAGAGGTGGAGAGAGACAGAGAGGTGGAGAGAGACAGAGAGGGGGAGAGAGATAGAGAGAGGGGGAGAGAGATAGAGAGAGGGAGAGAGATAGAGAGGGGAGAGAGACAGAGAGAGGGGGAGAGCGACAGAGAGAGGGGGAGAGCGACAGAGAGAGGGGAGAGCAACAGAGAGAGGGGGAGAGAGACAGAGAGGGGGAGAGAGACAGAGAGGGGGAGAGAGATAAAGAGGGGGAGAGAGATAGAGAGAGGGGGAGAGAGCGAGAGAGGGGACGAGAGATAGGAGGGGGACGAGAGATAGAGAGGGGGAGAGAGACAGAGAGGGGGAGAGAGATAGAGAGGGGGAGAGAGAGAGGGAGAGGGGACGAGAGATAGAGAGGGGGAGAGAGACAGAGAGGGGGAGAGAGATAGAGAGGAGGGAGAGAGAGAGAGGGGACGAGAGATAGAGGGGGGACGAGAGATAGAGAGGGGGAGAGAGACAGAGAGGGGGAGAGAGATAGAGAGGGGGAGAGAGAGGGGGAGAGGGGACGAGAGATAGAGAGGGGGAGAGAGATAGAGAGGGGGAGAGAGACAGAGAGGTGGAGAGAGACAGAGAGGTGGAGAGAGACAGAGGGGGAGAGAGAGATAGAGAGAGATAGAGAAAGGGGGAGAGAGACAGAGAGGGGGAGAGAGACAGAGAGGGGGAGAGAGACAGAGAGGGGGAGAGAGATAGAGAGGGGGAGAGAGATAGAGAGGGGGAGAGAGACAGAGAGGTGGAGAGAGACAGAGAGGGGAGAGAGATAGAGAGAGGGGGAGGAGAGATAGAGAGAGGGAGAGAGATAGAGATGGGGAGGAGAGACAGAGAGAGGGGGAGAGCGACAGAGAGAGGGGGAGAGCGACAGAGAGAGGGGAGAGCAACAGAGAGAGGGGGAGAGAGACAGCGAGGGGGAGAAAGACAGCGAGGGGGAGAAAGACAGCGAGGGGGAGAGAGACAGAGAGGGGGACAGAGATAAAGGGGGAGAGAGACAGAGATGGGGAGAGAGGGGGTGAGCGACAGAGAGAGGGGGAGAGCGACAGAGAGAGGGGGAGAGCGACAGAGAGTGGGGGAGAGCGACAGAGAGTGGGGGAGAGCGACAGAGATAGAAGGAGAGAGACAGAGATAGGAGGAGACAGAGACAGAGCGAGGAAGAGAGAGACAGAGAGGGGGAGAGAGAGACAGAGAGGGTGAGAGAGACAGAGAGAGGGAGAGAGATAGAGGGGGAGAGAGATAGAGTGGCGGAGAGAGATAGAGAGAGGGGGAGAGAGACAGAGAGGGGGAGAGAGACAGAGATGGGGAGAGAGAGACAGAGAGACAGAAAGAGAGAGAGAGACAGAAAGAGGGGGAGAGACAGAGAGAGAGAGAGAGGGGGAGAGACAGAGAGAGAGAGACAGAGAGAGGGTGAGAGAGAGACAGAGAGAGGGGGAGAGACAGAGAGAGGGGGAGGGAGACAGAGAGAGGGGGAGGGAGACAGAGAGAGTGGGAGAGACAGAGAGAGAGAGAGACAGAGAGAGGGGGAGAGACAGAGAGGGGGAGAGAGAGAGACAGAGAGAGAGAGACAGAGAGAGGGGGGAGAGAGACAGAGAGAGAGAGACAGAGAGACGGAGAGAAGGAGAGGGACAGGAAGAGGGGGAGAGACAGAGAGGGAGAGAGAGACAGAGAGAGAGAGAGAGAGAGAGAGACAGAGAGAGAGGGATGGAGACAGAGAGAGGGGGATGGAGACAGAGAGAGGGGGATGGAGACAGAGAGAGGGGGATGGAGACAGAGAGAGGGAGAGAGACAGAGAGAGGGAGAGAGACAGAGAGAGGGGGAGAGAGAGACAGAGAGGGAGAGAGACGGAGAGAGAGAGAGAGGGGGAGAGAGAGACAGAGAGAGGGGGAGAGAGAGACAGAGAGAGGGGGAGAGAGAGACAGAGAGAGGGGGAGAGAGAGACAGAGAGAGAGAGAGACAGAGAGAGAGAGACAGAGAGAGGGGGAGAGAGAGACAGAGAGAGAGAGACAGAGAGAGAGAGACAGAGAGGGGGAGTTTGAATGTGATGAGTACGTCAGAGTGACTGAGAGCCTGAATGCGAGTGTGTGTGTGTATCGGGCTCACAACGAGTCTCACCCACCTTCACACTCACATTCCAACATCCAATCACACGCCGACCCTGAGACTGGGAGTGAGGCAGACAGGCGTCGATTCCTCTAATAGGCATGTTTAACAGTTACTTGGTTTTTAAAAAATCAGTTTATTGATATAGATATAGAACGATACAGCGCAGTACAGGCCCTTCGGCCCTCGATGTTGCACCGACATGGAAAAAATCTAAAGGCCATCTAACCTACACTATGCCCTTATCATCCATATGCTTATCCAATAAATTTTTAAATGCCCTCAATGTTGGCGAGTTCACTACTGTTGCAGGTAGGGCATTCCACGGCCTCACCACTCTTTGCGTAAAAAACCCACCTCTGACCTCTGTCTTATATCTATTACCCCTCAATTTAAGGCTATGTCCCCTCGTGCTAGCCACCTCCATCCGCGGGAGAAGGCTCTCGCTGTCCACCCTATCTAACCCTCTGATCATTTTTTATGCCTCTATTAAGTCACCTCTTAACCTTCTTCTCTCTAACGAAAACAACCTCAAGTCCATCAGCCTTTCCTCATAAGATTTTCCCTCCATACCAGGCAACATCCTGGTAAATCTCCTCTGCACCCGTTCCAAAGCTTCCACGTCCTTCCTATAATGAGGCGACCAGAACTGTACGCAATACTCCAAATGCGGCCGTACTAGAGTTTTGTACAACTGCAGCATGACCTCATGGCTCCGGAACTCAATCCCTCTACCAATAAAGGCCAACACACCATAGGGCGGGCCTTCTTCACAACCCTATCAACCTGGGTGGCAACTTTCAGGGATCTATGTATATGGACACCGAGATCCCTCTGCTCATCCACACTACCAAGAATTTTACCATTAGCCAAATATTCCGCATTTCTGTTATTCTTTCCAAACTGAATCACCTCACACTTCTCCACATTAAACTCCATTTGCCACCTCTCAGCCCAGCTCTGCAGCTTATCTATGTCCCTCTGTAACCTACAACATCCTTCCGCACTGTCTACAACTCCACCGACTTTAGTGTCGTCTGCAAATTTACTCACCCATCCTTCTGCGCCCTCCTCTAGGTCATTTATAAAAATGACAAACAGCAAAGGCCCCAGAACAGATCCTTGTGGTACGCCACTCGTAACTGAACTCCATTCTGAACATTTCCCATCAACTACCACTCTCTGTCTTCTTTCAACTAGCCAATTTCTGATCCACATCTCTAAATCACCCTCAATCCCCAGCCTTCGTATTTTCTGCAATAGCCGACCATGGGGAACCTTATCAAACGCTTTACTGAAATCCATATACACCACATCAACTGCTCTACCCTCGTCTACCTGTTCAGTCACCTTCTCAAAGAACTCGATAAGGTTTGTGAGGCATGACCTACCCTTCACAAAACCATGCTGACTGTCCCTAATCATATTATTCCTATCTAGATGATTATAAATCGTATCTTTTATAATCCTCTCCAAGACTTTACCCACCACAGACGTTAGGCTCACCGGCCTATAGTTACCGGGGTTATCTCTACTCCCCTTCTTAAACAAAGGGACCACATTTGCTATCCTCCAGTCCTCTGGCACTATTCCTGTAGCCAATGATGACCTAAAAATCAAAGCCAAAGGCTCAGCAATCTCTTCCCTGGCTTCCCAGAGAATCCTAGGATAAATCCCATCAGGCCCCGGGGACTTATCTATTTTCACCTTGTCCAGAATTGCCAACACTTCTTCCCTACGCACCTCAATGCCATCTATTCTAATAGCCTGGGTCTCAGCATTCTCCTCCACAATATTATCTTTTTCTTGAGTGAATACTGACGAAAAGTATTCATTTAGTATCTCGCTTATCTCCTCAGCCTCCACACACAACTTCCCACCACTGTCCTTGACTGGCCCTACTCTTACCCTAGTCATTCTTTTATTCCTGACATACCTATAGAAAGCTTTTGGGTTTTCCTTGATCCTACCTGCCAAAGACTTCTCATGTCCCCTCCTTGCTCGTCTCAGCTCTCTCTTTAGATCCTTCCTCGCTTCCTTGTAACTATCAAGCGCCCCAACTGAAACTTCACGCCTCATCTTCACTTAGGCCTCCTTCTTCCTCTTAACAAGAGATTCCACTTCTTTGGTAAACCACAGTTCCCTCGCTCGACCCCTTCCTCCCTGCCTGACTGGTACGTACTTATCAAGAACATGCAATAGCTGTTCCTTGAACAAGCTCCACATATCCAGTGTGCCCAACCCTTGCAGCCTACTTCTCCAACCAACACATCCTAAGTCATGTCTAATGGCATCATAATTGCCCTTCCCCCAGCTATAACTCTTGCCCTGCGGGGTATACTTATCCCTTTCCATCACTAACGTAAAGGTCACCGAATTGTGGTCACTGTTTCCAAAGTGCTCACCTACCTCCAGATCTAACACCTGGCCTGGTTCATTACCCAAAACCAAATCCAATGTGGCCTCGCCTCTTGTTGGCCTGTCAACATATTGTGTCAGGAAACCCTCCTGCACACATTGTACAAAGAATGACCCATCTAATGTACTCGAACTATATCTTTTCCAGTCAATATTTGGAAAGTTAAAGTCTCCCATAACAACTACCCTGTTACTTTCGCTCTTTTCCAGAATCATCTTCGCCATCCTTTCCTCTACATCCCTAGAACTATTAGGTGGCCTATAGAAAACTCCCAACAGGGTGACCTCTCCTTTCCTGTTTCTAACCTCAGCCCATACTACCTCAGAAGAAGAGTCCCCATCTAGCATCCTTTCCGCCACCGTAATACTGTCCTTGACTAGCAGCGCCACACCTCCCCCTCTTTTGCCCCCTTCTCTGAGCTTACTAAAACACCTAAACCCCGGAACCTGCAACAACCATTCCAGTCCCTGCTCTATCCATGTCTCTGAAATGGCCACAACATCGAAGTCCCAGGTACCAACCCATGCTGCCAGTTCCCCTACCTTATTTCGTATACTCCTGGCATTGAAGTAGACACACTTCAAACCACCTACCTGAACACTGGCACCCTCCTGCGAAGTCAAATCTGTGCTCCTGACCTCTATACTCTCAATCTCCCGTACCCCAAAACTACAATCCAGGTTCCCATGCCCCTGCTGAATTAGTTTAAACCCCCCCAAAGAGCACTAACCAATCTCCCCCCCAGGATACTGGTGCCCCTCAGGTTCAGATGTAGACCATCCTGTCTATAGAGGTCCCACCTTCCCCAGAAAGAGCCCCAGTTATCCAGAAATCTGAATCCCTCCCGCCTGCACCATCCCTGTAGCCACGTGTTTAACTGCTCTCTCTCCCTATTCCTCATCTCACTATCACATGGCACGGGCAACAACCCAGAGATAACAACTCTGTTTGTTCTTGCTCTGAGCTTCCATCCTAGCTCCCTAAAGGCCTGCCTGACATCCTTGTCCCCTTTCCTACCTATGTCGTTAGTGCCAATGTGGACTACGACTTGGGGCTGCTCCCCCTCCCCCTTAAGGACCCGGAAAACACGATCCGAGACATCACGTACCCTTGCACCTGGGAGGCAACATACCAAACGTGAGTCTCTCTCGCTCCCACAAAATCTCCTATCTGTGCCCCTGACTATTGAGTCCCCAATTACTAATGTTCTACTCCTTTCCCCCTTCCCTTCTGAGCAACAGGGACAGACTCCGTGCCAGAGGCCCGTACCCCATTGCTTACCCCTGGTAAGTCGTCCCCCCCACAAGTATCCAAAACGGTATACTTGTTACTCAGGGGAACGACCGCAGGGGGTCCCTGCACTGACTGCTTCTTCCCAGTCTCTCTTACAGTTACCCATCTATCTCCAGTCTTTGGTGTAACTACTTCCCTGAAGCTCCTATTATGACCCCCTCTGCCTCCCGAATGATCCGAAGTTCATCCAGCTCAAGGTCCCTAACACGGTTTTTGAGGAGCTGGAGTTGGGTGCACTTCCCACAGATGAAATCAGCAGGGACACTGACGGCGTCCCTCACCTCAAACATTCTGCAGGAGGAGCATTGTACTGCCTTCCCTGACATCACCTCTAGATTTAAAAAAACAAGAAAAAGAAAAAGAAAGGAAGAGCTTACCTGATATTACCTCAAACCCTGCTCCCGCTGAAAGGTAAGCAAATTTAAGGGCACTCACTCACCTTCACGACAGGCCCCTGCTCCCGCTTCCCAACCACCGTAAGGTGGGAAACACTCACGAAGTGTTTCGGGTTTAACTGTCACTTGCCAACAGCCTCTCCACAAAACACCTTCAACTTAGGCTGACCGCACTGCACGTATGCAAATTTCCCCAGAACAGCTGATCAGTAGCTCTGCTCTGCTGCCCTCTGCTGGATTGCTTTGACATTGCTTTATTTTTGCTTCTTCTCTTCATACCTCAACCTTTTCTTCAAATTTATGTTTAACATTTTTCCAAACCTTATCTTTACGAAATATGTTCATCAGCCCATTGAATGTGAATAAAATGGAAAAGTAGCCAGCCCCTCACATGGAAGGTTTGAACAAGAGTTCTGTACTGCCTTCTCCCTCAGAGGTTTGTCTAGATTTCCCTTAAACTCACCGATAATATTTACTTCAACCACATTCACACCATTCTATGGGAAATGAAGATTCTTCTTAATTCCCTGTCGGATTTCTTGGTGCTGATCTGATATTGCCGCTTCTGCTTCTCCCCACAAGAGGAAACATTCTCTCGATCCCTTGTCTGCAGCTTTGGTCTCCTTCTCTGAGGAAGGATGTTCTTGCTCTCGAGGGAGAGCAGCGAAAGTTTACCAGACTGATTCCTGGGATGGCCGGACTGACATACAAGGAGAGATTGAATCGGTTCGGATTGTATTCGCTGGAGTTCAAAAGAATGAGGGGGATCTCATAGAAACCTATAAAATTGTAACAGGACTGATCAATAAGGGGATCGGGGTTATGGGGAGAAGGCAGGAGAATGGGGATGAGAAAAATATCAGCCATGATTGAATGGCGGAGCAGACTCGATGGGCCGAGTGGCCTAATTCTGCTCCTATGTGTTATGGTCTTATGGACTGGACAGGGTACATGCAGGAAGGATGTTCCCGATGGTGAATATGTCCAGAACCAGGGGGCACAGTCTGAAGATACAGGGTGGACTATTTAGGGCAGAGATGAGGTGAGCCTGTGGAATTTGTTACCAAACATTCTATGGTTTCAGAAAGCAGTTACATATCGCATTTAGGGCGAAGGGGGTCAAAGGATATGATCAGCCATGAATGGTGAATAATGCCATGAATCAGCCATGATCATAATGAATGGTGGAGTGGGCTTGAAGGGCCTCCTCCTGCTCCTATTTTTTCTATGTTTCTACTTGAACAGTGTCAGTAATATAGGAAGTTAACGAGATTAACAGGGAACTTGAGATGAAATAACAGAAAAGTAAGATTAGCAGGATTCCAGCGACATTGACAGCTCTCAGTGGGGCTATGCAAAGAATAAAGAAAAGTACAGCACAGGAACAGGCCCTTCAGCCCTCCAAGCCCGTGCCGACCATGCTGCCCGTCTAAACTACAATCTTCTATACTTCCTGGGTCGGTATCCCTCTATTCCCATCCTATCCATGTATTTGTCAAGATGCCCCTTAAATGTCACTATCGTCCCTGCTTCCACCACCTCCTCCGGCAGCGAGTTCCAGGCACCCACTACCCTCTGTGTAAAAAAACTTGCCTCGTACATCTCCTCTAAACCTTGCCCCTCGCACCTTAAACCTATGCCCCCTAGTAATTTACTCCTCTACCCTGGGGAAAAGCCTCTGACTACCCACTCTGTCTATGCCCCTCATAATTTTGTAGACCTCTAACAGGTCGCCCCTCAACCTCCGTCGTTCCAGTGAGAACAAACCGAGTTTATTCAACCTCTCCTCATAGCTAATGCCCTCCATACCAGGCAACATCCTGGTAAATCTTTTCTGTATTTTCTCCAAGGCCTCCACATCCTTCTGGTAGTGTGGCGAACAGAATTGAACACTATACTCCAAGTGTGGCCTAACTAAGGTTCTATACAGCTGCAACATGACTTGCCAATTCTTATACTCAATGCCCCGGCCAATGAAGGCAAGCATGCCGTATGCCTTCTTGACTACCTTCTCCACCCGTGTTGCCCCTTTCAGTGACCTGTGGACCTGTACACCTAGATCTCTCGGACTGTCAATACACTTGAGGGTTCTACCATTCACTGTATATTCCCTACCTGCATTAGACCTTCCAAAATGCATTACCTCACATTTGTCCGGATTAAACTCCATCTGCCATCTCTCCGCCCAAGTCACCAAATGATCTAAATCCTGCTGTATCCTCTGACAGTCCTCATCGCTATCCGCAATTCCACCAGCCTTAGTGTCGTCTGCAAACTTACTAATCAGACCAGTTACATTTTCCTCTAAATCATTTATATATACTACGAACAGCAAAGGTCCCAGCACTGATCCCTGCAGAACACCACTAGTCACAGCCCTCCAATTAGAAAAGCACCCTTCCATTGCTACTCTCTGCCTTCTATGACCTACCCAGTTCTGTATCCACCTTGCCAGCTCACCCCTGACCCCGTGTGACGTCACCTTTTGTACCAGTCTACCATGAGAGACCTTGTCAAAGGCCTTACTGATGTCCATATAGACAACATCCACTGCCCTACCTGCATCAATCATCTTTGTGACCTCTTCGAAAAACTCTTATCAAGTTAGTGAGACACGACCTCCCCTTCACAAAACCATGCTGCCTCTCACTAATACGTCCATTTGCTTCCAAATGGGAGTAGATCGTGTCTCGAAGAATTCTCTCCAGTAATTTCTCTACCACAGACGTAAGGCTCACTGGCCTGTAGTTCCCTGGATTATCCTTGCTACCCTTCTTAAACAAAGGAACAACATTGGCTATTCTCCAGTCCTCCGGGACATCACCTGAAGACAGTGAGGATCCAAAGATTTTTGTCAAGGCCTCAGCAATTTCCTCTGTAGCCTCCTTCAGTATTCTGGGGTAGATCCCATCAGGCCCTGGGGACTTATCTACCTTAATCTTTTTCAAGACGCCCAACAACTCATCTTTTTGGATCTCAATGTGACCCAGGCTATCTACACACCCTTCTCCAGACTCAACATCCACCAATTCCTTCTCTTTGGTGAATACTGATGCAAAGTATTCATTTAGTACCTCGCCCATTTCCTCTGGCTCCACACATAGATTCCCTCGCCTGTCCTTCAGTGGGCCAATCCTTTCCCTGGCTACCATCTTGCTTTTTATGTACGTATACCCTCTTGCTTTTTATGTACAAATGGTAACTTCTAATGGAAAGGACATTGAGAGGGGTAGACAGCAGAATCCACAGAGGGGAATATTAAAGAGAACGATCAGTATAGGTGTTGGCACCCTCATGAAGAAGAAAATGAATGAAATGAAAATCGCTTATTGTCACGAGTAGGCTTCAAATGACGTTACTGTGAAAAGCCCCTAGTCACCACATTCCAGCGCCTGTTCGGGGAGGCTGGTACGGGGTGGGGGCTAGTTTTTCATCCAACAATCAGACAGGGCAGCTCCATGTGTAATCCGAACCAGAGGCCTGGTCCATCTAACATTGAGAGCTACAGGACATTGAAGATATTCTCTAACCTTCACTGAGCCACGAAGAGATGCTTTCCCAGACTTAGTTACCTAAGCGATATGGAGTGGTAACTATTCACTGGATTTAAGACCATAAGGCATTGGAGCAAAATTAGGCCACTTGGCCGATCGAGTCTGCTCCGCAATTCAATCATGGCTGATATTTTTCTCATCCCCATTCTCCTGCCTTCTCCCCATTACCCCTGATCCCCTTATTAATCAAGAACCTATCTATCTCTGTCTTAAAGACACTCAGTGAATTGGCCTCCACAACCTTCTGTGGCAATGTGTTCCACAGATCCACCACCCTCTGGCTGAAGAGATTCCTCCTCATCTCCATTTTAAAGGATCGTCCCTTTAGTCTGAGATGATGTCCTCTGGTTTTAGTTTTTCCCACAAGTGGAAACATCCTCTCCACATCCACTCTATCCAGGCCTTGCAGTATCCTGTAAGTTTCAATAGGGTCCCCCCTCATCCTTCTGAACTCCAACGAGTACAAACCCAGAGTCCTCAACCGTTCGTCATACGACAAGTTCTTCATTCCAGGGATCATTCTTGTGAACCTCCTCTGGACCCTTTCCAAGGCCAGCACATCCTTCCTTAGATACGGGGCCCAAAACTGCTCACAATACTCCAAATGGGGTCTGACCAGAGCCTTATACAGCCTCAGAAGTACATCCCCTGGTCTTGTATTCTAGCCCTCATGACATGAATGCTAACATTGCATTTGTCTTCTTAACTGCCGACTGAACCTGCACTTTAATCTTAAAAGAATCGGGAACAAGGACTCCCAAGTCCCTTTGTGCTTCTGATTTCCTAAGCATCTCCCCATTTAGAAAACAGTCTATGCCTAAATTCCTCCTTCCAAAGTGCATAACCTCACACTTTTCCACATTGTATTTCATTTGCCATTTCATTGCCCACTCTTCTAGCTTGTCCAAGTCCTTCTGCAGCCCCCTTGCTTCCCCAATATTACCTGTCTCTCTACAGATCTTTGTATCATCTGCAAACTTAGCAACAGCGCCTTCAGTACCTTCTTACAGATCATTAATCCCCAGAACCATTCTTGTAAACCTCTCCTGCTCTCTCTCCAATGAGTTCACATCCTCCATATGTGGAGCCCAGAACTGTGCACAATATTCCAGCTGAGCTCTAACTAGTGTCATAGAACATTGAAAAATACAGCACAGAACAGACTCTTCGGCCCACGGTGTTGTGCCGAACTTTTGTCCTAGATTAAGAACAAATTAATCTATACCCCCATCATTCTACCGTAATCCATGTACCTATCCAATAGCCACTTGAAGGTCCCTAATGATTCCGACTCAACTACTTCCACAGGCAGTGCATTCCATGCCCCCACTACTCTCTGGGGAAAGAACCGACCTCTGACATCCCCCCTATATCTTCCACCATTCACCTTAAATTTCTGTCCCCTTGTAATGGTTTGTTCCACCCGGGGAAAATGTCTCTGACTGTCTACTCTATGTATTCCCCTGATCATCTTATAAACCTCTATCAAGTCAACCCTCATCCTTCTCCGTTCTAATAAGAAAAGGCCGAGCAGCCTCAACCTTTCCTCGGAAGACCTACTCTCCATTCCAGGCAACATCCTGGTAATCTCCTTTGCACCTTTTCCAAAGCTTTCCACAAAGCTTTTTGTATAACTTCAGTATAACCTCCTCTGTCTTGTACTCTGTGCCCCAATTAATACAAAGAACAAAGAAAATTACAGCACAGGAACAGGCCCTTTGGCCCTCCAAGCCTGCGCCGATCCAGATCCTTTATCTAAACCTGTCTCCTATTTTTCAAGGATCTACTTCCCTCTGTTCCCCGCCCGTTCATATATCTGCCTAGATGCATCTTAAATGATGCTATCGTGCCCGCCTCTACCAGCTCCGCTGGCAAAGCGTTCCAGGCACCCACCACCCTCTGCGTAAAAAACTTTCCACGCACATCTCCCTTAAACTTACCCCTTCTCACCTTGAAATCGTGACCCCTTGTAACTGACACCCCCACTCTTGGAAAATGCTTGTTGCTATCCACCCTGTCCATACCTCTCATAATTTTGTAGGCCTCAATCAGGTCCCCCCTCAACCTCCGTCTTTCCAACGAAAACAATCCTAATCTACTCAACCTTTCTTCATAGCTAGCACCCTCCATACCAGGCAACATCCTGGTGAACCTCCTCTGCACCCTCTCTAAAGCATCCACATCCTTCTGGTAATGTGGTGACCAGAACTGCACGCAGTATTCCAAATGTGGCCTAACCAAAGTCCAATACAACTATAACATGACCTGCCGACTCTTGTACTCAATACCCCATCCAATGAAGGCAAGCATGCTGTATGCCTTCTTGACCACTCTATCGACCTGCGTTGCCACCTTCAGGGTACAATGGATCTGAACTCCCAGATCTCTCTGTACATCAATTTTACCCAGGACTCTTCCATTGACCATATTGTCCGCTCTTGAGTTATATCTTCCAAAATGCATCACCTCGCATTTGCCTGGATTGAACTCCATCTGCCATTTCTCTGCCCAACTCTCCAATCTATCTATATTTTGTTGTATTCTCTGACAGTCCTCCTCGCTATCTGCAACTCCACCAATCTTAGTATCATCTGCAAACTTGCTCATCAGACCACTTATACCTTCGCCCAGATCATTTATGTTTATCACAAACAACAGTGGTCCAAGCACGGATCCCTGTGGAACACCACTAGTCACCCTTCTCCATTTTGAGACACTCCCTTCCACCACTACTCTCTGTCTCCTGTTGCCCAGCCAGTTCTTTATCCATCTAGCTAGTACACCCTGAACCCCATACGACTTCATTTTTTCCAGCCCAGAATACTCTCTGCTTTATTAACTGCTCTCTTCACCTGTCCTGTGCACATCAGGTCCCTCTTCTCCCCCACCACAAAAGAATTTTACCCCTTATTTTGTTTTGTCTCTCCGTGTTCTTTCTACCAAAATGCCTCCCCTCACTCCAATCAGCGGGAAGCTACCCCCGATTCCCATTGACTTCAATAATGTTAATGTAGCATCGACCTCATTGTGCGTAATAGCACATGTGAAGTTGATCAGAAATTGGGGTTTGGGAAAGACTCTCATTTTCCTGAGGATATCATGTTTTTCTATACAGAGAAATTCAGATGATGGAATCATCAAAACCAGAGTAACAGCAACATCCAGCTGAAGAACAGAATTAGACTGAAATAGTGAGATCACATAAACCACACCTTGAGTTATAAATGGTTGCAAATATTGTGAATAAAGTAAGTGCAAATTCAGAAGCTTCAAGACAGATATAAATTTATGCACAGCTTTACCTTGCAGCGCACCATGAGCATGTTTGATTCCTTGTGGAAGTGGATAGTTCCAGGAATTAACTGTTCCTGTGTTAAAGCTAAAGAAACAAACATTAAAAACAGAAACAATACAATTTTTAGAACTTTCAAGATCATTGTTCAAAAGGGTAAGAGTTATTACAGACACAGAAATAAAACAAAACATTTAAAGATCTGAAAAGTGGAGAGTACACTTAGAACGTTTTAATGATTGACAAATATCTTCAGTAAATAACTTTTAAAAAAGCAAACACTGGAGGTAGAACATATAAAATATTGGAATACCAAAACTGAAGAATGCTGCCAACACACAAAGCCGCAAACAGATTGGTTAGGGATATGGTTGGGGTTTATTACTAGACTGTCGATACTGAAAGTTGACACAGTATCGGGACCAGATGAAATGCATCCAAGGATATTGAAGGAAGAGAGAATGGAAATTGCAGGGGTGCTGATCTGTCTCCTCCAAACTCAGGGGAGGTGCCAGACAACTGGAGAATTGCAAATGTCACTCCCTGGATCAAGAAAGGTTGTAAGGATCAGCCCCAGAAATTACAGACGAGTCAGTTTAACATCAGTGGTGGGGAAGTTTCTAGAAACATTTATTCAGGAATCTAACCTCAGGCAGAGCAAAAAAGGTGACAAGTGTGAGAATGGAGGTGGTCAATGCAGGATTGAGGGTGCTGTACCTAAATGCGCGCAGTATACGGAACAAGGTAAATGAGCTTGTTGCGCACGTTGAAATTGGCCGGTACGATGTTGTGGGCATCACAGAGACGTGGCTGCAAGGCGATCAGGGCTGGAATCTAAATATCCAAGGATAGATGTCCTATCGAAAGGGGCAAAGGGGGCGGGGTTGCATTGTTGGTCAGGAATGAAGTTAAATCAATAGCAAGGAGCGATATAGGATTAGAAGGCAAAGAATCTCTGAGGGTAGAGTTCAGGAATCACAAAAGTAAAAAGACAATGATGGGGGTTGTGTACAGGCCCCCTAGCAGTAGTCAGGATGTGGGGCAGAAAGTAAATCAGGAGATAAAAAGGCAATATTATAATAATCATGGGGGACTTCAATATGCAGGTGAACTGGGAAAATCAAGTTGGTAGTGGATCCCAAGAAAAGGAATTTGTGGAATGTCTAAGATTGTTTTTTGGAGCAGCTTGTGACAGAGCCTACTAGGGAACAGGCAATTTTGATTTGGCGATGTACAATGAGGCAGATTTGATAAGGGATCTTAAAGTGAAGGAATCCTTAGGGAGCAGTGACCACTATATGATAGAATTTATCCTGCAGTTTGAGAGGGAGAAGGCTGCAATCACGGTAGCATAGTGGTTACATAAATGCTTCACAGCTCCAGGGTCCCAGGTTCGAATCCCGGCTTGGGTCACTGTCTGTGTGGAGTCTGCACGTTCTCCCCGTGTGTGCATGGGTTGCCTCCGGGTGCTCCGGTTTCCTCCCACAGTCCAAAGATGAGCAGGTTAGGTGAATTGGCCAGGATAAATTGCCCTCAGGGTCCAAATTGCCCTTAGTGTTGGGTGGGTTACTGGGTTATGGGGAGAGGGTGGAGGTATGGGCTTGGATAGGGAGCTCTTTCCAAGAGCCGGTGCAGACTCAATGGGCCAAATGGCCTCCTTCTGCACTGTAAATTCTATGAAATCTATGAAATCAGATGTAACGGTATTACAATTAAATTAGGGTAACTACAAAGACATGAGGGAGGAGCTGGCCAGAGTTGATTGGAAAAGGAGCCTAGCAGGGAAGAGAGTGGAACAGCAATGTCAGGAGTTTTTGCACAACAGAAGTTCATCCCAAGGAGGAGGAAACATGCTAGGGGGAGGATAAGGCATCCATGGCTGATAAGTGATGTCAAGGACAGCATAAAAGCAAAAGAAAAATCATACAAAGTGGCGAGGATTAGTGGGAAGTCAGAGGATTGGGAAACCTTTAAAAGCGAGCAGAGGACAATTAAAAAAGCAACAAGGGGGGGAGAAGATGAAATATGAGTGTAAGCTAGCTAGTTATATAAAAGAAGAAAGGAAAATAGGAAGAGTTTTTCTTGATAAACAAAAGGTAAGAGAGAGGCAAAATAGACATTGGACCACTGGAAAATGTGGCTCGAGAAGTAATAATAGATATAATTAAGTAATAATTAGTAATAATGGAACCTACGAGGGAACAAGCGGTCCTAGATCTTGTCCTGTGTAATGAGACAGGATTGATTCATGATCTCATAGTTAGGGATCCTCTCGGAAAGAGCGATCACAATATGGTGGAATTTAAAATACAGATGGAGGGTGAGAAAGTAAATCAAATACTAGTGTTTTGTGTTTAAACAAAGGAGATTACAATGGGATGTGAGAAGAACTAGCTAAGGTAGACTGGGAGCAAAGACTTTATGGTGGAACAGTTGAGGAACAGTGGAGAACCTTCCAAGCGATTTTTCACAGTGCTCAGCAAAGGTTTATACCAACAAAAAGGAAGGACGGAAGAAAGAGGGAAAATCGACCGTGGATATCTAAGGAAATAAGGGAGAGTATCAAATTGAAGGAAAAAGCATATAAAGTGGCAAATATTGGTGGGAGACTAGAGGACTGGGAAATCTTTAGGGGGCAACAGAAAGCTACTAAAAAAGCTATAAAGAAGAGTAAGATAGAGTATGAGAGTAAACTTGCTCAGAATATAAAAACAGACAGTAAAAGTTTTTACAAATATATAAAACAAAAAAGAGTGGCTAAGGTAAATATTGGTCCTTTAGAGGATGAGAAGGGAGTTTTAATAATGGGAAATGAGGGAAATGGCTGAGGAACTGAACAGGTTTTTTGGGTCAGTCTTCACAGTGGAAGACACAAATAACATGCCAGCGACTGATAGAAATGAGGCTATGACAGGTGAGGACAATGAGAGGATTGTTATCACTAAGGAGGTAGTGATGGGCAAGCTAATGGGGCTAAAGGTAGACAAGTCTCCTGGCCCTGATGGAATGCATCCCAGAGTGCTAAAAGAGATGGCTAGGGAAATTGCAGATGCACTAATGATGATTTACCAAAATTCACTAGACTCTGGGGTGGTCCCGGTGGATTGGAAATGAGCAAACGTGACACCACTGTTTAAAAAAGGAGGTAGGCAGAGAGCAGGAAATTATAGGCCAGTGAGCTTAACTTCGGTAGTAGGGAAGATGCTGGAATCTATCATCAAGGAAGAAATAGCGAGGCATCTGGATAGAAATTGTCCCATTGGGCAGACGCAGCATGGCTTCACAAAGGGCAGGTTGTGCCTAACTAATTTAGTGGAATTTTTTGAGGACATTACCAGTGCAGTAGATAACGGGGAGCCAATGGATGTGGTATATCTGGATTTCCAGAAAGCCTTTGACAAGGTGCCACACAAAAGGTTGCTGCATAAGATAAAGATGCATGGCATTAAGGGTCAAGTAGTAGCATGGATAGAGGATTGGTTAATTAATAGAAAGAAAAGAGTGGGGATTAATGGGTGTTTCCCTGGTTGGCAATCAGTAGCTAGTGGTGTCCCTAAGGGATCCGTGTTGGGCCCACAATTGTTCACAATTTACATAGATGATTTGGAGTTGGGGACCAAGGGCAATGTGTCCAAGTTTGCAGATGACACTAAGATGAGTGGTAAAGCAAAAAATGCAGAGGATACTGGAACTCTGCAGATGGATTTGGATAGGTTAAGTGAATGGACTAGGGTCTGGCAGATGGAATACAATGTTGACAAATGTGAGGTTATCCATTTTGGTAGGAATAACAGCAAACGGGATTATTACTTAAACGATAAAATATTAAAGCATGCCGCTGTGCAGAGAGACCTGGGTGTGCTAGTGCATGAATCACAGAAAGTTGGTTTACAGGTGCAACAGGTGATTAAGAAGGCAAATGGAATTTAGTCCTTCATTGCTAGAGGGATGGAGTTTAAGACTAGGGAAGTTATGTTGCAATTGTATAAGGTGTTAGTGAGGCCACACCTGGAGTATTGTGTTCAGTTTTGGTCTCCTTACTTGAGAAAGGACATACTGGCACTGGAGGGTGTGCAGAGGAGATTCACTAGATTAATTCCAGAGCTGAAGGGGTTGGATTATGAGGAGAGGTTGAGTAGACTGGGACTGTACTCGTTGGAATTTAGAAGGATGAGGGGGGATGTTATAGAAACATTTAAAATTATGAAGGGAATAGATAGGATAGATAGGATAGTGGCAGCAGGGTAGCATGGTGGTTAGCATAAATGCTTCACAGCTCCAGGGTCTCAGGTTCGATTCTCGGCTGGGTCACTGTCTGTGTGGAGTCTGCACGTCCTCCCCCTGTGTGCGTGGGTTTCCTCCGGGTGCTCCGGTTTCCTCCCACAGTCCAAAGATGTGCGGGTTAGGTGGATTGGCCATGCTAAATTGCCCGTAGTGTCCTAATAAAAGTAAGGTTAAGGGGGGGGCTGTTGGGTTACGGGTATAGGGTGGATACGTGGGTTTGAGTAGGGTGATCATGGCTCGGCACAACATTGAGGGCCGAAGGGCCTGTTCTGTGCTGTACTGTTCTAAGTTCTAAGTTCTAAGATGCGGGCAGGTTGTTTCCACTGGCGGGTGAAAGCAGAACTAGGGGACATAGCCTCAAAATAAGGGGAAGTAGATTTAGGACTGAGTTTAGGAGGAACTTCTTCACCCAAAGGGTTGTGAATCTATGGAATGTCTTGCCCAGTGAAGCAGTTGAGGCACCTTCATTAAATGTTTTTAAGGTAAAGATAGATAATTTTTTGAAGAATAAAGGGATTAAGGGTTATGGTGTTCGAGTCGGAAAATGGAGCTGAGTCCACAAAAGATCAGCCATGATCTCACTGAATGGCGGAGCAGGCTCGAGGGGCCAGATAGAACATAGAACATTACAGCGCAGTACGGGCCCTTCGGCCCTCGATGTTGCGCCGACCTGTGAAACCATCTGAAGCCTATCTGACCTACACTATTCCATTTTCATCCATTTGTCTATCCAGTGACCACTTAAATGCCCTTAAAGTTGGCGAGTCTACTACTGTTGCAGGCAGGGCGTTCCACACCCCTACTACTCTCCGAGTAAAGAAACTGCCTCTGACATCTGTCCTATATCTACCACCCCTCAATTTAAAGCTATGTCCCCTCGTGTTGGTCATCACCATCCGAGGAAAAAGACTCTCACTGTCCACCCTATCTAACCCTCTGACTATCTTATATGTCTCTATTAAGTCACCTCTCAGCCTTCTCTCTAACGAAAACAACCTCAAGTCCCTGAGCCTTTCCTCGTAAGACCTTCCCTCCATACCAGGCCTACTCCTGCTCCTAGTTCTTATGTAACAAAGAAATGGCAGACAAACTGAATATTTACTTTGCATCAGTCTTCACGGTGGAAGACACCAGTGGGATGCCAGAGCTCCAGGAGAATCAGGGGGCAGAGGTGAGTTCAGTGGGTCAAAAGGTTCTGGGGAAATTGAAAGGTCTGAAGATGGATAAATTCCCTGGACCGGATGGACTATTCCCCAGGGTTCTAAAAGAGATAGCTCAGGAGGTTGTTGAGGCATCGGTGGTGGTCTTTTAGGAATCACTGGAGGCAGGGAGGGTCTCAGAGGACTGGAAAGTGGCTAATGTAACACCGCTGTTTAAGAAGGGAGGGAGGCAGAAGATGGGAAATTATAGGCCGGTTAGCCTGACTTCGGTCATTGGTAAGATTTTGGAGTCCATTATTGAAGATGAGATTGCAGAGTACTTGGTAGAGCATGATAAAATAGGACTGAGTCAGCACGGCTTCGTCAAGGGGAGGTCATGCCTGACAAATCTCTTAGAGTTATTTGAGGAGGTAACAAGGAAGTTAGACAAAGGAGAACCAGTGGACATGATTTATTTAGACTTCCAGAAGGCCTTTGGCAAGGTGCCGCATAGGAACTGTTAAATACGTTCAGGGCGACAAAACCGGTTTGCTGTGGTCACAACCAAGGTGCAGGCAGAGAGATGGGTGACCACCAGAAGGGGCAGGCAGTCAGTGCAGGAATCCCCTGTGGTTGTCCCCCTCTCGAACAGGTATACCACTTTGGATACTGTCGGGGGGGATAGCCTATCAGGGGAAAAAAGCAGCAGCCAGAGCAGTGACACCACGGCTGGCTCTGATGGTACATATTGGTACTGACGACATAGGCAGGAAGGGGCATGAGGTCCTGCAGCAGGAGTTCAGGGAGCTAGGCAGAAAGATAAAAGACAGGAAACTCTAGGGTTGTAATCTCGGGATTACTCCCTGTGCCACGTGCCAGTGAGGATAGGAATAGGAAGATAGGGCAGCTAAACACGTGGCTAAACAGCTGGTGTAGGTGGGAGGGTTTCAGTTATCTGGACCACTGGCAGCTCTTCCGGGGCAGGTGTGACCTGTATAAGAACGACGGGTTGCATCTAAACTGGAGAGGCATAAATATCCTGGCCGCGAGGTTTGCTAGTGTCACACGGGAGGGTTTAAACTAATATGGCGGGGGGTAGGTACCAGAGTAATAGGTCAGAAGGTGAAAGCATTGAGGGAGAACTAGGGAATAGGGCCGGTATGGCTCTGAGGCAGAGCAGACAGGGAGATGTTGCTGAAAACAGCGGGTCTGGTGGCCTGAAGTGCATACGTTTTAATGCAAGATGTATAACAGATAAGGCAGATGAACTTAGGGCTTGGATTAGTACTTGGAACTATGATGTTGTTACCATTACAGAGACCTGGTTGAGGGAAGGACAGGATTGGCAGCTAAACGTTCCAGGATTCAGATGTTTCAGGCGGGATAGAGGGGGAGGTGAAAGGGGTGGAGGAGTTGCGCTACTGGTTCAGGAGAATATCACAGCTGTACTACGGGAGGACACCTCAGAGGGCAGTGAGGCTATATGGGTAGAGATCAGGAATAAAAAGGGTGCAGTCACAATATTGGGGGTTTACTACAGGCCTCCCATCCGCCAGCAGGAGATAGAGGAGCAGATAGATAGACAGATTTTGGAAAGGAGTAAAAACAACAGGGTTGTTGTGATGGGAGACTTCAACTTCCCCAATATTGACTGGGACTCACTTAGTGCTAGGGGCTTAGACGGGGCACAGTTTGTAAGCAGCATCCAGGAGGGCTTCTTAAAACAATATGTAGACAGTCCAAATAGGGAAGGGGCTGTCTGGACCTGGTATTGGGGAATGAGCCCGACCAGGTGGTAGAAGTTTCAGTAGGGGAGCATTTCGGGAACAGTAACCACAATTCAGTAAGTTTTAAAGTGCAGGTGGACAAGGATAAGAGTGGTCCGAGGGTGAATGTGCTAAATTGGGGGAAGGCTAATTATAACAATATTAGACGGGAACTGAAGAACCTAGATTGGGGGCGAATTTTTAAGGGTCAATCAACATCTATCATGTGGGAGGCTTTCAAATGTCAGTTGATAAGAATTCAGGACCGGCATGTGCCTCTGAGGGAGGATAAATACGGCAAATTTCGGGAACCTTGGATGACGAGACATATTGTAGGTCTCGTCAAAAAGAAAAAGGAGACATTTGTCAGGACTAGAAGGCTGGGAACAGAAAAAGCCTGTGTGGAATATAAGAAAAGTTGGAAGGAACTTAAGCAAGGAGTCAGGAGGGCTAAAAGGGGTCACGAAAAGTCATTGGCAAATAGGGCTAAGGAAAATCCCAAGGCTTTTTACACGTACATAAAAAGCAAGAGGGTAGTCAGGGGAAGGGTTGGCCCACTGAAGGACAGGGGAGGGAATCTATGTGTGAAGCCAGAAGAAATGGGCGAGGTACTAAATGAATACTTTGCATCAGTATTCACCAAAGAGAAGTTGATGGGCACAATGGAAATGTCGAACATGTTCAAGGAACAGCTACTGCGTATCCTTGATAAGTATGTACCTGTCAGACAGGGAGGAAGTGGTCGAGCGAGGGAACCGTGGTTTACTAAAGCAGTTGAAACACTTGTCAAGAGGAAGAAGGAGGCTTATGTAAAGATGAGACGTGAAGGGTCAGTTAGGACGCTCGAGAGTTACAAGTTAGCTAGGAAGGATCTAAAGCGAGAGCTAAGAAGAGCCAGGAGGGGACATGAGAAATCTTTGGCAGGTAGGATCAGGGATAACCCTAAAGCTTTCTATAGATATGTCAGGAATAAAAGAATGACTAGGGTAAGAGTAGGGCCAGTCAAGGACAGTAGTGGGAAGTTGTGCGTGGAGTCCGAGGAGATAGGAGAGGTGCTAAATGAATATTTTTCATCTAATGGTAAGATTCTTGGTAGTGTGGACGAGCAGAGAGATCTCGGTGTCCATGTCCATAGATCCCTGAAAGTTGCCACCCAGGTTGAGAAGGTTGTTAAGAAGGCGTACGGTGTGTTAGCTTTTATTGGTAGAGGGATTAAGTTTCTGAGCCATGAGATCATGTTGCAGTTGTACAAAACTCTGGTGCGGCCGCATTTGGAGTATTGCATGCAGTTCTGGTCGCCACATTATAGGAAGGATGTGGAAGCATTGGAAAGGGTGTAGGGGAGATTTACCAGGATGTTGCCTGGTATGGAGGGAAGATCTTATGAGGAAAGGCTGAGGGACTTAAGGCTGTTTTCGTTCGAGAGAAGGATAAGAGGAGACTTAATTGAGGCATACAAGATGATCAGAGGATTATATAGGGTGGACAGTGAGGGCCTTTTTCCTCGGATGGTGATGTCTAGCACGAGGGGACATAGCTTTAAATTGAGGGGAGATAGGTATAGGGCAGATATCAGAGGTAGGTTCTTTACTCAGAGAGTAGTAAGGATGTGGAATGCCCTGCCTGCAACAGTAGTGGACTCGCCAACACTAAGGGCATTTAAATGGTCATTGGATAGGTATATGGACGATAAGGGAATAGTGTAGATGGGCTTTAGAGGGGTTTCACAGGACGGCGCAACAACGAGGGCCGAAGGGCCTGTACTGCGCTGTAATGTTCTATGTTCTAATTGGTGGATGTTGAGTTGGGAGAAGGGTGTGTAGATAGCCTGGGTCACATTGAGATCCAAAAAGACGAGGTGTTGGGCGTCTTGAAAAATATTAAGGTGGATAAGTCTCCAAGGCCTGATGGGACCTACCATAGAATACTGAAGGAGGGAAGAGAGGAAATTGCTGAGGCATTGACAGAAATCTTTGTATCCTCACTGCCTTCAGGTGATGTCCCGGAGGACTGGAGAATAGCCAATGTTGTTCCTTTGTTTAAGAAGGGTAGCAAGGATAATCCAGGGAACTACAGGCCGGTGAGCCTTATGTCAGTGGACAGTGGGCTAAATAGCTGGCTTGTAATGCAGAACAAGACCAGCAGCGCGGGTTCAATTCCTGTTCCAGCCTCCCCGAACAGGCGCTGGAATGTGGCAACTAGAGACTTTTCACAGTAACTTCATTGAAGCCTACTCGTGACAATAAGCAATTATTATTATTATTTAATGGAGTGGGAGGGGGCCCCGATAGGGCAGGTGAAGAGAAAATGGGAAGAAGAGCTGGGTGGGGAGTTCGAGGCCGGGTTATGGGAGGAGGCTCTGAGAAGAGTTAATGCATCGTCGTCGTGCGCCAGGCTCAGCATGATACAGTTTGAGGTGGTCCACAGGGCATACATGACTGTGGCCCGGATAAGTAGGTTCTTTCAGGAGGTGAAGGATAGGTGTGGGCACTGTGCGGGGGGGGGGGGTCCTGCCAACCATGTCCATGTTGGCTGGGGTTTGTGCCCAGGGGGTTTGTTGGTTATATTGTTTTGTTCTTGTTGAAATTTAATGTTTAAAATTGTTCAAATTCTAAATGCCTCAATAAAATATCTTCTAAAAAAATAAGTTCAGAGCTCATGGCGTTCAGGGTCAGATCCTGCCATGGATAGAGGATTGGCTGACTGGCAGAATGCAGAGAGTGGGGATAAAGGGGTCTTTTTCAGGATGGCAGTCGGTGACAAGCGGTGTACCTCAGGGGTCGGTGCTGGGTCCACAACTTTTCACAATATACATTAATTATCGAGAAGAAGGAACTGCAGGCATTGTTGCTTTTTGGAGATGATACAAAAATGGCAGGATTCAGGTACCATGGGGCGGGATTCTCCAACCCCCCCCGCCGAGTCGTAGAATCGCCAGGGGGCAGCGTGAATCCCGCCCCTGCCGGCCGCTGAATTCTCCGGCACTGGAGATTCGGCGGAGGCAGGAATCGCGCCGCGGCAGTCAGCGGGGCCCCCCCCCTCGACAAGTCTCCGGACCGCGATGGGCCCAACGCCCCCTGGTTCTATGCCAGCCCTGCCAGAGTAAAATGAACTAGGTCCCTTATCGGCGGGACCTGGCGGCACGGGCACGGGTCCTGGGGGGGGATCTGGCCCCGGGGGGGGTGCCCCCACGGGGCCTGCCCCGCAATCAGGGCCGACCGATCTGCGGGTGGGCCTGTGCCGTGGGGGCACTCTTTTCCTACGTGCCAACCGTGAGCCTCCGCCATGGCACACGAGTAGGTGACACCCCCCCCCCCCCCCGGCGCATGCACGAGGATGAAGGAGCTGTGCTCTGAAAGATAGTGTTTGAAACAAACCTGTTGGACTTTAACCTGGTGTTGTAAGATTTCTTACTGTGCCCACCCCAGTCCAACGCCAGCATCTCCACATCATTCATTCCAGGGATCATTCTTATGAACCTCCTCTGGACCCATTCCAAGGCCAGCACATCCTTCCTTAGATATGGGGCCCAAAACTACTCACAATACTCCAAATGGGGTCTGACCACCACCTTACACAGCTTCAGAAGTACATCACTGGTCTTGTATTCTAGCCCACTCGACATGAATGCCAACATTTTGTCTTCCTCACTGCCGACTGAAGCTGTACGTTAACCTTAAGAGAATTGTGAACAAGGACTCCCAAGTCCCTTTGTGCCTCTGATTTCCTCAGACTTTCCCCATTTAGAAAATAGTCTATGCCTCCATTCCTCCTTCCAAAGTGCATAACCTCACACTATTCCACATTGTATTTCATCTGCCACTTCTTTGCCCACTGTCCTAGCCTGTACAAGTCATTTTGCAGCCCGCCTACTTCCTCAATACTACCTGTCTCTCTACAGATCTTTATCCACATCTTCTGATTCTAAGAATCATAAAATTCTGCAAAAACTCAACAACATCTGTGGAAAGAGAAACAAAGTCAACATTTTGAGACCATATGACTGCTTCAAAGCAGAAGAGAGAGAGAAATGGGATAGTTTTATGCTGTTGGAAGTGGATGAAGTGAAATAGTCGGTCAGTGATACATTGGAGATCAAGAGACAATGATGTCATGGATGCAAGATAAAATGAGTGATAATAGTGGCATTAAAGACTAAAGGAGGTGCTAATAGTAGCATAAAGGTCAACCCAGCTTGAAAGCAAGATAGCAGTATGTATTATTGGCAGGACACGGGTCAGCACTTTCTAAAACCAAAACACAAGAATATGATGCAGACTGGCGCTGGAGGGTGGGTCCCAAAATGGAGAAGAGTTCTTAGTCTGAAATTCAACTTAATGTTAAGTCCATAAGACTGCATGGTACCCAATCGCAAGACAAGGTGCTATTGTTCCAGTTTACATTGGGCTTCACTGGACAATTAGGCGGAGGACGGAAAGGGAGCAAGATACCGAATTGAAATGGCAACAACTGGAAGGTTGGGTTATGTTTGCAGAGCGAGCAAAGCAGTTCCATAAAGCAGTCACCAATCTGCATTTAGTCTCCCCAATCTATAGCCAACAACATGGTGGGCAGCAAAAACAGTGGACTAAATTGAAGGAAATATAAATAAATCACTGCTTCATCTGGAAGGAGTGTTTGAGGCCTTGGACAGTGAGGACCGAGAAGGTGCAGGAACAAGAGTTAGACTGCTGCAATTCCATGGAAAAATTCCATGGGAAGGGTGCTGTGTTGGGAGTGATGGAGAAGTGGACCAGGATGCCATGGAGGGAACAGTTCCTATGGAATGCTGACAGGGACGTGAGGAGGAGATAAGCATCATGCTGGAGTTGGAGTCGGACTCGGAGATAGGAGTGGTACCCACAGATTTCCTCGAGGGTCAGTAGCTACTCCATGCTTCATTAGGGAAAGGCAGAGAATTATTCATCAACTCCTGCATCAAACGTACATTAAAAAATCCCTTTTTGTTTCAAATAGCCATTTCAAATAACCTACCCAAAAAAACAGGGATTTTTTGCGGGTCCACTAAATCCAATAGCTTCACAGTTTTGCCCATCCACAGAGTTCGCAAGGGAATCTACAATAACATTTGGATTCAGATTATCATTCAGTAACCAGCATGCTATTTTTCTCACACGGCTACATTTATCTGATTTTACCTCCCAACCATTATATTTTTCTTCTTCCATTTCATTTTCCGAAACCTCTGGCAAAGTGAACCAACTCTCAGTTTCCAGAAAGGCTGTTGTTTAGCTCGCTAGAGTACAGCTAGAATCCATCAGCTCCAATAAAGCATCAAAATTGAGAATTTGTGTGAGGAAGGAGCAGAAAATGCAATATGACTGGTTCACTGAATAGAACAAAGAACAAAGAAAAGTACAGCACAGGAACAGGCCCTTCGGCCCTCCAAGCCTGCGCCGACCATGCTGCCCATCTAAACTGCAATCTTCTACACTTCTGGGGTCCGTATCCCTCGATTCCCGTCCTACACATGAAGGGAATAGATAGGATAGATGCGGGCAGGTTGTTTACACTGGCGGGTGACAGCAGAACTAGGGGGCATAGCCTCAAAATAAGGGGAAGTAGATTTAGAACTGAGTTTAGGAGGAACTTCTTCACCCAAAGGGTTGTGAATCTATGGAATTCCTTGCCCAGTGAAGCAGTTGAGGATCCTTCATTACATGTTTTTAAGGTAAAGATAGATAGTTTTTTGAAGAATAAAGGGATTAAGGGTTATGGTGTTCGGGCCGGAAAGTGGAGCTGAGTCCACAAAAGATCAGCCATGATCTCATTGAATGGCGGAGCAGGCTCGAGGGGCCAGATGGCCTACTCCTGCTCCTAGTTCTTATGTTCTTATGTGTCAAGATTCCCATTTAAATGTCACTATCGTCCCTGCTTCCACCACCTCCTCCAGCGGCGAGTTCCAGGCACCCACTACCCTCTGTGTAAAACACTTGCCAGGTACATCTCCTCTAAACCTTGCCCCTCGCACCTTAAACCTATGCCCCTAGTAATTGACCCCTCTATCCTGGGGAAAAACCTCTGACTATCCACTCTGTCTATGCCCCTCATAATTTTGTAGACCTCTATCAGGTCGCCCCTCAACCTCCTTCGTTCCAGTGAAAACAAACCGAGTTTATTCAATCTCTCATCATAGTTAATCCCTCCATACCAGGCAACATCCTGGTAAATCTCTTCTGCACCCTCTCTAAAGCCTCCACATCCTTCTGGCAGTGTAGCGACCAGAATTGAACAATATACTCCAAGTGTGGCCTAACTAAGGTTCTATACAGCTGCAACATGACTTGCCAATTCTTATACTCAATGCCCCGGCCAATGAAGGCAAGCCGTATGCCTTCTTGACTACCTTCTCCACCTGTGTTGACCCTTTCAATGACCTATGGACTGTACACCTAGATCTTTCTGACTTTCAATACTCTTGATGGTGTGCAAGGTCGGCTTTAGATTTTTGATCTACAAAAGAGTTAAAGATTCTGGGTATAGACGGGCTGAGGCCAAAACAGGCTCGAGGGGCCAAATTATCAACTCCCATCAACTCTGGCACGGACTGTTTGCAAGGCTATAGTCATAGAGATCTACAAAGGCCCTTCAGCCCATCTCATCTGCTCCAGTCTAAAACAACCACACAGGTGTTGTAATCCCATTTTCCAGCACTTGGCCCAGAGCCGTGTCTGCCCTGGGATTGCAATTGCATATCTAAATACTTCGTAAATGTTCTGAGGGTCTCTGCCTCCAACCCCCTTTCAGGCAGCGAGTTGCAGACTCCCACCACCCTCTGGGGGAAAAGGTTGTTCCTCCCCTCTAACCCTCCTGCCCCTCACCGTAAATCTCTGCCTCCTGGTCATTGATCCCTCCACCAAGGGGAAACGTTTATCTACCTTATCGACGCTCCTCATAATTTTACACATCTCAATCCTGTCCCCCCTCAGTCCCCTCTGCTCCAAGGAAAACAATCCCAGTCTATCCAATCTCTCTTCATAACTAACACTCTCCAGCCCAGGCACCATCCTGGTAAATCTCCTCTGCTCCCTTTCCAGTGGCTATCACATCCCTCCTATAATGTGGATTCCAGAACTGCGCACAATACTCTAGCTGGGGCCTAACCAACGTTTTATACAGTTCCAGCATAACCTCTCTGCTCTCAAACTCTGTGCCTCAGCTAATAAAGGCAAGTTTACCATATGCCTTCTTAACCACTGTATCCACCTGCTCTGCTACCTTAAGAAGCCGGTGTACCTGCACACCAAGGTCCCTCTGACCCTCGGTGCTTACCACGTATTCCCTTGTTTGTCCTGCCCAAGTACATCACCTCACACTTATCCAGATTGAATTCCATTTGCCATTTATCAGCCCGTGTATATCCTCCTGTAGTCGAAGGCTATCTCCTCACTATTTACCGCCCCACCAATTTTTGTATGATCCGTGAACTTATGATAAACCCTCCTACATTCATGTCTGAATCATTTGTATATACCACAAACAGCAAGGGTCCAAATACTGATCCTAGGCTTCCAGTCGGAAAAACACCCCTCGACCATCACCCTCTGCTTCTGGATAGAATTTGCCAAATTTCCTTGGATCCCGTGGGCTCTAACCTTTGCTATCAGCCTCCCATGTGGCACTTTATCAGAAGACTTGCTGAAGTCCAAGTGACCACGTCAAATACATTTCCCTCATCCACACACCTGGTCACCTCTTTGAAAAATTCAATCAAGTTGGTCAGACATGACCTTCCCTTAACAAACCCATGCTGACTGTTCCTGATTAATCCCTACCTCTCCAAATATAGATTAATTCTGTCTCTCAGAATTGTTTCCAATAGTTTCCCCACCACTGAGGTTAGACTGACTGGTCTGTAGTTTCCTGGTTCATCCCTTCCTCCCTTCTTGAATAATGGAACCACATTGACTATCCTCCAGTCCTCCGGCACCTCTCCTGTGGCCAGAGAGGAATTGTGAATTATTGCCAACAGCCCTGCTATTTCCTCCCTTGCCTCATTCAGCAGCCTGGGATATATTTCATCTGGCCCTGGATATTTGACTACTTTTAAGCCTGTCTGACCCCTCAGAACCTGCTCTCTGTCTCTGTTAATCTCTTCAATTTATCACAGTCCTTCTCCCTGATTTCTATACCTATACCGTCCCTCTCACTGACACAAAGTATTTATTTAGAACCCTACCTACATCTTCCGGCTCCACACACAAATTACCGCTGTGCCCCTTAATGGGGCCTGACCCTATCCCTGGTTATCATTTTACCCTGAATGTACTTAGAAAGAATTTTTCTTTATTTTACCGGCCAGTATCCTTTCACGTCCCCTTTTTTCCTCTCCTAAGGTCCTGTTTAAGTTCCCTCTTGCACATTCTGTACACCTCTCGGGCTTCTGTTGTTTTGAGCCCTCGATATCTGTCATAAACCTCCCTTTTTCTCCTGATCCAATACTGCTTATCCCTCAATATCCCGAGTTCACTGGATTTGTTGGTCCACCCTTTGGGTTGGATTCTTCAGCCACACCCATCGCAAGATGGGGCTGGTTTAGCACACTGGGCTAAGTCGCTGGCTTTTAAAGCAGACCAAGGCAGGCCAGCAGCACGGTTCAATTCCTGTACCAGTCTCCCCGAACAGGCGCCGGAATGTGGCGACTAAGGGCTTTTCACAGTAACTTTATTTGAAGCCTACTTGTAACAATAAGCGATTTTCATTTCATTTCAAGATCGTCACGGACGGGACGCGGACAATGTAAAGGTACATTGTCCTCATAGAATCATAGAATTTACAGTGCAGAAGGAGGCTAATCGGCCCATCGAGTCTACGCCGGTCCTTGGAAAGAGTGCCCTACATAAGCCCACACCCCTATCCTATCCCTGCAAACCAGTAACTACACCCAAACTTTTTGGACACTAAGGCCAATTTTGCATGACCAATCCACCTAACCTGCACGTCTTTGGACTCTGGGAGGAAACCGGAGCACCCGGAGCAAACCCACGCAGACACGGGGAGAACGTGAAGACTCCGCACAGACAGTGACCCAAGCTGGGAATCAAACCTGGGACCCTGGAGTTGTGAAGCAACAGTGCTAGACACTGTGCTAGCGTGCTTCCCTCGAGTGGGAATTTGGCCGAAGAATCCCTCCCTTTTTCCTGACTGGAACATGTTGGCCATGCACTCTCCCTATTTCGTTCTTGAATGTGTCCCACTGTTCTGTCACAGATTTACCTAAAAGTATCTGCTCCCAGTCCCTTCTGGCCAAATCATATCTGATCTTATTAAAATCGGCCTTCACCCCAGTTTAGAACTTTGATCTCAGGCTCATCCTTGTCCTGTTCCACTACAATCTTCAATCTAACAGAGTTATGATCTGGGTCGTCTGGACTCAAAACATTCGCTCTTTTCTCTCCCTACAGATGTTGCCGGACCTGCTGAGATTTTCCAGCATTTTCTCTTTGGTTTCAGATTTCAGCGTCTGGAGTAATTTGCTTTTACCCAGAGTTATGATCACTGTCTGCAAAATGCTCCCCACAGATACTTCAACCATTTGCCCAGCTTCATTACCGAAAATTAAGTTCAGGACCACCCCCTCTTGTAGGTCCTTCTACGTATTGGCTTAAAAAGTTCTCCTGGATGGATTTTAAGAATTCCGTTCCTTCTGAACCTTTCACGTTGTGACTACCCAAGTTAATGTTGGGGAAGATGAAACCCTCCCTACTATCACGACCCTATTACTTCTACATTTCTCTGAAATTTGCCTACATATCAGCTCTCTATTTCTCTCGGACCGTTTGGACAGATTCCAGATTTCGCAACCAAGGTGGGCGAGGCCGGGCAGCAAGGGGAAAACAGAAGTTAGTGTAGTGAACAAGAAATTGTCAACATCTCTCTGAAACAAAGATAATTAAATTACCTTCCCCCTCGAAAGTAAAGAAAATCAAATCACAGCTATCATCAAAATACCTTACATTGCTTTGGATGAAGCAAACTTTGTAAATCATCTCTGTACTTACCCGTGACCCTATTGCCCGGTTTAACTGATCAAGTTCCTCCAACGTCTGCTCCTCCCAATTCACCCAACTCATAGTAACAGTAACTTTAGGAGCTGCAAAGACAGGCATTTCATAATTAAAATTCTTATGCATAAATACCCGATTTAAGATTCGCTACATCCTTCTGGAAACATCTGGAAGCACTTGTTTAATAATCATAATTCAAGGTTAATTCCAGTTATAGTTTAGAAACAAAAGTGGAATGTTTCAGAAAATTATGAAAAAACCAATAGATTAAACATGGGGCAGAGTAACGGTTTCTGCTGGAACCATAACCAACAGCATTGTTACAGAGGGACAACCATAAACAACAGCACTGTTACAGAGGGACAACCATAAACAACAGCACTGTTACAGAGGGACAAACATAAACAACAGCATTGTTACAGAGGGAGGACCATAAACAACAGCATTGTTACAGAGGGACAACCATAAACAACAGCATTGTTACAGAGGGAGAACCATAAACAACAGCATTGTTACAGAGGGACAACCATAAACAACAGCATTGTTACAGAGGAAAAACCATAAACAACAGCACTGTTACAGAGGGACAAACATAAACAACAGCATTGTTACAGAGGGAGGACCATAAACAACAGCACTGTTACAGAGGGAGGACCATAACCAACAGCATTGTTACAGAGGGAGAACCTTAAACAACAGCATTGTTACAGAGGGAGAACCATAACCAACAGCACTGTTACAGAGGGAGGACCATAAACAACAGCACTGTTACAGAGGGACAACCATAAACAACAGCACTGTTACAGAGGGAGGACCATAAACAACAGCACTGTTACAGAGGGACAACCATAAACAACAGCACTGTTACAGAGGGACAACCATAAACAACAGCACTGTTACAGAGGGACAAACATAAACAACAGCATTGTTACAGAGGGAGGACCATAAACAACAGCATTGTTACAGAGGGAGAACCATAAACAACAGCATTGTTACAGAGGGAGGACCATAAACAACAGCACTGTTACAGAGGGACAAACATAAACAACAGCATTGTTACAGAGGGACAAACATAAACAACAGCATTGTTACAGAGGGAGGACCATAAACAACAGCACTGTTACAGAGGGACAAACATAAACAACAGCATTGTTACAGAGGGACAAACATAAACAACAGCATTGTTACAGAGGGAGGACCATAAACAACAGCACTGTTACAGAGGGACAAACATAAACAACAGCATTGTTACAGAGGGAGGACCATAAACAACAGCACTGTTACAGAGGGACAACCATAAACAACAGCACTGTTACAGAGGGACAAACATAAACAACAGCACTGTTACAGAGGGACAAACATAAACAACAGCATTGTTACAGAGGGACAAACATAAACAACAGCATTGTTACAGAGGGAGGACCATAAACAACAGCACTGTTACAGAGGGACAAACATAAACAACAGCATTGTTACAGAGGGAGGACCATAAACAACAGCACTGTTACAGAGGGACAACCATAAACAACAGCACTGTTACAGAGGGACAAACATAAACAACAGCACTGTTACAGAGGGACAAACATAAACAACAGCACTGTTACAGAGGGACAACCATAAACAACAGCATTGTTACAGAGGGAGGACCATAAACAACAGCATTGTTACAGAGGGACAACCATAAACAACAGCATTGTTACAGAGGGAGAACCATAAACAACAGCATTGTTACAGAGGGAGGACCATAAACAACAGCACTGTTACAGAGGGACAAACATAAACAACAGCATTGTTACAGAGGGACAAACATAAACAACAGCATTGTTACAGAGGGAGGACCATAAACAACAGCACTGTTACAGAGGGACAAACATAAACAACAGCATTGTTACAGAGGGAGGACCATAAACAACAGCACTGTTACAGAGGGACAACCATAAACAACAGCACTGTTACAGAGGGACAAACATAAACAACAGCACTGTTACAGAGGGACAAACATAAACAACAGCACTGTTACAGAGGGACAACCATAAACAACAGCATTGTTACAGAGGGAGGACCATAAACAACAGCATTGTTACAGAGGGACAACCATAAACAACAGCATTGTTACAGAGGGAGGACCATAAACAACAGCATTGTTACAGAGGGACAACCATAAACAACAGCATTGTTACAGAGGGACAAACATAAACAACAGCACTGTTACAGAGGGAGAACCATAAACAACAGCATTGTTACAGAGGGACAAACATAAACAACAGCACTGTTACAGAGGGGGGGGGGCATAAACAACAGCACTGTTACAGAGGGGGGGGCATAAACAACAGCACTGTTACAGAGGGACAAACATAAACAACAGCACTGTTACAGAGGGAGGACCATAAACAACAGCACTGTTACAGAGGGAGGACCATAAACAACAGCATTGTTACAGAGGGAGGACCATAAACAACAGCATTGTTACAGAGGGACAACCATAAACAACAGCACTGTTACAGAGGGAGGACCATAAACAACAGCACTGTTACAGAGGGAGGACCATAAACAACAGCATTGTTACAGAGGGAGGACCATAAACAACAGCATTGTTACAGAGGGACAACCATAAACAACAGCATTGTTACAGAGGGAGAACCATAAACAACAGCACTGTTACAGAGGGAGGACCATAAACAACAGCACTGTTACAGAGGGAGGACCATAAACAACAGCATTGTTACAGAGGGACAACCATAACAACAGCATTGTTACAGAGGGAGAACCATAAACAACAGCATTGTTACAGAGGGAGGACCATAAACAACAGCATTGTTACAGAGGGAGGACCATAAACAACAGCATTGTTACAGAGGGAGGACCATAAACAACAGCATTGTTACAGAGGGAGGACCATAAACAACAGCATTGTTACAGAGGGAGGACCATAAACAACAGCATTGTTACAGAGGGAGGACCATAAACAACAGCATTGTTACAGAGGGAGGACCATAAACAACAGCATTGTTACAGAGGGACAACTATAAACAACAGCACTGTTACAGAGGGACAACCATAAACAACAGCACTGTTACAGAGGGACAAACATAAACAACAGCATTGTTACAGAGGGAGGACCATAAACAACAGCATTGTTACAGAGGGACAACCATAAACAACAGCACTGTTACAGAGGGAGGACCATAAACAACAGCATTGTTACAGAGGGACAACCATAAACAACAGCATTGTTACAGAGGGACAACCATAAACAACAGCATTGTTACAGAGGGACAACCATAAACAACAGCACTGTTACAGAGGGACAACCATAAACAACAGCATTGTTACAGAGGGACAAACATAAACAACAGCATTGTTACAGAGGGAGGACCATAAACAACAGCATTGTTACAGAGGGACAACCATAAACAACAGCACTGTTACAGAGGGAGGACCATAAACAACAGCATTGTTACAGAGGGAGGACCATAAACAACAGCATTGTTACAGAGGGAGGACCATAAACAACAGCATTGTTACAGAGGGAGGACCATAACAACAGCATTGTTACAGAGGGAGGACCATAAACACAGCATTGTTACAGAGGGACAACTATAAACACAGCATTGTTACAGAGGGACAACCATAAACAACAGCACTGTTACAGAGGGACAAACATAAACAACAGCATTGTTACAGAGGGACAACCATAAACAACAGCACTGTTACAGAGGGAGGACCATAAACAACAGCATTGTTACAGAGGGACAACCATAAACAACAGCATTGTTACAGAGGGACAACCATAACAACAAGCATTGTTACACGAGGGACAACCATAAACAACAGCACTTGTTACAGAGGGGACAAACCATAAACAAGCAGCATTGTACAGAGGGACAACATAACAACAGCATTGTTACAGAGGGAGGACCATAAACAACAGCATTGTTACAGAGGGACACCATAAATAACAGCACTGTTACAGAGGGAGACCATAACTAACAGCAATTGTTACAGAGGGAGAACCATAACAACAGCACTGTTACAGAGGGAGACCATAAAACAACAGCATCTGTTACCGAGGGAGGAACCATACAACAGCATGTTACAGAGGGGGAGGAACATAAACAACAGCACTGTACAGAGGGAGGACCCATAAAACAACAGCACTGTTTACAGAGGGAAAACCATAACAACAGCATTGTTACAGAGGAGACACCATCAACAACAGCACGGTGTGTTACAGAGGGAGGACCAGTAAACAACAGCACTGTTACCGAGGGAGGAGCCATAAACAAACAGCCATCTGTTACAGATGGGGGGAACATAAACAACAGCACTGTTACAGAGGAAGAACCATAAACAACAGCACTGTTACAGAGGGAGGACCATAAACAACAGCACTGTTACAGAGGGAGGACCATAAACAACAGCATTGTTACAGAGGGAGAACCATAAACAACAGCATTGTTACAGAGGGACAACCATAAACAACAGCACTGTTACAGAGGGAGAACCATAAACAACAGCATTGTTACAGAGGGAGGACCATAAACAACAGCACTGTTACAGAGGGAGAACCATAAACAACAGCATTGTTACAGAGGGAGAACCATAAACAACAGCACTGTTACAGAGGGAGAACCATAAACAACAGCACTGTTACAGAGGAGGACCATAAACAACAGCACTGTTACAGAGGGAGAACCATCATAACAACAGCATTGTTACAGAGGGAGAACCATAAACAACAGCATTGTTACAGAGGGAGAACCATAACTAACAGCACTGTTACAGAGGGAGAACCATAACCAACAGCACTGTTACAGAGGGAGGACCATAAACAACAGCACTGTTACAGAGGGAGAACCATAAACAACAGCATTGTTACAGAGGGAGAACCATAAACAACAGCATTGTTACAGAGGGAGGACCATAAACAACAGCACTGTTACAGAGCGACAACCATAAACAACAGCATTGTTACAGAGGGAGGACCATAAACAACAGCACTGTTACAGAGGGACAACCATAAACAACAGCACTGTTACAGAGGGAGAACCATAAACAACAGCATTGTTACAGAGGGAGAACCATAAACAACAGCACTGTTACAGAGGGAGAACCATAAACAACAGCATTGTTACAGAGGGAGGACCATAAACAACAGCACTGTTACAGAGGGACAACCATAAACAACAGCACTGTTACAGAGGGAGAACCATAACCAACAGCACTGTTACAGAGGGAGAACCATAACCAACAGCACTGTTACAGAGGGAGGACCATAAACAACAGCATTGTTACAGAGGGAGAACCATAACCAACAGCATTGTTACAGAGGGAGAACCATAAACAACAGCATTGTTACAGAGGGGTGTTGGTGTCAAGTATTCAAATTTCAATTTAACCTGCTGGACTCGGATGTGCAGCTTATTAAAAGGGGAGTATCTATTGTTAAACAAAGACACTGACTTAAGGTGGAAGCCAGAGACCACAAGACCATAAGAAACAGAACAGGAGTGGGGGTTGTGGGGAGAGGGAGTGGAATGGAGGAGAGGAGAGTGGATGCAGACAGACCCGAGTACTTCCCGTACCAGCCTCCCCGAACAGGCGCCGGAATGTGACGACTAGGGGCTTTTCACAGGAACTTCATTGAAGCCTACTTGTGACAATAAGCAATTTCCATTTTTATTTTTCATTTCCCAGGTGAGGCATTCAGTAAATTTTATTAAAAATGGGTAGCATGGTGGCTCAGTGGTTAGCACAGCTGCCCCACAGTGCCAGGGACCCGGATTTAGCACTGCTGTCTCACAGAGCCAGGGACCCGGGATTAACACTGCTGTCTCACAGTGCCAGGGACCCGGGTTAACACTGCCGTCTCACAGTGCCAGGGACCCGGGTTAACACTGCTGTCTCACAGTGCCAGGGACCTGGGTTAACACTGCTGTCTCACAGTGCCAGGGATCCAGGTTAACATTGCCGTCTCACAGTGCCAGGGACCCGGGTTAACACTGCTGCCTCACAGTGCCAGGGACCCGGGCTAACACTGCTGCCTCACAGTGCCAGGGACCCGGGTTAACACTGCTGTCTCACAGCACCTGGGACCCGGGTTAACACTGCTGTCTCACAGTGCCAGGGACCCGGGTTAACACTGCTGTCTCACAGTGCCAGGGACCCGGGTTAACACTGCTGTCTCACAGTGCCAGGGACCCGGGTTAACACTGCTGTCTCACAGCGCCAGGGATCCAGGTTAACATTGCTGTCTCACAGTGCTAGGGACCCGGGTTAACACTGCTGTCTCACAGTGCCAGGGACCCAGGTTAACACTGCTGTCTCACAGTGCCAGGGACCCGGGTTAACACTGCTGCCTCACAGCACCAGGGATCCGGGTTCGCACTGCTGCCTCACAGCACCAGGGATCCCGGTTAGCACTGCTGCCTCACAGCACCAGGGATCCGGGTTCGCACTGCTGCCTCACAGCACCAGGGATCCGGGTTCGCACTGTTGCCTCACAGAGCCAGGGATCCGGGTTCGCACTGCTGCCTCACAGCACCAGGGATCCGGGTTCGCACTGCTGCCTCACAGCACCAGGGATCCGGGTTCGCACTGTTGCCTCACAGAGCTAGGGACCCGGGTTCACATTGTTGCCTCACAGCACCGGGGACCCGGGTTAACACTGTCTTTTTTAAAATAAATTTAGAGTACCCAATTCACTTTTTCCAATTAAGGGACAATTTAGCACGGCCAATCCACCTGCACAGCACGTCTTTGGGTTGTGGGGGCGAAAGCCATGGAAACACGGGGAGAATGTGCAAACTCCACATGGACAGTGATCCAGAGCCGGGATCGAACCTGGGACCTAGGCGCCGTGAGGGAGCATTGCTAACCACTGCGCTACCGTGCTACCCCTTCAATTCCAGTCTTGAGTGATTGGGTGGAGTTTTCACTTTCTTCGTGTCTGCATGGGTTTCCTCCGGGCACTCTGGTTTCCTCCCACAGTGCAGGTTGGGTAGATTGGCCATGATGTAAATTGCCCCTTCGTGTCCAGGGATGTGCAGGTTAGGTGGGGTTACGGTGGGGTGAGTTGGTACCGGTGGGGTTTTCTTTCAGAAAGTCGGTGCATTCTCGATTCTATGAGGCTGTTCGGCCCCTCGAGCCTACTCCCCTATTCAATAGGATCATGGCTAATCCGACATTCCACACGTCCACTTCCCCTTTTCCCCGTAACCCTCGATTCCCTGACTGATCAAGAATCTATCTCTGCCTTAAATATACACCAGGACTGAACCCCCACAGCTGTCAGTGGAACGGAGTTCTAAACACTCACAACTCTTTGGGAAGTCTTGCTGCAACTGTACAAGATTCTGGTGAGACATCTGGAGAACTGGGAGCAGTTCTGGTCCCATTATTTCGGAAAGATATTATTTATTGGAGGCGGTTCAGAGAAGATTCACTAGGATGATCCCCGTATGGAGGGGTTGTCTAATGAAGAAAGGTTCAACAGGTTGGGACTCTACTCATTGGAATTTTGAAGAATGAAGAGTAATCTCTGCATTATCTACTTATCTTGTGTTGCCCTATTATGTATTTTCTTTTAGTCCCTTTTCTTTTCATGTATCATAGAATTTACAGTGCAGAAGGAGGCCATTCGGCCCATCAAGTCTGCACCGGCTCTTGGAAAGAGCACCCTACCCAAGGTCAACACCTCCACCCTATCCCCATAACCCAGTAAACCCACCCGACACTAAGGGCAATTTATCATGGCCAATCCACCTAACCTGCACATCTTTGGACTGTGGGAGGAAACCGGAGCACCGGAGGAAACCCACGCACACACGGGGAGGATGTGCAGACTCCGCACAGACAGTGACCCAAGCCGGAATCGAACCTGGGACCCTGGAGCCGTGAAGCGATTGTGCTAACCACAATGCTACCGTGCTGCCCAAGTGTACTTAATGATCTGTTGAGCTGCTCGCAGAAAAATACTTTTCACTGTACCTTGGTACATGTGATAATAAACAAATCCAATCCAATCCAATTCTTAAGGGGCTTGACAACAGGGTAAATACTGAGAGGATATTTCCCATCTTGAGAGAGTCTGGGACCAGAGGGCAGAGTCTTAGAATAAAGGTGGGGGGGCAATTTCAGACTGAGATGAGGCGGGGTTTCTTCTCTGAGTCTGTGGAACCCCTTGTCACAGAGAGTCTGTGGGACCCCTTGTCACAGAGAGTCTGTGGGACCCCTTGTCACAGAGAGCTGTGGGACCCCTTGTCACAGAGAGTTTGTGGAACCCCTTGTCACAGAGAGTCTGTGGGACCCCTTGTCACAGAGAGTCTGTGGAGCAGAATATTGTGTATATACGGCTGAGAGACAGACTCTTGATCAGTAAGGGAATAAAGGGTTACGGGGAAAAAGCAGGAAAGTGGACGTGAGGAATGTCGGATCAGACCTGGTCCTATTGAATGGCGGAGCAGCCTCGAGGGGCCGAATGGCCTCCTCCTGTTCTTGTTTCTTATGGTCTAACCTAAGAATTGCATGGTCACAAAAAACAGCAAAGGACTCATGCAGCCAACTCTTAATATCTTAGCCTTTCCTTAATTTGACAAATGTAAACTTCCCTTACTATATAACTTGTATTTTGTGATTATGTGTGTTTTGAATGTAAATTTACCCTAACTTTTCAAGCTAAAGGAAGCCTGGCTGGCTGAGTTCTTTGCAATCAGCACATAAACAGTTAAACACTGTATTCGCACATTCACCCTTTTCAATTTTTAACATCTGTCACGATCAACCGAGGAGTGGGATTTTTTAAAAATTAATTTATGTAATGTGGGTGTAGCTGGTTAGGCCAGCATTTATTACCCATCCCTAGTTGCCCTTCAGAAGGTGATGGTAAGTTGCCTTCTTGAACTGCTGCAGTCCATGAGGTGTAGGTACATCCACAGTGCTGTTCGGGAGGGAGTTCCAGGATTTTGCCCCAGTGATAGTGAAGGAACGGCCGGTATATTTCCAAGTCAGGGTAGTGAGTGACTTGGAGGTGAACCACCAGCTGGTGGGGTTCCCAGTTCCGGGATCTCCAGTTTCCTCCCACAAATCCCGAAAGATTGGGGGGCCTCACGGTAGCATGGTGGTTAGCATCAATGCTTCACAGCTCCAGGGTCCCAGGTTCAATTCCCGGCTGGGTCACTGTCTGTGTGGAGTCTGCACGTCCTCCCCGTGTGTGCGTGGGTTTCCCCCGGGTGCTCCGGTTTCCTCCCACAGTCCAAAGATGTGCGGGTTAGGTGGATTGGCCATGCTAAATTGCCCGTAGTGTAAGGTTAATGGGGGGATTGTTGGGATACGGGTTACGTGGGTTTAAGTAGGGTGATCATTGCTCGGCACAACATCGAGGGCCGAAGGGCCTGTTCTGTGCTGTACTGTTCTATGTTCTATGTTCTATGTGCCGTTAGTTGAATTGGATATTCTGAACTCTCCCTCTGTGTACCCGAACAGGCGTCGGAATCTGGCGACTAGGGGCTTTTCACAATAACTTCATTGCAGCGTCAATATAAGCCGACTTGTGACACTAATAAAGATTATTATTTGCTGCACTTATGTCTTTCTAGATGATAGAGGTCATGGGTTTGGAAGGTGCTGCCTAAGGAACCTTGGTGAGTTACTGCAGAGCATCTTGTAGATGGGACACACGGCTGCCATTGTTTGTCGGTGATGGAGGGTTTAAATATTTGGGAAGGGGGAGCAATCAAGCGGGGCTACTTTGTCCTGGATGGCGTCAAGCTACCCAAGTGTTGTAGGAGCTGAACTCATCCAGGCAAGTGGTGAATATTCCATTACACTCCTGACTTGTGCCTTGTAGATGGTGGACAGGCTTTTGTGTGTGGGGGGGGGGGGGGGACGTTACAGGAGGTGAGGTTACTCGCCGTAAGGATTCCTAGCCTTTGACCCTGCCCTGGTAGCCATAGCCCATGGGCTTTTAGCACAGGGGCTAAATAGCTGGCCTTTTGAAAGCACAGCAAGGCACGGCCCAGCACAGCACGGTTCTTCCGGTACCAGCCTCCCACGAACAGGGGCCGGGAATGTGGGGGGCTACAGGGCTGTTCATAGTAACTTCAATGAAGCTACTTGTGACAATAAGCGATTTTTTCATTTCATTGAAGCGACTGGTCCAGTTACAGTTTCTGATCAATGGTAACCCCCAGGGATGCTCCATTGTGGGTGGATTCAGAACAGGAACAAAGAACAAAGAAAAGTACAGTAAGAAGTCTTACAACACCAGGTTAAAGTCCAACAGGTTTGTTTCAAACACGAGCTTTCGGAGGCACGGCTCCTTCTTCAGGTGAATGGAAAGGCTTGTTCCAGAAATGTTTATATAGACCAGTCAGAGATGCCCCGGAATGCGAGCACCAGCAGGCAATCAAATCATCAAAGATGCAGAGAGAGAGGTAACTCCAGGTTAAAGAGGTGTGAATTGTCCCAAGCCAGTTCAGTCGGTAGGCCTCTGACAAGTCCAGGCTTGTTGGTGGGGCCGATGTAATGCGACATGAATCCCAGATCCCGGTTGAGTCCGCATTCATGCGTGCGGAACTTAGCTATAAGTTTTTGCTCAGCAATTTTGCGTTGTCGCGTCTCCTGAAGGCCTCCTTGTAGAATGCTGACCCGGAGATCAGAGGCTGAATGTCCTTACTCTGAAGTGTTCCCCAACTGGAAGGGAACAGTCCTGCCTGTTGATAGTCGCACAGATGCCCGTTTATTCGTTGTCGCAGTGTCTGCATGGTCTCGCCAATGTACCACGCTTCGGGACCTCCTTTCCTGCAGCGTATGAGGTAGACTACATTGGTCGAGCGCCATATCCGTTCCGTACGGTGCGTCTTTTCAGCATCTGTAGGTGTCTGTTGCGCTCCTCCTTGTCTGAGCAGATCCTGTGTATACGGAGGGCTTGTCCATAGGGGATGGCTTCTTTAATGTGTTTCGGGTGAATATGCCTCAATATGCCAACATCTTCATGCACAAGTTTGAACAGGACTTCCTCACCACACAGGACTTTCAACCGATGCTATACACCAGATACATCGATGACATTTTTTTCCTTTGGACCCACGCGAGACATCACTGAAACGACTACACGATGACATCAATAAGTTCCATCCCACCATCAACTCACCATGGACTATTCTCCAAATTCAGTTCCATTCTTGGACACACTCGTCTCCATCAAGGACGGTCACCTCAGCACCTCGCTTTAACCGCAAGCCCACAGATAATCTCACGATGCCTCCACTTCTCCAGCTTGCCACCCGAAACACATTAAAGAAGCCCTCCCCTATGACAAGCCCGCCGTATACACAGGATCTGCTCAGTCAGGAGGAGCGCAACAGACACCTACAGATGCTGAAAGATGCCCTCGTACGAACGGGATATGGCGCTCGACTCATTGATCGACAGTTCCACCGCGCCACAGCAAAAAACCGCACCGACCTCCTCAGAAGACAAACACGGGACACCACTGACAGAGTACCCTTCGTCGTCCAGTACTTTCCTGGGGCGGAGAAACTACGACATCTTCTTCGCAGCCTCCAACACATCATCAGCGAGGATGGACATCTTGCCAAGGTCATCCCCACACCCCCACTACTGGCCTTCAAACAACCGCGCAACCTCAAACAAACCATTGTTTGCAGCAATTACCCAGCCTTCAGAACAGCAACCACAACACCACAAAACCCTGCCAGGGTAATCTCTGCAAGACATGCCAGATCATCGACATGGACACCACCATTACACGTGGAAACACCACCCACCAGGTACGCGGCGCATACTCGTGCGACTCGACCAATGTAGTCTACCTCATACGCTGCAGGAAAGGATGTCCCGAAGCGTGGTACATTGGCGAGACCATGCAGACACTGCGACAACGAATAAACGGGCATCGTGCGACTATCAACAGGCAGGACTGTTCCCTTCCAGTTGGGGAACACTTCAGCAGTCAAGGACATTCAGCCTCTGATCTCCGGGTCAGCATTCTACAAGGAGGCCTTCAGGAGACGCGACAACGCAAAATTGCTGAGCAAAAACTTATAGCTAAGTTCCGCACGCATGAATGCGGACTCAACCGGGATCTGGGATTCATGTCGCATTACATTCGGCCCCCACCAACAAGCCTGGACTTGCAGAGGCCTACCGACTGAACTGGCTTGGGACAATTCACACCTCTTTAACCTGGAGTTACCTCTCTCTCTGCATCTTTGATGATTTGATTGCCTGCAGGTGCTCGCATTCCGGGGCATCTCTGACTGTGTCTATATAAACATTTCTGGAACAAGCCTTTCCATTCACCTGAAGAAGGAGCCGTGCTCCGAAAGCTCGTGTTTGAAACAAACCTGTTGGACTTTAACCTGGTGTTGTAAGACTTCTTAACTGTGCGCAACCCCAGTCCAACGCGGCATCCCTCCACATCACAAGAAAAGTACAGCACGGAACGGCCCTTCCGGCCCTCCAAGCCTGCGCCGACCATGCGCACCGTCTAAACTATAAAATCCTTCTATCTAGGCGACTTCCTGGGTCGTAATCCCTCTAATTCCCCTATTCATGTATTTGTCAAGAATGCCCTTAACATGTCCACTAATCGTCCATGCTTCCACCTAACCTCCTCCGACAGCAAGTTCAGGCAACCCATCACCCTCTGTGTAAAAAAATCTTGCCCTCGTAGCATCTCCTCTAAAAAACCTTGCCCCTCGCACCTTAAACGATGGCCCCTAGTAATTGGTGGAACCCCCTACTACCCCTGGGAAAAAGTCCTCTGACTATCCACTCTGGTGCTTATGCCCCTCAATAAGGTTGTAGACTTCTATTATCAGGTCAGCCCCTCTCAACACTCTGTCGGTTCCAGTGAGAACAAACCGAGTTTATCAACGCATCCTCATGAGCTGAATGCCCTCCATACCAGGCAAACATCCTGGTAAATCTCTTCTGCACCCCTCCAAAGCCTCCACATCCTTCCTGGTATGGTGGCGACCAGAATTGAACACTACAGTAGTCCCCCTTTATAACGCGGGTGTTGGGGTCCAAGACAGCCACCCGCGTTGTATCCGAGCCGCGGATATCCATGATGGGGTTTTAAATTTATTTAAAAATCTATGCTACGCGCTTCCATTGTGAGTCTACGGTGGGGGCGGGGGGAGAGGTCAGATCCCCGTAGACTCACAATGGGAAGCGCTAGCATAGATTTTTAAATAAATTTAAAACCCCCATCGTGGATCCAATTAAAATTTCAGCGGCCGGCTCACTTTGATCCGGAGAGGAAGCTGCTCCTCACTGAAACAATCAGCCGGCCGCTGAAATTGACACTGCCGCTGCTCTCTCCCTCCATCCAACTTTTAAGTTTTAATGTTTCTGATTGGAGGGAGAGAGCAGCCGGCAGTGTCAATTTCTTTTTTTTCCTCCGGCTTGCCCCCTCTCCCCCCACATCCTCCAACTAGAACCCCTCTCCCCCCACACCCTCCGACTGCCCCCCTCTCCCCCCCAACACCCTCCGGCTCGCCCCCTCTCCGGCTCGCCCCCTCTCCCCCCACATCCTCCAACTAGACCCCTCTCCCCCCCACCACCCTCCGGTTCGCCCCCTCTCCCCCACAATCGTCCAAACTAGACCCTCTCCCCCCACACCCGCCGGCTGCCCCCCGCTCCCCCCCCCAACACCCTCCGGCTCGCCCCCTTTCCCCCCACACCCTCCTGTTCGCCCCCTCTCCCCCCACATCCTCCAACTAGACCCCTCTCCCCCCCCCACCCTCCGGCTCGCCCCCTCTCCCCCCACACCCTCCGGTTCGCCCCCTCTCCCCCACAACCTCCGGCTCGCCCCCTCCTCCCCCCCCACACCCTCCGGCTCGCTCCCTCTCCCCCTCTCCCCCACACCCTCCTGCTCATCCCCCCACAGCGTCCAGCTCGCCCCTGTCCCCCACACCCTCCGCTCGCCCCCTCCCCACACCCTCCGCTCCCCCTCCCTCCCCCCTCCCCCCCCCCCTCTCCTCCCCCGTCCCCCAACACCCGCAGGCCCCCCTCTCTCCCCCACACCCGCAGGGCTCCTCTCTCCCCCAACACCCGCAGGTCCACCCTCTCTCCCCCACACCCCCAGGGGCTCTCCCCCCACCCCCAGGGGATCTCCCCCACACGCACCCCCTCCTCTCCCCCCAACACCCGCCCCCCTCCTCTCCCCCCCCACACCCGCCCCCCTCCTCTCCCCCCCCAACATCCGCCCCCCTCTTCTCCCCCCCAACACCCGCCCCCCCCTTCTCCCCCCTCTTCTCTCCCCCCACACCCGCCCCCCCTTCTCCCCCCCCAACACCCTCCCCCCCCTCTTCTCCCCCCCACACCCGCCCCCCTCTTCTCCCCCCCTCTTCTCCCCTCCCTCTCTCCCCCCCCTTCTCTCCCCCCCAACTCTTCTTCCCCCCTCTCTCCCCCCCCTACACCCGCCCCCCCTCTTCTCCCCCCAACCACACCCCCCCCCCTCCTCTCTCCCCCCCAACACCCCCCCCCCTCCTCTCCCCCACACCCGCCCCCCTCCTCTCCCCCCCCAACATCCGCCCCCCTCTTCTCCCCCCCAACCCGCCCCCCTCTCTCCCCCCCTCTCTCTCTCTCCCCCCCAACACCCGCCCCCCCTTCTTCCCCCCCCCAACACCCGTCCCCCCCCTCTTCTCCCCCCCAACACCCCCCCCCTCTTCTCCCCCCCCCTCTTCTCCCCTCCCCTTCTCCCCCCCCCTCTCTCCCCCCCCCTCCCCCCATTCTCCCCCCCCAAACACCCGCCCCCTCTTCTCCCCCCAACACCCGCCCCCCCTTCTCCCCCCCAACACCCGCCCCCCTCTTCTCCCCCCCAACACCCGGCCCCCCCCCTCTTCTCCCCCCCAACACCCGCCCCCCCCCTCTTTCTCCCCCCCACACCCTCCCCCACCTCGGCAGTGTCAATTTCAGCGGCGGCTGATTGTTTCAGTGAGAGAGCAGCTTCCCTCTCCGGATCAAAGTGAGCCGTCCGCTGAAATTGACACTGCCGGCTGCTCTCTCCCTCCAATCCAACTTTTAAGTTTTAATGTTTCTGATTGGAGGGAGAGAGCAGCCGGCAGTGTCAATTTCAGCGGCCGGCTCACTTTGATCCAAAGAGGGAAGCTGCTCTCACTGAAATAATCAGCCGGCCGCTGAAATTGACACAACTGACAGTTGGGGTCCATAAGCCCCCCCGCGGTATATCGCGAACCGCGGTATTGCGGAGCGCGGTATAACGGGGGACTACTGTATACTCCAAGTGTGGCCTAACTAAGGTTCTATACCCAGCTGCAACATGACTTGACAATTCTTATACTCAAAGCCCCGGCCAATGAAGGCAAGCATGCCATATGCCTTCTTGACTACCTTCTCCACCTGTGTTGCCCCTTTCAGTGACCTGTGGACCTGTACACCTAGATCTCTCTGACTGTCACTCTTGAGGGTTCTACCACTCACTGTATATTCCCTACCTGCATTAGACCTTCCAAAATGCATTACCTCACACTTGTCCCGATTAAACTCCATCTGCCATCTCTCCGCCCAAGTCTCCAAACGATCTAAATCCTGCGTTATCCTCTGACAGTTCTCATCGCGATCCGCAATTCCACCAACCTTTGTGTCGTCCGCAATCTTACTAATCAGACCAGTTACATTTTCCTCCAAATCATTTATATATACTACGAACAGCAAAGGTCCCAGCACTGATCCCTGCGGAACACCACTAGTCACAGCCCTTCAATCAGAAAGCACCCTTTCCATTGCTACTATCTGCCTTCTATGACCTAGTCAGTTCTGTATCCATCTTACCAGCTCACCTCTGATCCCGTGTGACTTCACCTTTTGTACCAGTCTGCCGTGAGGGACCTTGTCAAAGGCCTTATGAAGTCCATATAGACAACACCCACTACCCTACCTGCATCAATCATCTTTGTGACCTCCTCGAAAAACTCTATCAAGTTAGTGTGACACGACCATCCCTTCACAAAACCGTAATGCCATTGAATGTCAAGGGGCGATGGTTAGATCCTCTCTTGTGGGAGGTGGTCATTTCCTGGCACTTGTGTGGAGCGAATGCAACTTGCCATTTGTCAGCCCTGAGCCTGGGTATTGTCCAGGTCTTGCTGCATTTGGACACGGACTGCTTCATTATCTAAGGAGTCGCAAATGGTGCTGAACATGAAATTTAAAAAATGAAAATGAATGAAAATCGCTTATTGTCACGAGTAGGCTTCAAATGAAGTTACTGTGAAAGGCCCCTAGTCGCCACATTCCGACGCCTGTCCGGGGAGGCTGGTATGGGAATCGAACCGTGCTGCTGGCCTGCTTGGTCTGCTTTAAAAGCCAGTGATTTAGCCCAGTGAGCTAAACCAGCCCAACATTGTGCAGTCATTAGCAAACATCCCCACTTCTGACCTTATGATGGAAGGGAGGTGATTGATGAAGCAGCTGGAGATGGCTGGGCCGAGGGCACGACCCTGAGGAGCTCCTGCAGTGATGTCCTGGAGCTGAGATGATTGACCTCCGACCACCACAACCATCTTCCTTTGTGCCGGGTATGACTCCAACCAGCGGAGAGTTTTGCCCCTGATTCCCATTGACTCCAGTTTAGCTCGGGCTCCTTGATGACATACTCGGTCAAATGCTGCCTTGATGGCAAGGGCAGTCACTCACCTCACCTCTGGCATTCAGCTCTTTTCTACATGTTTGAACCAAGGCTGTAATGAGGTCAGGAGCTGACGGAACACAAACTGAGCTTCCGTGAGCAGGTTATTGCTGAGTAAGTGCTGCTTGATAGCACTGTTGATGACTCCTTCCAACACTTTGCTGATGATGGAGTAGACTGATAGGGCGGTAATTGGTTGGGTTGGATTCAATAATAATAATAATCTTTATTGTCACAAGTAGGCTTACATTAACACTCCAATGAAGTTACTCAGAAAATCCCCTCGTCGCCACATTCCAGCACCTGTTCGTGTACACAGAGGGAGAATTCAGAATGTCCAATTCACCTAACAGCACGTCTTTCGGGACTTGTGGGAGGAAACCGGAGCACCCGGAGGAAACCCACGCAGACACGGAGAGAACGTGCAGACTCCGCACACTGACCCAAGGTGGGAACCAAACCTGGGACCCTGGAGCTGTGAAGCAACTGTGTGCCGTGATTTGTCCTGATTATTGTGTGCAGGACACACCTGGACAATTTCCCACATTGCTGGGTCAGTGCCAGTGTTGTAGCTGGACTGGAACAGCTTGGCTAGGGGTGTGGCAAGTTCTGGAGCACAAGCCTTCAGTACTATTGCCATGATATTGTCAGGGCCCAAAGCCTTTGCAGTATCCAGTGCCTTCAGCCGTTTCTTGATGTCACATGGTGTGAATCATATTGGCTGAAGACTGACATCTGTGATGCTGGGACCTCCAAAGGAGACCGAGATGGATCATCCACTCGGCACTTCTGGTTGAAGATTGTTGCGAATGCCTCAATCTTGTCTTTTGCACAGATGTGCTGGGCTCCTCCATCATTGAGGATGGGGGTATTTGTGGAGCCTCCTCCTCCTCCAGTGAGTTGTTCAATTGTTCACCACCATTCTCGGCTGGATGTGGCAGGACTGCAGAGCTTAGATCTGATGCGTTTGTTGTGGAATCACTTAGCTCTGTCTGTTACTTGCTGTTTGGCGCACAAGTAGTCCTGTGCTGTAGCTGCACCAAGTTGACACCTCAGCTTTCAGTATGCCTGATGTCGCTCCTGGCATGCTCTCTGCACTCTTCATTGAACCGGGGTTGATCCCCTGGCTTGGTGGTAATGTTAGAGTGGGGGATGTGCCGGGCCATGAGGTTGCAGATTGCGGTTGAATACAATTCTGCTGCTGATGATGGCCACAGCGCCTCATGGATACCCAGTCTTGAGTTGCTACATCTGTTCAAAGATGAAGTTACTGAGAAAAGCCCCTAGTCGCCACATTCCGGCGCCTGTTCGGGTACACAGAGGGAGAATTCAGAATGTCCAAATTACCTAATTAACGTGTTTCGGGACTTGTGGGAGGAAACCGGAGCACCCGGAGGAAACCCACGCAGACACGGGGAGAACGTGCAGACTCCACACAGACACTGACCCAAGCCGAGAATCAAATCCGGGTCCCTTGTGCTGTGAAGCAACAGTGTTCATCACAGTGCTGCCGTGCCGCCCCATACTTCTACCGATACTGTCATGGACAGACGCATCTGCAGCAGACAGATTGGTGAGAATGAGGTCTAGTATGAAGTCAATAAGGGCTGGTTTAGCACAGAGCTAAATCGCTGGCTTTGAAAGCAGACCCAGGCAGGCCAGCAGCGTGGGTTCGATTACCGTACCAGCCTCCTCGAACAGGCGCCGGAATGTGGCGACTAGGGGCTTTTCACAGTAACTTCATTTGAAGCCTACTTGTGACAAGAAGCAATTTTCATTTCATTTCAAGTATGTTTTTCCCTCTTGTTGGTTTTCTCACCACCTGCTGCAAACCCAATCTAGCAGCTCTGTCCATTAGGACCCGGCCAGCTCAATCTGTGGTGGTATTACCGAGACACTCTTGGTAATGGAAATTGAAGTCCCCACCCAGAGCATATTCTGTGCCCTTGCCATCCTCAGTGCTTCCTCCAAGTGGTGTTCAACATGAAGGAGTAACTGATTCATCAGCTGATGGTGGCCGGTACGTGGTAATCAGCAGGAGGTTTCCCTGTTTAACCTGGAGGTTTAACCTGAAGCCTGAGACTTCATGGGGTCCAGTGTCAATGTTGAGGACACCCTCCGTACTGTATACCACTGTGCTGCCACCTCTACTGGGTCTGTCCTGCTGGTGAGACAGGACATACCCAGGAATGGTGATAGTGGTGTCTGGGACATTGTCTGTAAGGTATGATTCTGTGAGTGTGACTATGTCAGGCTGTTGCTTGACTCGTCTGTGAGACAGTACCCCAACTTTGGCCCAAGCCCCCAGATGTTAGTAAGGAGGACTTTGCAGGGTCGGCAGGGCTGGGTTTGCCATTGTCGTTTCCGGTGCCTGGGCCGTCAGATGGTAAATGGAATTTAACCCTGAAAAATGTGAGGTGATACACTTTGAAAGGGGTAATGTTAAAAAGTATTCAATGAATTTTTTTAAATAAATCATTCATGGGATGTGGGTGTCGCAGGCTGTGCCAGCATTTATTGCCCATCCCTAATTGTCCTTGCCCAGTGAAGAGTCACTGCAGGTCTGGAGTCACATGTAGACCAGACCGGATAAAGATGGCAGATTTCCTTCCCTAAAGGACATTAGTGAACCAAGGGGCTGTTTAGCACTGGGCTAAATCGCTGGCTTTGAAAGCAGACCAAGCAGGCCAGCAGCACGGTTCGATTCCCATAACAGCCTCCCCGAATAGGCACCGGAATGTGGCGACTAGGGGCTTTTCACAGTAACTTCATTTGAAGCCTACTTGTGACAATAAGCGATTTTCATTTTTCAGATGGGTTTTTACGACAATCGACAATGGTTTCATAGTCATCATTAGACTTTTCATTCCAGATATTTTATTGAGTTTAAATTCCACCATCTGCAGTGGTGGGATTGGAACCCGGGTCCCCAGACCATGACTCTGGGTCTCTGGATTACTAGTCCAGTGACAACACCACTACACCACCGCCTCAGGGCAAGTCCTTTCATCCGTCCTAACTTAGTCCTAACTGAACCAAGAAATGTAATATTTCTTGGGGCTGTTTAGCACAGGGCTAAATCGCTGGCTTTGAAAGCAGACCAAGCAGGCCAGCAGCACGGTTCGATTCCCATAACAGCCTCCCCGAATAGGCACCGGAATGTGGCGACTAGGGGCTTTTCACAGTAACTTCATTTGAAGCCTACTTGTGACAATAAGCGATTTTCATTTCATTTCATTTTAATAGGAAATTCAGGAGAAATTCTCAAACCAAACATGTTGAGAATGCTAAACTCAACATCACCAACAGCAACTGAGGCAAATAGCATTGATGCTTTTCAGGAGAACCTGGATAAGCAAGGAAGGAATAGGATGGAATGAAGAGGGGTGGGAAGAAGTTCCCCAGGAGAATAAATGATGGTACAGACCAGTTGGGCTGACTGGCCTGTTTCTGAGCTGTAAATCTGCCTCGACTCACCGAATGTGATTCCATGAATGGATTGTTCCCTTTTATTCTTGATACACTCTGGCAGGTTTTTCAAAGTTGAAAGAAGCTGAAACAAATAAATTTGGTTAGAATTTCAGTTGAGGAAAATTATAAAATCAATAACATCTGTGGGAGCAGGAGGTAATAACAGAGGAATACTAAAATGTACAGGCTGAGAGGAGATAGGCAACACTGGAGTAAAACACAGTAATTTATCAGGAAAATTCAGGTAAGGGTTACTCTGCATGTATACAAATGTGTGGAGTGTAGTTAATGATATTTGTGAGTTAGAGTCACAGATGACATGTGGAAATAGGATGGTGTGATAGAGACCTGGTTCAAAGAGAGGCAGAATTGGGTATGAAATCTTCCTGGGGATCAGGAAAGATATAAAAGGAATAAATTGGGAATGGGAGTGGCATTAATTCAGATCAGGGCAGTGATGGAAAGGGAATCCCAGAGGGATCAAGGACAGAATCTATTTGATTCGAAAAAAGTTCCAAATAAGATGAAATGACAATGCTGGGTGCAGTCAATAGACCACCAACTAGTTGGAAGGATGTTGAGGAATAAATCTGCAGGGAAATTACAGAGCGATACAAACATTCAAAGTCATTATAATGTGGGACTTGATTTATCCGAATAAAGACTACGATGTAAAAAGAACAATACAGCACAGGAACAGGCCCTTCGGCCCTCCAAGCCTGTACCGGTCATGGTACCAACCTTGGCCAAAACCCTCAGCACTTCCTTGTGCCGTATCCCTCTATACCCATCGTAATTCTGTAAAGGGCAGAGAAAGGCTGGAGTGTGTTCAGGGAATTTTTTTTACACACCAATATATTTACAATCCAGTCCAATGAGAAAGAGGCACTTCTGAACCTAGATTCCTTTCATTTACAGGATGCGTGGGTTGCTGGTTAGGACAGCATTTATTACCCATCCCTAGTTGCCCTTCAGAAGGTGATGGTGAGTTGCCTTCTTGAACCGCAACAGTCCTTGAGGTGTAGATACACCCACTGTGCTGTTAGGGAGGGTGTTCCAGGATATTGCCTCAGGATGGTGAATGACTTGGAGGGAAATCTCCAGGTGGTGGGGTTCCCAGGTATCTGCTGCTCTTGTCCTTCGAGATGGTAGAGGTTGTGGGTTTGGAAGGTTCTATCTAAGGAACCTTGGTGAGTTACTGCAGTGCATCTTGTGAATGGTACACACGGCTGCCACTGTGCGTCGGTGGTGGAGGTGGAAAGGGGTGCCAAGCAAACGGGCTGTTTGCCCTGGATGGCGTCAAGCTTGTTGAGTGTTGTTGGAGCTGCACTCATCCAGGCAAGTGGAGAGTTTTCCATCACACTCCTGACTTGCAGATAGAGGATGGGCGCAAATGTAACTTCCACTTGTCAGCCCGAGTCTGGATATTGTCCAGGTCTTGATACATTTGGACATGGACTGCTTCATTATCTGAGGAGTCACGAATGGTGCTGAACATTGTGCAGTCATCCGCAAACATCCTCACTTCTGACCTCATAATGGAAGAGAGGTCATTGATGAAGCAGCTGAAGATGGTTGAGCCAAGGACACTATGATTGACCTCAGACCACCACAACCATCTTCCTTTGTGCCAGCGGAGGGTCCCCTCACCCATATTCCCATTGACTCCAGTTTTGCTATAGCTCTCGACGCCACACTCGGTCAAGCGTGGTCTTGAGCAGTCACTCTCACCTCATATTTGCGTTTGATAAGGTTTCCCATGGCAGGTTGATGGAAAAAGTGAAGTCGTATGGTGTTCAGGGTGTACTAGCTAGATGGATAAAGAACTGACTGGGCAACAGGAGACAGAGAGTAGTGGTGGAAAGCAGTGTCTCAAAATGGAGAAGGGTGACTAGTGGTGTTCCACAGGGATCCGTGCTCGGACCACTGTTGTTTGTGATCTACATAAATGACCTGGAGGAAGGTATAGGTGGTCTGATTAGCAAGTTTGCAGATGATACTAAGATTGGTGGAGTTGCAGATAGCGAGGAGGACTGTCAGAGAATACAACAAAATATAGATAGATTGGAGAGTTGGGCAGAGAAATGGCAGATGGAGTTCAATCCAGGCAAATGCGAGGTGATGCATTTTGGAAGATCAAATTCAAGAGCTGACTATATGGTCAATGGAAGGGTCTTGGGAAAAATTGATGTGCAGAGAGATCTGGGAGTTCAGGCCCATTGTACCCTGAAGGTGGCAACGCAGGTTGATCGAGTGGTCAAGAAGGCACACAGCATGCTTGCCTTCATCGGACGGGGTATTGAGTACAAGAGTTGGCAGGTCATGTTACAGTTGTATAGGACTTTGGTTCGGCCACATTTGGAATACTGCGTGCAGTTTTGGTCGCCACATTACCAGAAGGATGTGGATGCCTTGGAGAGGGTGCAGAGGAGGTTCACCAGGATGTTGCCTGGTATGGAGGGTGCTAGCTATAAAGAAAGGTTGAGTAGATTAGGATTGTTTTCGTTGGAAAGACGGAGGTTGAGGGGGGACCTGATTGAGGTCTACAAAATTATGAGAGGTATGGACAGGGTGGATAGCAACAAGCTTTTCCCAAGAGTGGGGGTGTCAGTTACAAGGGGTCACGATTTCAAAGTGAGAGGGGGAAAGTTTAAGGGAGATGTGCGTGGAAAGTTTTTTACGCAGAGGGTGGTGGGTGCCTGGAACGCCTTACCAGCGGAGGTGGTAGAGGCGGGCACGATAGCATCATTTAAGAAGCATCTAGACAGGTATATGAATGGGCAGGAACAGAGGGAAGTAGACCTTGGAAAATAGGAGACAGGTTTAGATAAAGGATCTGTATCGGCGCAAGCTGGGAGGGCCGAAGGGCCTGTTCCTGTGCTGTAATTTTCTTTGTTCTTTGTTCATATTCAGCTCTTTTGTCCCTTTTTGAATAAAGACTGTAAAGAGATCAGGAGCTGAGTGGCCCTGACAGAACCCAAACTGAGTGACAGTTAAACGCTTATTGCTAAGCAAGTATTGTTTGATACCACTGTTGATGCCCCCTTCCATCACTTTACTGAAGGGCTCGAGGGGAGCGGTAATAGTCAGCAAAAAAGGGTATAGTTCCAGATGGGGAAGGTGGTTGCAGATCAGGGAGGTAGATATGTGATTGTGACAGAGGCGCTGGAGGGAAGGCTAGTTGCGCTATAAGTGTATATGTGGGATTTGCAAAGAAGATGTGTGGGGCCATCCCCGACTTGGACACACACAAACTGATAGTGGGGGGGGGGGGGGACTGGAACTTGGTGCAGGAGCCAGGGTTGGACAGGTCACAGCCGCGCACGCTGGCCCCGTCAGTAGGGGCGAAGGTGCTGGCTGGGCTAACGGTGGAAATGGGAGGGGTGGACGGTTGGAGGTTTCTGCATCCGAGGAAGCTGGAGTACTTGTTTTTCTCAGCAGTCCATAAGGTATACTCGCGGTTCGACTTTTTTGTGGTGGGGAAGGCTTTGCTGGCTGGGGTTAAGGGGTCGGAGTACTCGGCAATTGCAGTGTCAGATCATGCTCCGCATTGGGTGGATATGGTACCGGCGAAGAGGATGGTACAGAGACCGGGGTGGAAATTAGATGTGGGACTTTTGGGGGACCGAGGGTTTTATCACAAAATTGAAAAAGTAATTGAGGAATATATAGGTTTTAACTGCACAGGGTGGGGTGTCGAAGGCAGTTGTCTGGGAGGCTTTAAAAGCGGTGGTGAGAGGTGAAGTGATCTTGTTCAAGGCTAGGCTGGACAAAGAGGTTGGAACATCAGAGGGTAATAGAGGAAATGCTGGAGATAGATAGGAGGTATGCAGAAGATGGGGACTCAGAGAAGTTGCAAAAGAGGAAGGAACTACAGGCGAGCTTTGACCGATTATCTACCAGTAAGGCGGTGCACCAATTGAGGCGAGCAAGGGGTGCAGTTTACGAGCATGGAGAGAAGGCGGGGTGGATGTTCGTGGGTCAGCTTTGGAGGGAGGCTGCGGCAAGGGAAATTGTCCAGGTGTGGGACAGGGCAGGGAAGTTGGTGGCAGCTCCAGATTAGGTTAACAAGGTCTTTAAGGAATTCTATGAGAGGTCATAGAGGTCAGAGCCACCTGGGGGAGACCGGGAGGTGCAGGAATTTCTAGATGGGTTGGAGTACCCAAGGTTAGGGGAGGGGGCAGGGCTACAATAGAAGGAACAATAGTGGAGCAGGAGATAAAAGATGCGATTGGGAGGATGCAGTCGGGGAAGGTGGCAGGGCCGGATGGGTTTCCGGTGGAATATTATAAAAAAACTCGAAGATAAGCTGGTACCACTGTTGGTGGGGATGTTTGAAGAGGTGATAGGGAAGGGAGTGTTACCACAAACGTTGGGGCAGGCATCGATTTCCCTGTTGCTTCAAAAAGATAAGGATCCGACGGAGTGTGGGTCATATAGGCCCATATCACTTTCAAACGTGGACGCAAAGATATTGGCGAAGGTACTGGCAGGTAGGCTGGAGGAGTGCCTCCTGAAGGTGATAGGTGAAGATCAGATGGGGTTCGTGAGATGGAGTCAGCTCTTTTCGAATGTTAGGGTGGGTATTGAACGTGGTTATGGTACCGGTGAAGGGGAAGGAGACAGAGGTGGCTGTGGCATTGGACGCCGAGAAAAAGTTTGACCGGGTAGAATGGGGGTACTTTGATTTGATTTATTGTCACATGTATTAGTATACAGTGAAAAGTATTGTTTCTTGCATGCTGTACAGACAATGCATACCGTACATAGGGAGGGAAGGAGAGACTGCAGAATATAATGTTACAGTTATAGCAAGGTGTAGAGAAAAGGTCAACTCCTGAGGTAGGTCCATTCAAAAGTCTGATGGCAGTAGGGAAGAAGCTGTTCTCGAGTCAGTTGGTACGTGACCTCAAACTTTGGTATCTTTTTCTTGACAGAAGAAGGTTGAAGAGAATATGTCCGGGGTGCGTGGGGTCCTTAATTATGCTGGCTGCCTTTCCGAGGCAGCGGGAATTATAGACAGAGTCAATGGATGGGAGGCTGGTTTGGGTGATGGACTGGGCTACATTCACAACCTTTTGTAGCTTCCTACAGTCTTGGGCAGAGCAGGCTCCATAACAAGCTGTGATACAACCAGAAAGAATGCTTTCTATGGTGCATCTGTAAAAGTTGGTGAGAGTCGTAGCTGACTTGCCAAATTTCCTTAGTCTTCTGAGAAAGTAGAGTCATTGGTGGGCTTTCTTAACCATAGTGTCGGCATGGGGGGACCAGGACAGGCTGTTGGTGATCTGGACACCTAAAAACCTGAAGCTCTCAACCCTTTCTACTGTGTTCCCATTGATGTAGACAGGGGCATGTTCTCCACTACGCTTCCTGAAGTCGATGACAATCTCCTTCATTTTGTTGACATTAAGGGAGAGATTATTGTCATCGCACCAGTTCACCAGATTCTCTATCTCATTCCTGTACTCTGTCTTGTCATTGTTTGAAATCCGACCCACTTGATGGCAGTTCTGGAGCGGTTTGGGATTGGACCAAGATTTGTGGACTGGGTAAGACTACTGTACAAGGAGTTGAGGGCGAGTGTTCACACAAATAACATCAGCTCGAGATACTTTTCTCTCCACCGTGGGACTAGGCAGGGATGTCCTCTGCCCCCCTGCTGTTTGCACTCACGATTGAGCTGTTGGCCATCGCATTAAGAAGTTTGGGGGTATGGAAAGGGATCGTGCTGGGGGGGGGGGGGGGGGGGGGGGGTAGAGCATAGGGTGTCCTTATATGCTGATGATTTGTTGTTATACGTGTCGGGACCGAGTATGTCGATGGGGGTAAACTTGGAGCTGCTTCAGGTGTTTGGGTCTTTCTCGGGGTACAAACTAAATCACGACAAGAGTGAATATTTTGTGGTGTCTCGGCCGGGTGTGGGGGCAGGGTTGGGGGGGCTACCATTCCGTAAGGCAGGGATTCATTTTAGATACCTGGGGGTGCAGGTTGCTCGAGATTGGGGGTGCTCTGTAGGTACAACATTTCTAGTTTGGTGGGGAGAGTGAAAGCTGATCTGGCAAGGTGGGATGGTCTCCCTCTATTACTGGCAGATTGGGTACAGGCGGTTAAAATGAACGTGTTGCCGCGATTCCTGTTTATTTTCCAATGCCTGCCGATTTTCCTGCCAAAGGCATTTTTCAGAGAGATTGAAGGAAGGATTACCTCGTTCATATGGGGAGGGAAAGTGGCCAGATTTAGAAAGGTGCTGCTACAGAGGGGAAGGCAGGAAGGGGGTTTGGGTCTTCCACACCGGATGTATTATTACTGGGCGGCGAATGTGGAGAAGGTACGGAGCTGGGTCTGACTCCCAGTGGGTCAGAATGGAGAAGTGTTTGTGCAGGGGGTCGGGGCTGAAGGCGCTAGCAACAGCGCTGCTGAATTGGATCACATCGAACATTGTGGGGGGGGGGGGGGGGCTGTGTGTGTTAATGGCGACTATGGGGGATCCCTAATTCTATTTTGTTATTTGTTTATGCTGACATGCGGGCTAACGTTTGGGGTCTGGTGGGAGGATGGGATCGTTGTTGTTGATAGGAGATAGGAGAGGTGCTAAATGAGTATTTTTCGTCAGTATTCACACAGGAAAAAGGCAAAGTTGTCGAGGAGAATACTGAGATACAGGCCACTAGACTAGAAGGGCTTGAGGTTCATAAGGAGGAGGTGTTAGCGATTCTGGAAAGTGTGAAAATAGATAAGTCCCCTGGGCCGGATGGGATTTATCCTAGGATTCTCTGGGAAGCTAGGGAGGAAATTGCTGAGCCTTTGTCTACAGGAATAGTGCCAGAGGACTGGAGGGTAGCAAATGTTGTCCCCTTGTACAAGAAGGGGAGTAGAGATAACCCCAGTGACTATAGACCAGTGAGCCGTACTTCTGTTGTGGGAAAAGTCTTGGAAAGGTTTATAAGAGATAGGATGTATAATCATCTGGAAAGGAATAATTTGATTAGAGATAGTCAACATGGTTTTGTGAAGGGTAGGTCGTGCCTCACAAACCTCATTGAGTTATTCGAGAAGGTGACCAAACAGGTGGATGAGGGTAAAGCAGTTGACGTGGTGTATATGGATTTCAGTAAAGCGTTTGATAAGGTTCCCCACGGTAGGCTATTGCAGAAAATATAGAGGCATGGGATTCAGGGTGATTTAGCAGTTTGGTTCAGAAATTGGCTAGCTGATAGAAGACAAAGAGTGGTGGTTGATGGGAAATGCTCTGACTGGTGTCCAGTTACTAGTGGTGTGCCACAAGGATCTGTTTTGGGGCCGTTGCTGTTTGTCATTTTTATAAATGACCTGGAGGAGGGCGTAGAGTAAATTTGCAGATGACACTAAAGTCGGTGGAGTTGTGGACAGTGCAGAAGGATGTTACAAGTTACAGAGGAACATAGATAAGCTGCAGAGCTGGGCTGACAGGTGGCAAATGGAGTTTAATGCAGAAAAGTGTGAGGTGATTCATTTTGGAAGGAATAACAGGAAGGCAGAGTACTGGGCTAATGGTAAGATTCTTGGTAGTGTGGACGAGCAGAGAGATCTCGGTGTCCATGTCCATAGATCCCTGAAAGTTGCCACCCAGGTTGAGAAGGTTGTTAAGAAGGCGTACAGTGTGTTAGCTTTTATTGGTAGAGGAATTGAGTTTCGGAGCCATGAGGTCATGTTGCAGTTGTACAAAACTCTGGTGCGGCCGCATTTGGAGTATTGTGTGCAGTTCTGGTCGCCACATTATAGGAAGGTTGTGGAAGCATTGGAAAGGGTACAGAGAAGATTTACAAGAATGTTGCCTGGTATGGAGGGAAGATCATATGAGGAAAGGCTGAAGGACTTGAGGCTGTTTTCGTTAGAGAGAAGGTTAAGGGGGGAGTTAATTGAGGCATACAAGATGATCAGAGGATTAGATAGGGTGGACATCGAGAGCTTTTTTCCTCGGATGGTGATGTCCAGCACGAGGGGACATAGCTTTAAATTGAGGGGAGATAGATATAGGACAGATGCCAGAGTTAGGTTCTTTACTCAGAGAGTAGTAAGGGCGTGGAATGCCCTGCCTGCAATAGTAGTGGACTCGCCAACGCTAAACGCATTCAAATGGTCATTAGATAGACATATGGACGATAAGGGAATAGTGTAGAGGGACTTTAGAGGGGTTTCACAGGACGGCGCAACATCGTGGGCCGAAGGGCCTGTACTGCGCTGTAATGTTCTGTGTTCTATATGGGGATTGACATCATATTCGTTACTGCTTATTGTTTATTGTTGTTGGCTGTAAATTTGGGAGAAAGTGTGAAAAAAGAGAATAAAAATGTTTTTTTTAAAAAGGAAGGGCAGGATTGGCAGCTGAATGTTCGAGGATTTAGATGCTTCAGGAGAGAGAGAGCGGGATGTAAAAGGGATGGGGGAGCAGCATTACTGGTTACGGAGAATATTATAGCCGTACTGCGGGAGGACACCTTGGAGCAGGGGTGGGCAAACTACGGCCCGCGGGCCGCATGCGGCCCGCCAAAGGTCTTTATGCGGCCCACCAAGATCAAGTCATTAAAAATATATATTTTTTTTAAATTTAAGGTTAATGGGGGGGGGGGGGGGGGGGGGCTGTTGGGTTACTGGTATAGGGTGGATACGTTGACTTGAGTAGGGTGATCATTGCTCGGCACAACATGTGTTTCATGTGAAGTTTCTACTTTAAAATATTAATTAATAAAAATTAATTGCTTGTTTTTCTTTAAAAACCTTTTATTTTGGCTATTTTAAATATTAATTATTTTACTTAATATACTATGCGGCCCATTAAAATTGTGAATTTCTGAATGTGGCCCTTGCACGGAAAAGTTTGCCCATCCCTGCCTTGGAGGGTTCATACAATGAGGCAATATGAGTAGAACTCAGGAACAGGAAGGGGGCAATTACTATGTTGGGGGTTTATTACAGGCTCCCCAACTCCCAAAAGATGTGGTGTTAGGTGAATTGGACATTCTGAATTCTCCCTCCGTGTATCCGAACAGGCGCCGGAATGTGGCGACTAGGGGCTTTTCACAGTAACTTGATTGCAGTGTTAATGTGAGCCTACTTGTGACAATAGAAAGAATGATATTATAAGGAACAATTGGTTGAGAGATTTGGTATCGGTGCAAAAGTAACAGGGTTGTTATGGTCGGGGATTTTAATTTCCCCTATATTGACTGGGACTCACTTAGTGCTAGGGGTTTAGAAGGGGCAGAGTTTGTAAGGTGTATCCAGAAAATCTTCTTGATGCAATATGTAGATAGTCCAACTAGGGAGGAGGCAGAACTGGATCTGGTATTATAACATGGAACATAGAACATATGGTGCAGAAGGAGGCCATTCGGCCCATCGAGTCTGCACCGATCCAGTTAAGCCCTCACTTCCATCCTATCCCCGTAACCCAATAACCCCTCCTCACCTTTTTTGGTCACTAAGGGCAATTTATCAAGGCCAATTCACCGAACCTGCACGTCTTTGGACTGTGGGAGGAAACAGGAGCACCCGGAGGAAACCCACGCACACACGGGGAGAACGTGCAAACTCTGCACAGTGATCCAGCGGGGAATCAAACCTGGGACCCGGGTGCTGTGAAGCCACAGTGCTATCCACTTGTGCTACCGTGCTGCCCTATTGGGGAATGAGCCTGGACAGGTGGTTCAGGTTTCAGTAGGGGAACATTTTAGGGGTAGTGACCACAATTCCCTAAGTTCTAGGATACTTTTAGATCGGGATAAGGTGCTAAACTGAAAGGCAAATTACGATAACGTTAGACAGGAATTGAAGAATTTGGATTGGGTGCGGCTGTTGGAGGGTAAATCAACATCGGACATGTGGGAGTCTTTCAAGCGATAGTTGATTAGGATTCAGGAAAGTCACGTTCCAGAGAGAACGAAGGATAAGTTTGGGAAGTTTAGGGAGCCTTGGAAAACGAGGATATTGTCAACCTCGTCAAAAAGAGAAAGGAGACTTTTGTACGGTCTAGAAGAGCGGGGACAGTTGAAACCCTCGAGGAGTATAAAGAAAGAAGGAAGATACTTAAGTGGGAAATTAGGAGGGCTCAAGAAAAGCCTTTGGCAAGTAGGGTTAAGGTGAATCCCAAAGCTTTTTATTCATACGTAAAAAGCAAGATGGTGGCCAAGAAAGGATTGGACCACTTAAAGACAGTGGGGGGGCAATCTATGTGTTGAGCCAGAGGAAATGGGCGAGGTACCAAATGAGTACTTTGCATCAGTGGTCACCAAAGAAAGGATTTTGTGGAAGATGATGCTTGGGTAGTGTGTGGACAGTTTGGATCATGTTGTCATCGAAAAGGAGGTGGTATTGGGTGTTTTAAAAGACACTGGGCTGGATTCTCCGCAGCCCTGTGCCGAAATCGCGCAACTTCACGCTGAAATCGGGTCTGCCGCCAGTTCAGCGATTCTCTGGGACCCGAGATCGCGTGATCACGGAGTACGGCGCGAGGCTGGGGGCCCATTGACAGAGGCCCATCCAGTGATCCTCCGCTCCCAACAGGCCGAGTTCCCAACGATGTGGAACTAACCTGGTATTGCCAGTCGGGATGCTGGCATGGCGGCTGCGGACTCAGTCCATGGCTGCCCTGGTGGGGGGGTGGGGAGATCGGACACCCAGGGGTGGGGGGTTATAGGTGCCCCAGGGTTAATATCCGCACAGTCAGATGCTCGGGAGCACGGCAAAGATAATCCACCTGCACATCTTTTGACTGTGGGAGGAAACCGGAGCCCCCGGAGGAAACCCACGCAGACATGGGGAGGACGTGCAGACTCCGCACAGACAGTGACCCAAGCCGGAATTGAACCTGGGACCCTCGAGCTGTGAAGCAACTGTGCTAACCACCATGCTACCGTGCTGTTGAGGATTGTCAGAGGATACAGCAGGACATAGATAGGAAGGAGACTTTGGCAGAGAAAATGGAAAATGGAATTTAATCCAGACAAATGTGAGGTAATGCATTTTGGTGGGTCTAACATAGAAGGGAAATATACCGTAAATGGCAAAACTCTTTGGAATTCTAGAAAGTCAGAGAGATCTGGGCGTGCAGGTCCTCAGATCTTTCAAAGTGGCAACTCAACTGGACAAGGTAGTCAAGAAAGCAAACGGAATGCTTGCCTTCATTGGACGGGGCATCGAGTATAAAAACTGCCAACTCATGCAACAGTTGTATAGAACCTTGGTACGGCCGCATTTGGAATATTGCGCACAATTCTGGTCGCCACATTACCAGAAGGATTTGGAGGCTTTGGAGAGGGTACAGAGGAGGTTTACCAGGATGTTGCCTGGTCTGGAGGGTGTTAGCTATGTGGAGAGGCTGAATAGACTCGGACAGTTTTCATTAGAACGACGGAGGTTGCGGGGCGACCTGATAGAGGTCTGCAAGATTATGAGGGGCATGGATAGAGTGAATGGGCAGGCGCTCTTTCCCAGGGTGGAGGGGTCAGTCACCGGGGTGCAAAGGTTTAAGGTCCATGGGGCAACGTTTAGAGGAGATGTGCGAGGCAGGTTTTTTACACAGAGGGTGGTGAGTGCCTGGAACACGTTGCCAGGGGAGGCTGTGGAAGCAGATACATTAAAATCATTCAAAAGGCATCTTGACAAACACATAGGTAGGATGGGTATAGAGGGATACGGCACAAGGAAGTGCTGAGGGTTTTGGTGTCATGACCGGTACAGGCTTGCAGGGCCGAAGGGCCTGTTCCTTTGCTGTATTGTTCTTTGATGAACAAGCTGCAGCCTAGACATCACATCAAAATGGCCATCTCCAGGTCATCCCAGGAATAATCGCACTACCCTTTCAATCACACTTGTTTACCAAACACAGTGGCACCCAACGTCCTTATTTGGAAGGGTCACCTGCCTCCAAGACTCGCAGGCATGGCCACTGAGTGGCCACTCCAAATCAATGTGGCAGGCCCTGTTTGGACTTGATCGATCAGGGTGATCGAACCCCGATCAATTGGTTAGCAATGACCCCAGAGATCACACAAAAGGACACAAAATCCAAACAGGTTAAAAGGTGCTGCACCACCTTAGAATCTCTCTCTGCAGCATCAACGGAACAACGGATACCATCAGCCGACCAACAGGAGGAACAGAGCAGACCACGGACCGGGCACTGAGGACTACAGGATTCAGCACAGATAACGGCCAATATCTGTCTGCGACTTGCTAGTCACTCTGAAGTCAAGTATGATCTTGTCGTACTCTGTAGAATTACTTGTATTGGATGGAGTGGTTCATTAACTACAACACTGTATGAGTGCGAATAAATACAGTTTGATTGAACCAAGTCAACTTACAGTCATTTGCCTACCGCATACGGGTTAAAGACACACTGTGGTAGCAACTGCTGAAGGTTGGCATCTGTGAAGCCGGGGACCTCCATAGAATTTAGTGTAGAAGGAGACCATTTGGCCCATCGAGTCTGCACAGACCCTTGGAAAGAGCACCCTACCTAAGGTCACACCTCCACCCTAACCCCACCTAACCTTTTTTTTGAACACTACGGGCAATTTAGCATAGCCAATCCACCTAACCTGCACCACTTTGGACTGTGGCAGGAAACCGGAGCACCCGGAGGAAACCCGCGCAGACAATGGAGGAGGAAGCTCCACAAACATCTCCATCCTCAATGATGGAAATACCCAGCACAACTGTGCTAACCACTGTGCTACCGTGCTGCCCTTCGCAGGAGACTGAGATGGACCACTCGGCACCTCTGGCTGAAGATTATTCTGAATGCCTCTGCCTTATAGAATGTTACACACAGAAGGAAGCTGTCTGGCCCATTCTGTCTGCCGCCATCTGGCACTTCCTATTCTAATCCCATTTTATTTTGCACGGATGTGCTGGGATCCTCCATCACTGAGGATGGGGATATTTGTGGAGCCTCCTCCTCCAGCAAGTTGTCCACCACCATTCACGGCTGGATGTGGCAGGACTGCAGAGCTTAGATCTGATCCTTTAGTTGCAGAATCAGTTAGCTCTGTTACTTACTGCTTATGTTCTGTGTCTTATAACCCTGAATGCTATCCTTTAGCGTGTACAGCTCTTGCAGTTCCTTGTAAGAGGGTGCAAGAGTAGCTCCTGAGAACACACCCGGAGGCGAACGATTGTTCTCACATTCATTGAGCTGCCGCGATAACTTAATAATCGCTTCATCTTTGGCTGGTATCCCTCACCACCCACATCCTGCAGATGGAGCATGCAACTGCCCTAGCCTCCATCCCCTCTTACCTTACAGAATATAGCTGCCCTGTGGATCAACTGGAACTCCGCTCTGAGTCTGCACCGGCCCTTGGAAAGAACACCTTACTTAATCTCATGCCTTCCACCCTCATCCTGTAACCCCACCTAACTGACCACTGCACCTAACCTGCACATCTTTGGACTGTGGGAGGAAACCAGAGCACCTGGAGGAAACCCACGACAAAGTCCTGTCTTCACATTGAGGATACCCTCCATTGTGTTGGATGGCACTATCACTAAGCTAATTGGGATAAATTTTGATCAGATCTAGCAACTCAAAACTTGACATCCATGAGGAACTGTGGGCCATCAACAGCAGCAGAATTATATATAAACGCAATTTATAACCTCACAGCCCGGCATATCCCCCACTCTACCATAACCACCCAGCCAGGGGATCAACCCTGGTTCAATGAAGAGTGCAGGAGAGCATGGCAGGAGCAACACCAGGCAGAGTGAAAAATGAGGTGTCAACCTGGTGAAGCTACAACACAGGACTACTTGTGTGCCAAACAGCATAAGCAGCTAACCCGCTGACGATACCTGCGGGAAGTGCATCCAACTCCAGCTCCTCAGAGACCGTGTTAGGGAACTGGAGCTGGATGAACTTCAACAAAGAACAAAGAAAATTACAGCACAGGAACAGGCCCTTCGGCCCTCCCAGCCTGCGCCGATCCAGATCCTTTATCTAAACCTGCCGCCTATTTTCCAAGGATCTACTTCCCTCTGTTCCCCGCCCGTTCCTATATCTGTCTAGATGCATCGTAAATAATGCTATCGTGCCCGCCTCTACCACCTCCGCTGGCAAAGCATTCCAGGCACCCACCAACCTCTGCGTGAAAAACTTTCCACGCACATCTCCCTTAAACTTTCCCCCTCTCACATTAAAATCGTGACCCCTTGTAATTGACACCCCCACTCTTGGAAAAAGCTTGTTGCTATCCACCCTGTCCATACCTCTCATAATTTTGTAGATCTCAATCAGGTCCACCCTCAACCTCCGTCTTTCCAATGAAAACAATCCTAATCTACTCAACCTTTCTTCACAGCTACCACCCTCCATACAAGGCAACATCCTGGTGAACCTCCTCTGCACCCTCTCTAAAGCATCCACATCCTTCTGGTAATGTGGCGACCAGAACTGCACGCAGTATTCCAAATGTGGCCTAACCAAAGTCCTATACAACTGTAACATGACCTGCCGACTCTTGTACTCAATACCCCGTCCGATGAAGGCAAGCATGCTGTATGCCTTCTTGACCACTCGATCAACCTGCGTTGCCACCTTCAGGGTACAATGGACCTGAACTCCCAGATCTCTCTGGACATCAATTTTCCCCAGGACTCTTCCATTGACCATATAGTCCGCTCTTGAATTTGATCTTCCAAAATGCATCACCTCGCCATTTGCCTGGATTGAACTCCATCTGCCATTTCCCTGCCCAAATCTCCAATCCATCCATATTTTGCTGTATTCTCCTACAGTCCTCCTCGCTATCTGCAACTCCACCAATCTTAGTATCATCTGCAAACTTGCTAATTAGACCACCTATACCTTCCTCCAGATCATTTATGTATATCACAAACAACAGTGGTCCGAGCACGGATCCCTGTGGAATACCACTAGTCACCTTTCTCCATTTTGAGACACTCCCTTCCACCACTACTCTCTGTCTCCTGTTGCCCAGCCAGTTCTTTATCCATCTAGCTAGTACACCCTGAACCCCATACGACTTCACTTTTGCCATCAACCTGCCATGGGAAACTTTATCAAACGCCTTACTGAAGTCCATGTATATGACATCTACAGCCATTCCATCATCAATTCACTTTGTCACTTCCTCAAATAATTCTATTAGATTTGTAAGACATTACCTTCCCTGCATAAAACCATGCTGCCTATCACTGATAAGTCTATTTTCTTGCAAATGTGAATCGATCCTATCCCTCAGTATCTTCTCCAACAGTTTGCCTACCACTGACATCAAGCTCACAGGTCTATAATTCCCTGGATTTTCTCTGCTACCCTTCTTAAACAAAGGGACAACATTAGCAATTCTCCAGTCCTCCGGGATCTCACCCATGCTCAAGGATGCTGCAAAGATATCTGTTAAGGCCCCAGCTATTTCGTCCCTCGCTTCCCTCAGTAACCTGGGATAAATCCCATCCGGACCTGGGGACTTGTCCTCCTTAATGCCTTTTAGAATACCCAAAACTTCCCCTTTCCTTCTGCCGACTTGACCTAGAGTATTTAAACATCCATCCCTAGCCTCAACATCCATCATGTCCCTCTCCTTGGTGAATACCGATGCAAAGAACTCATTAAGAATCTCACCCATTTCCTCTGACTCTACGCATAAATTCCCACTTTTGTCTTTGAGTGGGCCAATCCTTTCTCTAGTTACCCTCTTGCTCCTTATATACGAATAAAAGGCTTTGGGATTTTCCTTAACCCTGTTAGTGAAAGATATTCATGACCCCTTTTAGCCCTCTTTATTGCACGTTTGAGATTTGTCCTACTTTCCCAATATTCCTCCAAAGCTTCATCAGTTTTAAGTCGCCGAGATCTTATGTATGCTTCCTTTTTCATCTTAGCAAGTCTCACAATTCCACCCATCATCCATGGTTCCCTAATCTTGCCATTTCTATCCCTCATTTTCACAGGAACATGTCTGTCCTGGACTCTAATCAACCTTTCCTTCAAAGACTCCCACATTTCAAATGTGGATTTACCCTTAAACAGCTGCTCCCAATCCACATTCCCTAGCTCCTGCCGAATTGTGTTATACTTGGCCTTTCCCCAATTGAGCACTCTTCCTTTAGGACCACTCTCGTCTTTGTCCATCCGGATCATCTGGGAGGCAGAGGGGTTAACAGACAAGAGTTACAAGGAGATAGCCACACCCAAGGTACAGGACAAGAGTAGCTGGGTTACAGTCAGGGGAAAGAAGATGAACGGGCAGACAGTGCAGGGATCCCTCGTGGCCGTTCCCCTTCAAAACAAGGGGAAGGTCCTAGCGGCCAGGTTTCTGGCACTGAGTCTGAGAAGGGAAGGGGGGAGAATAGAAAAGCAATAGTAATAGGAGATTCAATGGTTAGGGGAATAGATAGGAGATTCTGTGGTCGCGAGCGAGTCTCCCGGAAGGTATGTTGCCTCCCGGGTGCCAGGGCCAGGGATGTCTCGGATCGTGTCTTCAGGATCCTGAAGGGGGAGGGTGAGCAGCCAGAAGTCATGGTGCACATTGGTACCAACGACGTAGGTAGGAAAAGGGGTGTGGATGTAATAAACGAGTTTAAGGAGTTAGGCTGGAAGTTAAAAGCCAGGACAGACAGAGTTGTCATCTCTGGTTTGTTGCCGGTGCCACGTGATAGCGAGGCTAGGAATAGGGAGAGAGTGCAGTTGAACACGTGGCTGCAGGAATGCTGTAGGAGGGAGGGCTTCAGGTATTTGGATAATTGGAGCGTATTCTGGGGTAGGTGGGACCTGTACAAGCAGGACGGGTTGCATCCGAACCAGAGGGGCACCAATATCCTGGGAGGGAGGTTTTCTAGTACTCTTCGGGAGGGTTTAAACTAATTTGGCAGGGGAATGGGAACTGGATTTGTAGTCCAGCAACTAAGGTAGCCGATATTCAGGACGTCAAAGCGTGTAGTGAGGCAGTGGGGAAGGTAACACTGACAAAGGAGAGTACTTGCAGGCACGGAGATGGGTTGAAGTGTGTATACTTCAACGCAAGAAGCATCAGGAATAAGGTGTGTAAATTTAAGGCATGGAACGGCACTTGGGACTACGATGTGGTGGCCACCACGGAAACCTGGATAGAAGAGGGTCAGAAATGGTTGTTGGAGGTCCCTGGTTATAGATGTTTCAACAAGATTAGGGAGGATGGTAAAAGAGGTGGGGGGGGGGGGGTGGCATTGTTAATTAGAGATAGTATAACAGCTGCAGAAAGGCAGTTCGAGGGGGATCTGCCTACTGAGGTAATATGGGTTGAAGTCAGAAATAGGAAAGGAGCAGTCACCTTGTTGGGAGTTTTCTATAGGCCCCCCAATAGCAGCAGAGATGTGGAGGAACAGATTGGGAAACAGATTTTGGAAAGGTGCAGAAGTCACAGGGTAGTAGTCATGGGTGACTTCAACTTCCCAAATACTGAGTGGAAACTCTTTAGATCAAATAGTTTGGATGGGGTGGTGTTTGTGCAGTGTGTCCAGGAAGCTTTTCTAACACAGCATGTAGATTGTCCAACCAGAGGGGAGGCCATATTGGATTTGGTACTTGGTAATGAACCAGGGCAAGTGATAGATTTGTTAGTGGGCGAACATTTTGGAGATAGTGACCACAATTCTGTGACTTTCACTTTAGTAATGGAGATGGATAGGTGCGTGCAACAGGACAAGATTTACAATTGGGGGAAGGGTAAATACAATGCTGTCAGACAAGAACTGAAGTGCATAAGTTGGGAACATAGGATGTCAGGGAAGGACACAAGTGAAATATGGAACTTGTTCAAGGAACAGATACTACGTGTCCTTGATATGTATGTCCCTGTCAGGCAGGGAAGAGATGGTCGAGTGAGGGAACCATGGTTGACAAGAGAGGTTGAATGTCTTGTTAAGAGGAAGAAGGATACTTATGTAAGGCTGAGGAAACCAGGTTCAGACAGGGCGCTGGAGGGATACAAGACAGCCAGGAGGGAACTGAAGAAAGGGATTAGGAGAGCTAAGAGAGGGCATGAAAAATCTTTGGCGGGTAGAATCAAGTAAAATCCCAAGGCCTTTTACACATATGTGAGAAATATGAGAATGACTAGAGCGAGGGTGGGTCCGATCAAGGACAGTAGCGGGAGATTGTGTATTGAGTCTGAAGAGATAGGAGAGGTCTTGAACGAGTACTTTTCTTCAGTATTTACGAATTAGAGGGGCCATATTGTTGGAGGACAGTGTGAAACAGGCTGGGAAGCTCGAGGAGACACTTGTTAGGAAGAAAGATATGTTGGGCATTTTGAAAAACTTGAGGATAGACAAGTCCCCCTGGCCTGACGGGATATATCCAAGGATTCTATGGGAAGCAAGAGATGAAATTGCAGAGCCGTTGGCAATGATCTTTTCGTCCTCACTGTCAACAGGGGTGGTACCAGAGGATTGGAGAGTGGCGAATGTCGTGCCCCTGTTCAAAAAAAGAAATAAGGATAAACCTGGGAATTACAGGCCAGTTAGTCTTACTTCGGTGGTAGGCAAAGTAATGGGATGGGTACTGAGGGATAGGATTTCTGAGCATCTGGAAGGACACTGCTTGATTAGGGATAGTCAGCGCGGATATGTGAGGGGTAGGTCTTGCCTCACAAGTCTTATTGAATTCGTTGAGGAGGAGACCAAGCAGTGGATGAAGGTAAAGCAGTGGATGTGGTGTACATGGATTTTAGTAAAGCATTTGATAAGGTTTACCATGGTAGGCTTATGCAGAAAGTAAGGAGGCATGGGATAGTGGAAAATTTGGCCAGTTGGATAACGAACTAGCTAACCGATAGAAGTCAGAGAGTGGTGGTGGATGGCAAATATTCAGCCTGGAGCCCAGTTACCAGTGACGTACCGCAGGGATCAGTTCTGGGTCCTCTGCAGTTTGTGATTTTCATTAATGACTTGGATGAGGAAGTTGAAGGGTGGGTCAGTAAATTTGCAGACGATACAAAAATTGGTGGAGTTGTGGATAGTGAGGAGGGCTGTTGTCGGCTGCAAAGAGACATAGATAGGATGCAGAGCTGGGCTGAGAAGTGGCAGGTGGAGTTTAACCCTGAAAAGTGTGAGGTTGTTCATTTTGGAAGGACAAATATGAATGCGGAATACAGGGTTAACGGTAGGGTTCATGGCAATGTGGAGGAGCAGAGAGATCTTGGGGTCTATGTTCATAGATCTTTGAAAGTTGCCACTCAAGTGGATAGAGCTGTGAAGAAGGCCTATGATGTGCTAGCGTTCATTAGCAGAGGGATTGAATTTAAGAGCCGTGAGATGATGATGCAGCTGTACAAAACCTTGGTCAAGCCACATTTGGAGTACTGTGTGCAGTTCTGGTCACCTCATTTTAGGAAGGATGTGGAAGCTTTGGAAAAGGTGCAAAGGAGATTTACCAGGATGTTGCCTGGAATGGAGAGTAGGTCATACGAGGAAAGGTTGAGGGTGCTAGGCCTTTTCTCATTAGAACGGAGAAGGATGAGGGGGCGACTTGATAGAGGTTTATAAAATGATCAGGAGAATAGATAGAGTAGACAGTCAGAGACTTTTTCCCGGGTAGAACAAACCATTACAAGGGCACATAAATTTAAGGTAAATGGTGGAAGATATAGGGGGGATGTCAGAGGTAGGTTCTTTACCCAGAGAGTAGTAGGGGCATGGAATGCACTGCCTGTGGAAGTAGTCGGAAACATTAGGGACCTTCAAGCGGCTAGTGGATAGGTACATGGATTACGGTAGAATGATGGGGTGCAGATTAATTTGTTCTTAATCTTGGACAAAGGTACGGCACAACATTGTGGGCCGAAGGGCCTGTTCTGTGCTGTATTTTTCTATGTTCTATTTCCAGAGGCAAGGTTTGATCAGGGATAGTGAGCATGGCTTTTCAGGGAGTTCTTGCCAAACAAATTTGATTGAATTTCTTGAGCATGTGACTAAGTGTGTGGGTGAGGGTAGTGCAGTTGATGTAGTTCACATGGATTTCAGCAAAGCATCTGACAAGGTCCCACATGGGAGACATATAAAGGAGGCTGCACATGGGATACAGGGGAACCCGATAAGGTGGATTCAAAGCTGGCTGAGTTGTAGTTGCCACGTTTAGGGAACTGTGGACCTGCACGCCCAGATCCCTCGCTATGTTAATGTTCCTAAGGTTTCGTACATAGAACTTTGGTGAGGCCACAGCTGGAGCACTGTATGCAATTCGGGTCATCACATTATAGGAAGGATGTGATTGTACTGGAGGGGGTGCAGAGGCGATTCACCAGGATGTTGCCTGGGATGGAACACTCAAAGTATGAAGAGAGGTTGGATAGGCTTGGGTTGTTTCCACTGGAGCAGAGAAGACTGAGGGGCGACCTGATCGAGATGGACAAAATTATGAGGGGCATTGGACAGGGTGGATAGGGAGCAGCTGTTCCCCTTAGTTCAAGGGTCGGTTACGAGGGGACGCAAGTTCAAGGTCAGGGGCAGGAGGTTTAGGGGGATTTGAGGAAAAACCTTTTTACCCAGAGGGTGGTGACGGTCCTGAACGCGCTGCCTGGGAGAGTGGTAGAGGCGGGTTGCCTCACATCCTTTAAAAAGTACCTGGATGAGTACTTGGCACGTCATAATGTTCAAGGTTATGGGCCAAATGCTGGCAAATGGGATTAGGGTGGGCAGGTCAGGGCCTTTCATGCAGCGGCGCAGACTCGATGGGCAGAAGGGCCTCTTCTGCACTGTATTATTCTGCAATATATTACATTGAAAGAGGAGTTAGTTTAGACACCAAAGGGGTTTAACATGAAGAAAGGGGGAGGTAATGGATAGGCTGTCTGTACACAGAGTTAATAAGGCACAAGGAATGGATGAGAAGATCCATGGAAATGGAGGTGGGGGACTGTGGAAAGAGGCAATAAGTTTCCAATCTGCCTTCGACTCAGGGGTGGCGCCAGAAGACTGGACAATTGCAAATGTTACATTTCTTTAAAAAGTGGTGTAAAGATAATTGGGGGCATGTTACTGTAATGTTTGGATTTCCTTTAGTTGCTGCAATATAGAAATATCAAGGCTAGCTTTCTGGAATGGAATGAAATTATTTTACCATTTCAGCTCCTGTTTCTGCCAATATGGCTCCCAATTCGTCAGCTGTACATCTTGGAGGGACAGCACATTCCTGCTGCATTACAATGGGGCCAACATCAAACCTGGAGGTACAAAATATCATAGTCACCCTCACACTGATGTGTTTGACATGATTTTATTGACATTAAAACCTCAGTTAAAGAAGCATCATTGATGTGCAAGAACACCGAGTTAATGTGCTCGAATAAATGTCTTCAGGAAGGTTTAAAGGACTATGGGGTGGTATCTAACGAAGGCAATGGGTATCCTGCCCACTGGCTGGCGAGTTTGTGAGTGCCCAGCGTTGCCTCTTTTCAGAAAAGCCGGGTGAATTACGTGCCAATCAGATACGTAGCTGGGCAGAGGCAGGCCTTTGTAGGATCAAGAACCCCAGAGGCAGGATCCTGCCCTCCCAGGAGCTGCCGGTCAATCAGAGGACAACAGCTTTGAAATGCTTAGTGGTACCACCAGGGGGCAGCATGGTAGCACAGTGGTTAGCACAATTGCTTCACAGCGCCAGAGTCCCAGGTTCGATTCCCCGCTGGGTCACTGTCTGTGCGGAGTCTGCACGTTCTCCCCGTGTCTGCGTGGGTTTCCTCCGGGTGCTCCAGTTTCCTCCCACAGTCCAAAGATGTGCAGGTTAGGTGGATTGACCATGCTAAATTGCCCCTTGGTGTCCCAAAAGGTTAGGAGGGGTTATTGGGTTACTGGGATAGAGTGGAAGTGAGGGGTTAAGTGGGTCGGTGCAGACTCGATGGGCCGAATGGCCTCCTTCTGCACTGTATGTTCTAAGTTCTAACACCCACCTGAAGCCCAGGGTCGCCATGGGGTCCCGGCTCCAGGTGAATGATGGCAGGGTGGGGGTTGTAGGGGAAGTGTTAAGGGACTCAATTGGCGGTGGATCAGAAGGATGCTTCCCACCCAATTAAATGCCTCTGTGAAACTTCCCTGGGGAGGAGGGTGGGGGGGCATCAACCTCATGGACAGAAACAAAACCAATCAGGACGATTGCTGCTGAACCTGTGTCACTGCTCACAGCTGGAGATCGGAATGATTCTGGAGAGGGTCAAATATCTGTGTAAGTGGAGACTTTTCCTTCGGGTTAAAGGGGATGAGTGGCATTCCTCCATAATGTAACAAACAATATGGCCACTGAGGCACAAGTTCTCTGGGCAGAAACAGCCTTTTCTCATTCAATGTTTAGGTCATCAGGTGGGAGATGGAGAACCTCGTGGTGTGGTGCCAAGTCAGCAAAAGTAAGGAGCTGGTCATTAAACTCAGGAAGCAAAGTGTCATCCACACCCCTGTCTGCATCAACGGGGCCGAGGTGGAGATGGTTGACAGCTTCAAATTCCTAGATGTACACATCACCAACAATCTGTCCTGGTCCACCCACATCGACACTATGACCAAGAAAGCACAACAGCCCCTATACTTCCTCAAGAAACTAAGGAAATTCAGCATGCCCACATTGACTCTTACCAACTTTCATTAGTCTCTGTTCAAAGGCATTTGATGCCAAATTGTAGGATGCACCAACGAAAGCATCCTATCTGGCTGCATCACAGCCTGGGTATGGCAACTGCTTGCGCAAGACCGTAAGAAACTTCAAAGAGTCGTGAATACCGCCCAGTCCATCACACGAAAATGTCTCCCATCCATTGATTCCGTCTACACCTCCCGCTGCCTTGGGAAAGCGGGCACCATAATCAAAGACCCCTCCCACCCGGCTTATTCACTCTTCCAACTTCTTCCATTGGGCAGGAAATACAAAAGTCTGAGAACACGCACAACAGATTCAAAAACAGCTTCTTCCCCACTGTTACCAGACTCCTGAATGAACCTCTTGTGGACTGAATTGATCCCTCCACGCATATTCTCTGAGTAGTACTACACTCCGTATGCTTCACCCGATGCCTTTTTCTATGTATTTACATTGCGTATTTATGTGTGTCCGATATTTTTCATGTATGGAACTATCTTTCTGGGCTGTACGGAAACCAATACTTTTCACTGCACCTCGATACACAAGACAATAAATTAAATCAAAATGTCAAACATATTAATGCTGTATGAAATGCTTCTGTCTGTTATTTTAACTAAGACATTAATAAACGTAATACATTAGTTGGTACATAACTTGAAGGTATTATTTGGCTTATTAGGAAGTGGTTATTTATAGAAACTTATTTCCTTACAAAGTCTGAAAGCCAAAGGGTACCAAAGAAAATTGTGGCAACGCAAAGGTGACATGAAGGCAGATGGATGAATGTTGAAATGATGCCTGGAGTGCTAGGGCGTGAAGGAGAATTCTTATGAATTACGCAGCGGTTATGATATATCTCTATTTTAGCAGAGAACATGTAGTAACACATAGTGATGGAATGTGTGACTGCAGCAGAGAGGGGGAGACATAAGAATAGGAGCAGGAATAGGCTTTTCAGGCCTTTGAGCAAACTCTGCTTTGATTGCAGCCTTAACCCCCCCTTTCCTGTCAGCCTCCTCCACACACCCAACCTTTGATTCCTTTGAGTGGGAGAAGCCGAATTGCGCTCTGGGAAGGTGAGTGAATTGCTATATTTGGACAGCGGCTAAACCCGAGACACTACACGTGTAGTGTCTCTCACCCGCCCTCCTCCTCTAACCAAAAAAAAAGACTGTGTTGAAAAGGAGCAGCGGACATCAGATTCTCGGCGGGAGCAGTGGTGAGGGGTCTTTGCGAAGGTAAGTTTACCTCTTTAAAACTTTAAAAACTTACCTGGAAGAGCAACATCACAGCAAAGCAGAGATCTGATTGGCTGGTAAGGAAAGTGCTCCAATTAGCAGCAGCTGGGAGAAATTTAACTCTTCGTGTGTTGGTAAGTATTGTGATTGGTAAGTAAAATCTTTGTTCCTTTCACTTATTAATTATTTGATACTATATTTGTAATCAGTTAAGGTAAAGGGTAAAAATAGCAGGAGATCCCAGTCCCGTGTTATGCTCCTCGTGCACAATGTGGGAGTTCAGGGACGCGGCCGATGCCCCTGACTTCTTCATGTGCGGGAAGTGTGTCCAGCTGCAGCTCCTGTTAGACCGCATGACGGCTCTGGAGCTGGTGATGGACTCACTTTGGAGCATCCGCGATGCTGAGGAGGTCGTGGATAGTACGTTCAGTGAGTTGGTCACACCGCAGATTAGGATTGGTGAGGGAGACAGGGAATGGGTGACCAAAAGGCAGAGAAAGAGCAGGAAGGCAGTGCAGGTGTCCCCTGCGGCCATCTCCCTCCAAAACAGGTATACCGTTTTGGATACTGTTGGGGGAGATGACTCACCAGGGGAAGGCAGTAGTAGCCAGGCTCATGGCACCGTGGCTAGCTCTGCTGCACAGAAGGGCAGGAAAAAGACTGGCAGGGCGATAGTCATAGGGGATTCAATTGTAAGGGGAGTAGACAGGCGTTTCTGTGGTCGAAAACGAGACTCCCGAATGGTATGTTGCCTCCCGGGTGCTCGGGTCAGGGATTTCTCCGATCGGCTGCAGGACATACTAAAGGGGGAGGGTGAACAGCCAGTTGTCGTGGTGCAGATAGGCACCAACGATATAGGTAAAAAAAAGGATGAGGTCCTACAATCAGAATTTAGGGAGTTAGGAGATAAGTTAAAAAGTAGGTCCTCAGACTTCCGGTAGTGGCAATGACCAGCTGAGCCGCATGTTCGGAGGCTCCCGAAAAAAACGGACTTCGGGGCTTTTTTAAAGGCCCCCAACGGAGCTTAAGAGGCAAATCCCGACGGGGGAAGAGGCCAGGAGTCGTCCCAGAGGTCCCATGGTGCAGACCAGGAGCGGAGCAGGGAGAGAATCGGGAGGAAAAACTCTTGGAAAAAATCGGGACCCGAAGGACAAAATGGAGGCCGGTGAAAGTTTTGAAGAACTGAAGAAGTGGGTCCAGGAGCAGCAGGCGACTCTGCTGCGCTGCTTCCAGGATCTGAAGGTGGAGCTGCTGGAGTCCATCAAGGTAACCAACAGGGAACTGATGGAGACCCAGACAGCCCAGAGGGCTGCGATCCGGGAGCTGCAGCAACAGGCCGCCGAGATGGAGGACGAGGTCGTGGCCGTGGTGGGGAAGGTGGAGGTGCACGAGGCGCTCCATAAAAGATGGCAGGAGCGGTTCGAGGAGTTGGACAACCGGTCAAGGAGGAAGAATTTACGGATCCTGGGCCTCACGGAGGGGTCGGACCTAGCGGCCTATGTGGTGATGATACTGAACACGCTGATGGGGGCTGGGTCCTTCCAGGGGCCCCTGGAGTTGGATGAGGCCCACAGAATTCTGGCTAGGAGGCCCAAGCCGAACGAGCCGCCGCGGGCGGTGTTGGTGAGGTTCCACCGGTTCGTGGATCGTGAGTGTGTGCTCCGGTGGGCCAAGAAGGAGCGGAGCAGCAAATGGGAGAACACGGAGGTGCGGATCTTCCAGGACTGGAGTGCGGAGGTGGCGAGGCGGAGGGCCGGGTTTAACCGGACGAAGGCGGTGCTCCACAGATGGAAGGTGAAGTTTGGAATGCTGCAGCCGGCACGTCTGTGGGTCACCTACAAGGATCGGCACCATTATTTTGAGTCCCCGGAGGAGGCGTGGGCCTTCGTGCAAGCCGAGAAACTGGACTCAAACTGAGGGTCCCCCGGATGGGGGATGCTGTAGAAAACTGTTTTTATTTATACTGTATGTGTATTTGCAGGGTTCAGGGTATGATGTGGGGTGGCCGTAGGGTGGGTGGGGTGATGCCATACGGGTGTTTTCTTTATGGGTTTTCTAGCAGGAGTTGGGTGGACGGGTTTTGACTGAGGGGTAAACGGGGTGTTTGGGGAGCTGGTGGTGGGGGGGACTGACAATGGGAGTGGCCCTGGAGGAGGCGGGGCCCGGCAGGGCGAAAGCGTGGGCTTTCTGCGGGTCCCCGCGCTGGGAGAGGGAGGGGGCGGGGTTTTCTTTTCCCGCGCAGGAGCGGGGGAGGGTGGTCTGGTTGATGGGCACTATGGAGGAGGGGCAGTCCCACGTTGGGAGGAGCCGAAAGTAGGGCGGGAGCCACCGGGGTCAGCAGAAGATAGCTGACTCACGGGAGTGCTGTAGAGGGGGGGGCACGGCTAGGAGGGTTCCTAGCCGGGGGGGGGGGTTTACCGGGTTGCTGCTGAAACGGTCAGGAAGGAGCTGGAGGACGCAGGGGGTGCTGGGGGGGGGGGGGGAGGTGCCGCCGTGGGGAACTGGCAGAGCGGGGGACGCTGGCCGGGGGTGGGCAAGGGATGGGGTATGGCTAATCGGCAGGGAAAGGGGGCAGGGAGCCCTCGGATCCGGCTGATAACCTGGAATGTGAGGGGGCTGAATGGGCCGGTCAAACGGGCCCGGGTATTTGCGCACCTGAAGGGGCTGAAGGCGGATGTGGCCATGCTCCAGAAGACACACCTGAGAATGGTGGACCAGGTCCGGCTGAGAAAGGGGTGGGTGGGCCAAGTATTCCACTCAGGGCTGGATGAGAAGAGTAAGGGGGTGGCGATCCTGGTGGGGAAGAAGGTGTTGTTTGAAGCGTTAAATGTGGTGGCTGACAGTGGCGGGAGATATGTGATGGTGAGTAGCAAGCTGCAGGGGGAGCGGGTAGTGTTGGTGAATGTTTATGCCCCAAATTGGGATGATGCGGGGTTCATGCGGCGTATGCTGAGCCGCATTCCAGACCTGGAGGTGGGGGGCCTGATCATGGGGGGAGACTTTAACACGGTGCTGGATCCCCCATTGGATCGATCCAAGTCCCGGACGGGTAGGAGGTCGGCGGCGGCTAAGGTGCTGAGGGGATTTATGGACCAGATGGGGGGGGGGGGTGGAGGACCCTTGGAGGTTTGCGAGGCCAAGGGCCAGGGAATACTCGTTTTTCTCCCATGTACATAAGGCCTACTCGAGGATTGACATTTTTGTCCTGAGCAGGGGGCTGGTGTCGAGGGTGGAGGAAGTGGAATACTCCGCCATTGCCATTTCGGATCATGCCCCGCACTGGGTGGACCTCGGGCTGGGGGAAGAGAGGGACCAGCGCCCGCTCTGGCGCATGGAGGTGGGGCTGCTCAGAGGAGGAGGTGGCCGGGAGGGTCCGGGGGTGTATCGAGAGATAACTCGAGGCCAATGATAACGGGGAGGTCCGAGTGGGGACAGTCTGGGAGGCATTGAAGGCGGTGATGAGGGGGGAATTGATCTCCATCCAAACCCATAGGGAGAGGGGGGAGCAGAGGGAGAGACTGATAGGGGAGATGGTGCAGGTGGATAGGAGATATGCGGAGGCCCCAGAGGAGGGATTGCTGGGGGAGAGGCGTAGCCTTCAGGCCAGATTTGACCTACTGACGACCAGAAAGGCGGAAGCTCAGTGGAGGAAAGCACAGGGGGGCGGTGTATGAACACGGGGAGAAGGCGAGCAGGATGCTGGCGCACCAGCTCCGGAAGCGAGACGCGGCCAGGGAGATTGGAGGAGTGAGGGATAGCGCCGGGAAGGTGGTGCGGAGGGGGGAAGAGGTCAATGGGGTCTTCAGGGACTTTTATGGGGAACTGTACCGGTCCGAGCCCCCGGTGGAGGAGGGTGGAATGGGGCGCTTCCTGGACAGGTTGCGTTTCCCGAGGGTGGAAGAGGAGCGGGTGGAGGGACTGGGGGCGCCGATCGAGTTGGAGGAGGTTGTCAAAGGGATAGGGAGCATGCAGTCGGGGAAGGCGCCGGGGCCGGATGGGTTTCCGGCGGAATTCTATAAAAAGTATTTGGACCTGTTGGGCCCCCTGTTGGTCCGGACCTTTAACGAGGCATGGGGGGGGGGGCTTTGCCTGAAGCGGGACAAGGACCCTCTGCAGTGCGGGTCATATAGGCCGATTTCGTTGCTGAACGCCGATGATAAGCTGCTGGCAAAGATCCTGGCCACTAGAATAGAGAATTGCGTGCCCGGGGTCATTCATGAGGACCAGACGGGGTTTGTGAAGGGAAGGCAGCTGAACACAAATGTGCGAAGACTCCACAATGTCATTATGATGCCGGCAGTGGAAGGGGAGGCGGAGATAGTGGTGGCGTTGGACGCGGAGAAGGCCTTCGATAGGGTGGAGTGGGAGTACTTGTGGGAGGTGTTGGAGAGGTTTGGGGTGGGGTTTATTCGGTGGGTGAGGCTGCTTTACGAGGCCCCGATGGCGAGTGTAGCCACGAATAGGAGGAGGTCGGAGTACTTTCGGCTGCATCGGGGGACGAGACAGGGGTGCCCCCTGTCCCCCTTGCTCTTCGCGTTGGCAATTGAGCCCCTGGCGTTGAGGGAGTCGGGGAACTGGAGGGGCCTGGTGCGGGGTGGGGAGGAGCATCGAGTGTCACTGTACGCCTACGACCTGCTGCTGTATGTGGCGGACCCGGTGGGGGGGATGCCGGAGGTGATGAGGATCCTTGGGGAATTCGGGGGTTTCTCGGGGTATAAGCTGAACCTGGGCAAGAGCGAGGTGTTTGTGGTGCATCCGGGGGATCAAGAGGAGGGGATTGGTAGGCTCCCACTGAAGCAGGCAGGGAAGAGCTTCAGGTACCTAGGGGTCCAGGTGGCTGGGAGTTGGGGGGCCCTGCACAAGCTCAACCTTGGTGGAGCAGATGGAGGAGGAGTTTAAGAGGTGGGATATGTTACCGCTGTCACTGGCGGGGAGGGTGCAGTCCTTCAAGATGACGGTGCTCCCGAGGTTTTTGTTCTTGTTCCAGTGCCTCCCCATCTTTATCCCAAAGGCCTTTTTCAGGAGGGTCAACAGCAGTATCACGGGATTTGTGTGGGCGCATGGGACTCCAAGGGTTCGAAGTGTGTTCCTGGAATGAGGCAGGGATAGGGGGGGGCTGGCGTTGCCCAACCTCTGTGGGTACTACTGGGCGGCCAACGCAGCGATGGTGCGTAAGTGGGTAATGGGCGAGGAGGGGGCAGCGTGGAAGAGGATGGAGGCGGCGTCTTGTGTGGGCACGAGCCTGGAAGCGCTAGTAACGGCGCCGTTGCCGCTCCCTCTAACGAGGTATACCATGAGCCCGGTGGTGGTGGCTATCCTCAAAATTTGGGGGCAATGGAGACGGCACAGAGGAGAAATGGGGGGCTCAATGGGAGGCCCCGATACGGGGGAACCATCTGTTCGTCCCAGGGAGCATTAATGGCGGATTCCGGGGCTGGCACAGGGCAGGGGTTAGGAGGTTGAGGGACCTGTTTGTGGAGGGGAGGTTCGCGAGCTTGGGGGAGTTAGAGGGGAAGTTTGGGCTCCCCCGGGGAACATGTTTAGGTACATCCAGGTGAGGGCGTTTGCCAGGCAGCAGGTGGAGGGGTTCCCCTTGCTGCCTCCACGGGGGGTGCGGGATAGGGTGCTCTCGGGGGTGTGGGTCGGAGGAGGGAGGATCTCGGACATATACCGGGTGATGCAGGAGGTAGACGAGGCCTCGGTGGAGGAACTGAAGGGTAAATGGGAAGAGGAGCTGGGTGAGGAGATTGAGGAGGGGACATGGGCGGATGCCCTGGAGAGAGTGAATTCCTCCTCTTCCTGTGCGAGGCTTAGCCTCATACAGTTCAAGGTGCTGCATAGGGCCCACATGACTGGGTCGAGGATGAGTAGGTTTTTCGGGGGGCGAGGACAGGTGTGCTAGGTGCTCGGGGAGCCCAGCGAACCACGCCCATATGTTTTGGGCGTGCCCAGCGTTGGGGGAGTTTTGGAAGGGGGTAGCAAAGACGGTGTCGAGAGTGGTGGGATCCAGGGTTGAGCCAGGCTGGGGACTCACAATTTTTGGGGTGGCGGTGGAGCCGGGAGTGCAGGAGGCGATAGAGGCCGGGGTCCTGACCTTTGCGTCCCTAGTAGCCCGGCGGAGGATCTTGCTCCAATGGAAGGATGCGAGGACCCCAAGCGTGGAGGCCTGGATCTCGGATATGGCGGGGTTCATTAAATTGGAGAGGGTGAAATTTGCCCTGAGGGGATCAGTACAAGGGTTTTTCAGGCGGTGGCAGCCCTTTCTGGACTTCCTGGCGGAACGGTAGGGAAATAGGCCGACAGCAGCAGCAACCCGGGGGGGGGGGCTTCTGGTTTTGGTTTCTGTTTTGTTTTTTCCTTTTGTTTGAAGTTGCTCTTGCAGTTGGGGGGCATTGTTTACGGGGGGTTACCGCGGGTGTACGTTAATAGAGTTATGATGTTTATATTTTGTATTTTGTAAAAACTTCAATAAAAATTATTTATAAAAAAAAGTAGGTCCTCAAAGGTAGTAATCTGAGGATTGCTACCAGTACCATGAGACAGTGAGAGTAGAAATTCAAGAATAGTCAGTATGAATACGTGGCTTGAGAGATAGTGCAGGAGGGAGGGGTTCAGATTTTTGGGACATTGGAACCGGTTCTGGGGGCGGTGGGACCATTGCAAACCGGATATCTACACCTGGGCAGGACTGGAACAAATGTCCCAAGGGGTGCTTTTGCTAACACTGTTGGGGAGGTTTTAAACTAATGTGGCAGGGGGATGGGAACCAGATTAGGAAGTTAGAGGTCAGTAAAGAAGCAGCAACTAAAGCCGGTAAGGTACGAGATAATAAACTCCATGTGACTAAGGGGAAGAGTAGACAGGGATGAGATGATGAACGCAAAGGGACAGGTGGTCTGTCGTGCATTTGTTTTAATGCGAGAAGTGTAGCAGGTAAGGCAGATGAACTTAGGGCTTGGATCAGTACCTGGGAATATGATGCTATTGGTATTACTGAGACTTGGTTGAGGGAAGGGCAGGACTGGCAACTGAATATCCCAGGGTATAGATGCTTCAGGAGGGATAGAGAGGGAGGTAGAAGGGGTGGAGGAGTTGCATTACTCGTCAGAGATGATATCACAGCTTACATAGAACATAGAACAGTACAGCACAGAACAGGCCCTTCGGCCCTCAATGTTGTGCCGAGCCATGATCACCCTACTCAAACCCACGTATCCACCCTATACCCGTAACCCAACAACCCCCCCCCTTAACCTTACTTTTATTAGGACACTACGGGCAATTTAGCATGGCCAATCCACCTAACCCGCACATCTTTGGACTGTGGGAGGAAACCGGAGCACCCGGAGGAAACCCACGCACACAGGGGGAGGACGTGCAGACTCCACACAGACAGTGACCCAGCCGGGAATCGAACCTGGGACCCTGGAGCTGTGAAGCATTGATGCTAACCACCATGCTACCCTGCTGTGATTAAGGAGGGGCAGGATAGAGGATTCGGGCACTGAGGCAATATGGGTGGAGCTAAGAAATAGGAAGGGTGCAGTAACATTGTTGGGACTTTACTACAGGCGTCCCAAAAGCGAGCATGAAGTAGAGGTACAAATATGCAGACAGATTATAGAAAAATGTAGGAGCAATAGGGTGGTTGTGATGGAAGATTTTAACTTCCCCAACATTGAATGGGATTCGTGTAGTGTTGGAGGCGTAGATGGAGCAGAGTTTGTAAGGAGCATCCAGGAGAGTTTTTTAGAGCAGTATGTAAATAGTCCAACTCGGGAAGGGGCCATACTGGACCTGGTATTGGGGAATGATCCCGGCCAGTTGGTTGATGTTTCAGTCGGCGATTACTTTGGGAATAGCAATCACAATTCCGTAAGTTTTAGAATACTCATGGACAAAGAAGAGAGTGGTCCTAAAGGAAGAGTGCTAAATTGGGGAAAGGCAGAGTATAACAAAATTCGGCAGGAGCTAGGGAATGTGGATTGGGAGCAGCTGTTTCAGGGTAAATCGACATTTGAAATGTGGGAGTCTTTTAAGGAAAGGTTGATTAGAGTGCAGGACAGACATGCTCCTGTGAAAATGAGAGATCGAAATGGCAAGATTAGGGAACCATGGATGACGGGTGGAATTGTGAGACTAGCTAAGATGAAAAAGGAAGCATATGTAAGATCGAGGCGACTCAAAACTGATGAAGCTTTGGAGGAATATCGGGAAAGTAGGACGAATCTCAAACGCGGGTAATTAGGAAAAGGATTGGCCCACTCAAAGACAAGAGAGGGAATTTATGCGTGGACTCAGAGGAAATGGGTGAGATTCTTAATGAGTACTTTGCATCGGTATTCACAAAGGAGAGGGACAAGACGGATGTTGAGGCTAGGGATGGATGTTTAAATACTCCAGGTCAAGTTGTCATACGGAAAGGGGAAGTTTTGGGTATACTAAAAGACATTAAGGTAGACAAGTCCCCAGGACCGGATGGGATCTATCCCAGGTTACTGAGGGAAGCGAGAGTCGAAATAGCTGGGGCCTTAACAGATATCTTTGCAGCATCTTTGAGCACGGGTGAGGTCCCGGAGGACTGGAAAATTGCTAATGTTGTCCCTTTGTTTAAGAAGGGTAGCAGGGAAAATCCAGGGAATTACAGACCTGTGAGCTTGACGTCAGTGGTAGGCAAACTGTTGGAGAAGATACTGAGGGATAGGATCTATTCACATCTGGAAGAAAATAGACTTATCTGTGATAGGCAGCATGGTTTTGTGCAAGGAAGGTCATGTCTTACAAACCTAATAGAATTCTTTGAGGAAGTGACAAAGTTAATTGATGAGGGAAGGGCTGTAGATGTCATATACATGGACTTTAGTAAGGCGTTTGATAAGGTTTCCCATGGCAGGTTGATGGCAAAGGTGAAGTCGTATGGGGTTCAGGGTCTACTAGCTAGATGGATAAAGAACTGGCTGGGCAACAGGAGACAGAGAGTAGTGGTGGAAGGGAGTGTCTCAAAATGGAGAAGGGTGACTAGTGGTGTTCCACAGGGATCCGTGCTCGGACCACTGTTGTTTGTTATCTACAAAAATGACCTGGAGGAATGTATAGGTAGTCTGATTAGCAAGTTTGCAGATGATACTAAGATTGGTGGAGTTGCAGATAGCGAGGAGGACTGTCAGAGAATACAACAAAATATAGATAGATTGGAGAATTGGGCAGAGAAATGGCAGATGGAGTTCAATCCAGGCAAATGCGAGGTGATGCATTTTGGAAGATCAAATTCAAGAGCGGACTATATGGTCAATGGAAGGGTCCTGGGGAAAATTGATGTACAGAGATCTGGGAGTTCAGGTCCATTGTACCCTGAAGGTGGAAACGCAGGTTGATAGAGTCGTCAAGAAGGCACACAGCATGCTTGCCTTCATCGGACGGGGTATTGAGTACAAGAGTTGGCAGGTCATGTTACAGTTGTATAGGACTTTGGTTAGGCCACATTTGGAATACTGCGTGCAGTTCTGGTCGCCACATTACCAGAAGGATGTGGATGCCTTGGAGAGGGTGCAGAGGAGGTTCACCAGGATGTTGCCTGGTATGGAGGGTGCTAGCTATGAAGAAAGGTTGAGTAGATTAGGATTGTTTTCGTTGGAAAGACGGAGGTTGAAGGGGGACCTGATTGAGGTCTACAAAATTATGAGAGGTATGGACAGGGTGGATAGCAACAAGCTTTTCCCAAGAGTGGGGGTGTCAGTTACAAGGGGTCACGATTTCAAGGTGAGAGGGGGTAAGTTTAAGGGAGATGTGCGTGGAAAGATTTTTACGCAGAGGGTGGTGGGTGCCTGGAACGCTTTACCAGCGGAGGTGGTAGAGGCGGGTACGATAGCATCATTTAAGAGGCATCTGGACAGATATATGAACGGGTGGGGAACAGAGAGAAGTAGACCTTGGAAAATAGGAGACAGGTTTAGATAAAGGATCTGGATCGGCGCAGGCTGGGAGGGCCGAAGGGCCTGTTCCTTTCCTGTGTTGTAATTTTCTTTGTTCTTTGTAGATGAAATACAGTGCATGCAGAAACATTAAACTGAATGGCCACATTATTCAGTACTATCATTACTGTACATTACTATATGTTAATTGCAGTTTTGAGTCGAACCGGTCAGGATACCTTGTTGGTCGAATCTGCATAATCGTCACACCAGTCACCTGATCGCCATCAATCAATGTGTGAAAAATTGGAGCAGGACCTCTCCACCTGGGAAGGAGACTGGGATGTAGGTTTAATATTCCACTAGAGGCAAGGCAAAGATACATTAAAAAATAGACATTGGATACAGGCTTTATGTACATCTTTGAAAAATGCAGTGAATAAACTGCTTGTAGCAGCTAAGGAGTGGGGGGAGGTGGGGAAAAGGGAGAGGTGGACAGAACAAAAAACAGACCCTGGAGGAGGCTTCTGCTTTATGGTGAAAAACATCAGGCCTGTTTTATTTGATTGATATCATTTCCCAACTAATGTTCGGGCTGGAGGTGGGGTTAATGGTGGATTGGAGACACAGAACTAGGTCAATGGAAGAGGGGAAAGAGAGCATAGAGTAGAGTGAGGTAGATAGAACATAGAACATAGAACAGTACAGCACAGAACAGGCCCTTCGGCCCTCGATGTTGTGCCGAGCAATGATCACCCTACTTAAACCCACGTAACCCGTATACCCGTAACCCAACAATCCCCCCATTAACCTTACACTACGGGCAATTTAGCATGGCCAATCCACCTAACCCGCACATCTTTGGACTGTGGGAGGAAACCGGAGCACCCGGAGAAAACCCACGCACACACGGGGAGGACGTGCAGACTCCACACAGACAGTGACCCAGCCGGGAATCGAACCTGGGACCCTGGAGCTGTGAAGCATTGATGCTAACCACCATGCTACCGTGAGATGGGAGTGAAAGAGGGTGTAGGACCAAGAAGCAGAACTGTGGACAGGACAGTAATACCTTTTCATTTGAGTATGATGCATGTCTTTACATAGCTTTGGAAGCAACAAATTCCAATTCAGTTACAAGCTCTCATATGACACTGAGACAATTCCAACTATTTCTAGACAAGCATGTTTCAAAACTTTAAAGATGGGGAAGATTTCTCCAAAATTCCACATGTGTCAATTACATTTTTAAAACGTTTCTCACTTTTGTAAAGTTTTTCTTTTGCCTCAAGACAAGCCTCAAGTTCCAGGAAAAATTAATTTTGCGACTTTTCTCTCAGGCCATTGGAATAACCAACTTTGATCCCTCATTTGTTAACAGTTTAAGGGAAAATGATACTTCACATTTCAATTATCGAGAAATCTCAGTCAGAGGCCAACGCACTGAAAAGGGTTAGTGTGAAAAGGACACGTAGATGAGATATAAACATCAATTCAGGGGAGTCTGTCCAATTAATTCAACCTCTTTTTCTATTTGTTCATCATTAAAATCTTAGGTTACACACAAAAGAATTCAGTTTTGGGGCATTAGGGTGAGGCAAGCCGTTTTTGTAATGGACAGGAGACAGTTACTCACTATGGGAACTGCTGAATAAGTAGGTCATTGAGTAGACTCCCAAACGAAACAATTATTCCAACATCAAAGTGACCATATGGTACGAGATGAGGCCAACCATGAACTGGAATTTCGTTCATCCTGGCATATTTTCTGACAGGGAGCTCACCGGATTTAGTGGCTGGCAAGGTAACCACCTCCAGTTGTTCTATCAGCACCTTTCCAGTTTCCAGAGACCTACTATGAAAGGAATCACTCGGTCAGCAATTATTACATCAAATCAAGAAACCAAGAGGTTGAGATGAATTCAAAAGTAAAGAACTATTCAGAGCACAGGGAAGGCAGAGATCTGCACCCGTGTAGTAAATAACTGAGTGCTTGGCGTCGCAAACAATCCAGTGATGGAGTTGGAACCCAGGCCCTTTCAAAATGGTCAAGTGACCTTTTACCCCGTCTCTGACCATTGACTCCAGGCTCTGGCTGCAACCCCGTAACAGTCTCAACACTGACCCCAGAGACTGACCCCCGACACCCACCCCCCCAGGATCCAGACCCCCGGGATCATGACACCTGACCCCACTCCTCCCCCTGGGATCCTGACCCCCCCCCCCCTCGGCCTCACCCCACCCCCCGGATCCTAACCCCCGACCCCACCCCCCAGGATCCTGACCCCCGACCCCCCCGGATCCTGACCCCCCCCCCGGATCCTGACCCCCGACCCCCACCCCCCAGGATCCTGACCCCCGACCCCTCCCCCCCAGGATTCTGACCCCCGACCCCTCCCCCCGGGGATCCTGACCCCCCGACCCCTCCCCCCCGGAGATCCTGACCCCCGACCCCTCCCCCCCGGGGATCCTGACCCCCCGACCCCTCCCCCCCTGGGATCCTGGCCCCCCCCGGCCTCAGCCCACCCCCCGGATCCTAACCCCGACCCCACCCACCCCCGGATCCTAACCCCCGACCCCACCCTCCAGGATCCTGACCCCCGACCCCCCCGGATCCTGACCCCCGACCCCCACCCCCCAGGATCCTGACCCCCGACCCCCGACCCCTCCCCCCCGGGGATCCTGACCCCCGACCCCTCCCCCCCAGGATCCTGACCCCCCCGACCCCCCGGGGATCCTGACCCCCCCGACCCCCCGGGGATCCTGACCCCCCGACCCCTCCCCCCCGGGGATCCTGACCCCCGACCCCTCCCCCCCAGGATCCTGACACCCCGACCTCTCCCCCCCGGGATCCTGACACCCCGACCCCTCCCCCCGGGATCCTGACACCCCGACCCCTCCCCCCCGGGATCCTGACACCCCGACCCCTCCCCCCCAGGATCCTGACCCCCCGGGGATCCTGACCACCGACCCCTCCCCCCCGGGATCCTGACACCCCTCCCCCTCCCCCCCCGGGATCCTGACACCCCGACCCCTCCCCCCTAGGATCCTGGCCCCCCCCCCGGCCTCAGCCCACCCCCCCGGATCCTAACCCCGACCCCACCCACCCCCGGATCCTAACCCCCGACCCCACCCTCCAGGATCCTGACCCCCTCCCCCCCCGGATCCTGACCCCCGACCTCCACCCCCCAAGATCCTGACCCCCGACCCCTCCCCCCCGGGGATCCTGACCCCCAACCCCTCCCCCCCGGGGATCCTGACCCCCGACCCCTCCCTCCCAGGATCCTGACCCCCCGACGATCCTGACCCCCGACCCCTCCCCCCCGGGATCCTGACACCTTGACCCCTCCCCCCCGGGATCCTGACACCCCGACCCCTCCCCCCCAGGATCCTGACCCCCCGACCCCCCGGGGATCCTGACCCCCGCCCCCTCCCCCCCGGGATCCTGACACCCCCCCCCCTCCCCCCCGGGATCCTGACACCCCGACCCCTCCCCCCTGGGATCCTGGCCCCCCCCGGCCTCAGCCCACCCCCCGGATCCTAACCCCGACCCCACCCACCCCCGGATCCTAACCCCCGACCCCACCCTCCAGGATCCTGACCCCCGACCCCCCCCGGATCCTGACCCCCGACCCCCCCCCCCCAAGCTCCTGACCCCCGACCCCCCCCCCCCGGGGATCCTGACCCCCGACCCCTCCCCCCCGGGGATCCTGACCCCCGACCCCTCCCCCCCAGGATCCTGACCCCCCGACCCCCCGGGTATCCTGACACCCCGACCCCTCCCCCCCGGGGATCCTGACCCCCGACCCCTCCCCCCCGGGGATCCTGACCCCCGACCCCTCCCCCCCAGGATCCTGACCCCCCGACGATCCTGACCCCCGACCCCCCCCCCCCGGGATCCTGACACCTTGACCCCTCCCCCCCCGGATCCTGACACCCCGACCCCTCCCCCCCAGGATCCTGACCCCCCGACCCCCCGGGGATCCTGACCCCCGACCCCTCCCCCCCGGGATCCTGACACCCCTCCCCCTCCCCCCCGGGATCCTGACACCCCGACCCCTCCCCCCTGGGATCCTGGCCCCCCCCGGCCTCAGCCCACCCCCCGGATCCTAACCCCGACCCCACCCACCCCCGGATCCTAACCCCCGACCCCACCCTCCAGGATCCTGACCCCCGACCCCCCCGGATCCTGACCCCCGACCCCCACCCCCCAAGATCCTGACCCCCGACCCCTCCCCCCCGGGGACCCTGACCCCCGACCCCTCCCCCCCGGGGATCCTGACCCCCGACCCCTCCCCCCCGGGATCCTGACCCCCCTCCCCCCCGGGATCCTGACACCCCGACCCCTCCCCCCCGGGATCCTGACACCCCGACCCCTCCCCCCCCCGGGATCCTGACACCCCAGCCCTGAACCCCCCCCCCACAAACCCTGACCCCGGTACCTGCCCAGTTGGAGTTTGCGCAGTGCGCGCTCAGCGAACGAGTCGGTTCCGAAGAAGAGAATCCGCCAGGGAGGTTCCGTCCGCCCGTATCCCCCCCGTGGGGGTCCCGCACACAACCGGCGGCTGCTCGGCGGCCGGGGGAGGGTCCGGCCTGCGACCCGCGCCAGGCCCAGGCCCGGCCTCGGGCTCCACATCCCCGCGCCGCCGCGGCTTCACCCGCCCGCCCCGCTGGGCGCCGCCATCTTTAGTGCTGGCACTTCCGGTCTCCGGTCCCGCGCCAAAACCATTCCGGAAACTCCCCTCGGCCAACACGAAGGTTCCGGCGGAAGATTCTGTCCCCAACAAAAAGCAGCTTCACCCTCACCCTCCCTCCGACCCTCCCTCAGACCCTCACCCTCCCTCAGACCCTCACCCTCCCTCCGACCCTCACCTGAACTGAAAACTGAAAATCGCTTATTGTCACGAGCAGGCTTTACTAAATTTACTGTGAAAAGCCCCTAGTCGTCACATTCCGGCGCCTGTTCGGGGAGGCTGATACGGGAATTGAACCCGCGCTGCTGGCCTGCCTTGGTCTGCTTTCAAAGCCAGCGATTTAGCCCTGTGCCAAACAGCCCTTCATCCAGACGCACAGAACAGCCATGGAGACCAAATTCGCCCCTCAATACGCCAACATCTTCATGCACAAGTTTAGACCATAAGACCATAAGACATAGGAGTGGAAGTAAGGCCATTCAGCCCATTGAGTCCACTCCGCCATTCAATCATGGCTGATGGGCATTTCAACTCCACCTATCAGCATTCTCCCCGTAGCCCTTAATTCCTCGCGACATCAAGAATTTATCTATCTCTGCCTTGAAGCCATTTAGCGTCCCGGCCTCCACTGCACTCCGCGGCAATGAATTCCACAGGCCCACCACTCTCTGGCTGAAGAAATGTCTCCACATTTCTGTTCTGAATTTACCCCCTCTAATTCTAAGGCTGTGCCCACGGGTCCTCGTCTCCTCGCCTAACGGAAACAGTTTCTTTGCGTCCACCCTTTCTAAGCCATGTATTATCTTGTAAGTTTCTATTAGATCTCCCCTTAACCTTCTAAACTCCAATGAATACAATCCCAGGATCCTCAGCCGTTCCTCATATGTTAGACCCGCCATTCCAGGGATCATCCGTGTGAATCTCCGCTGGACACGCTCCAGTGCCAGTATGTCCTTCCTGAGATGTGGGGCCCAAAACTGGACACAGTACTCCAAATGGGGCCTAACCAGAGCCTTATAAAGGCTCAGTAGCACATCGCTGCTTTTATATTCCAACCCTCTTGAGATAAATGACAACATTGCATTCGCTTTCTTAATCACGGATTCAACCTGCATGTTTACCTTTAGGGAATCCTCGACTAGCACTCCCAGATCCCTTTGTACTTTGGCATTATGAATTTTCTCACCGTTTAGAAAGTAGTCTATGCTTGGATTCTTTTTTCCAAAGTGCAGGACCTCACATTTTCTCACGTTGAATTGCATCAGCCATTTCCTGCACCACTCTCCCAAACTGTCTAGATCCTTCTGCAGCCTCCCCACTTCCTCAGCACTACCTGCCTGACCTCCTAACTTCGTATCATCGGCAAATTTCGCTAGAATGCCCCCAGTCCCTTCATCCAGATCATTAATATATATGGTGAACAGCTGCGGCCCCAACACTGAACCCTGTGGGACACCGCTGGTCACCGGCTGCCATTCCGAAAAAGAACCTTTTATCCCAACTCTCTGCCTTCTGTCAGACAGCCAATCCTCAACCCATGCCAGTAGCTCACCTCGAACACCATGGGCCCTCACCTTACTCAGCAGCCTCCTGTGTGGCACCTTATCAAAGGCCTTTTGGAAATCCAGATAGACCACATCCACTGGGTTTCCCTGGTCTAACCTACTTGTCACCTCCTCAAATAATTCTAACAGGTTCGTCAGGCACCACCTCCCCTTACTAAATCCATGTTGACTTGTTCTAATCCGACCCTGCTCTTCCAAGAATTTAGAAATCTTATCCTTAACGATCGATTCTAGAATTTTACCAACAACCGAGGTTAGGCTAATTGGACTATAATTTTCCATCTTTTGTCTTGATCCTTTCTTGAACAAGGGGGTTACAACAGCGATCTTCCAATCGTCCGGGACTTTCCCTGACTCCATTGATTTTTGAAAGATCTCAACCAACGCTTCCGCTATTTCTTCAGCCACCTCCCTCAGAACTCTAGGATGTAGCCCATCGGGGCCAGGAGATTTGTCAATTTTAAGACCTTTTAGCTTTTTTAGCACCATCTCTTTTGTAATGGCAACCATACTCAACTCAGCCCCCTGACCCTTTATAATTTTTGGGATATTACTCATGTCTTCCACTGTGAAGACAGACGCAAAGTTCTCCAGCCATTTCCTCGTCTCCCATCACTAGCCTTCCAGAATCAGTTTGAATTGGCCCAATGTCTACTTTGGCCTGACGTTTGCTTCTTATGTATTGAAATAAACTTTTACTATCATTTCTTATATTACTGGCTAGCCTGCCTTCATATTTGATCCTCTCCTTCCTTATTTGTCTCTTTGTTAACCTCTGTTTGTTTTTGTAGCCTTCCCAATCTTCTGATTTCCCAGTGCTTTTGGCCACTTTATAGGATCTCTCTTTTTCTTTGATACATTTCCTGACCTCCTTTGTCAGCCATGGCTGTCTAATCCCTCCCCGGATAATCTTTTTTTTCTTGGGGATGAACCTCTGTACAGTGTCCTCAATTATGCATACAAACTCCTGCCATTTTTGCTCTACTGTCTTCCCCACTAGGGTCTGCTTCCAGTCGATTTTCGCCAGTTCCTCTCTCATGCCCTCGTAATTACCTTTATTTAACTGTAACACCATTACATCCGATTTTGCCTTCTCTCTTTCAAACTGCAGACTGAACTCAACCATATTATGATCACTGCTTCCTAAGTGTTCCCTTACTTTAAGATCTTTTATAAAGTCTGGTTCATTACATAGCACTAGGTCCAGAATAGCCTGCTCCCTTGTGGGCTCCATGACAAGCTGTTCCAAAAAGCCATCTTGTAAGCATTCCATGAATTCCTTTTCTTTGAATCCACTGGCTACGTTATTTACCCAATCCACCTGCATATTGAAGTTTGAACAAGACCTCCTCACCGCACAGGACCTTCAACCGACATTGTACACCAGATACATTGATGACATTTTTTTCCTTTGGACCCACGGTGAAGAATTACTGAAACGACTACACGATGACATCAATAAGTTCCATCCCACCATCAGACTCACCATGGACTACTCTCCAAAATCGGTTGCATTCTTGGACACATTCATCTCCATCAAGGACGGTCACCTCAGCACTTTGCTTTACCGCAAGCCCACGGATACCTCACGATGCTCCACTTCTCCAGTTTCCACCCTAAACACGTTAAAGAAGCCATCCCCCATGGACAAGCCCTCCGTACACAGGAGGAGCATAACAGACATCTACAGACGCTGAAAAATGCCCTTGTATGAACGGGATATGGCGCTCGACTCATCGATCGACAGTTCCAACGTGCCACAGAAAAAAACCACACCGACCTCCTCAGAAGACAAACACGGGACACAACCGACAGAGTACCCTTCGTCGTCCAGTACTTTCCTGGAGCGGAGAAACTATGACATCTTCTTCGCAGTCTTCAACATGTCATCGATGAAGACGAACATCTTGCTAAGGTCATCCCCACACCCCCACTACTTGCTTACAAACAACCGTGCAACCTCAAACAAACCATTGTTTGCAGCAAACTACCCAGCCTTCAGGAGAAGATCGACCACAACACCACACAACCCTGCGATGACAACCTCTGCAAGACATGCCAGATCATCGACATGGATATCACCATTACACGTGAGAACACCACCCACCAGATATGTGGTACATACACATGCGACTCGGCCAACGTTGGCTACCTCATACACTGCAGGAAAAGATGTCCCGAGGCGTGTTACATTGGTGAGACCATGCAGACGCTGCGACAACGGATGAATGGATACCGTGTGACAATCGCCAGGCAGGAATAAAAAAACAACGAGCAAAGAAAAGTACAAGACAGGAACAGGCCCTTCGGCCCTTCAAGCCTGCGCTGACCATGATGCCCTTCTAAACTAAAATCTTCTACACTTCCGGGGTCCGTATCCCTCTATTCCCATCCTATTCATGTATTTGTCAAGATGCCCCTTAAATGTCACTATTGCCCCTGATTCCACCACCTCTTGCCCTTCGCACCTTAAACCTATGCCGCCTAGTAATTGACCCCTCTACCCTGGGGAAAAGTCTCTGACTATCCACTCTGTCTATGCCCCTCATAATTTTGTAGACCTCTATCAGGTCGCCCCTCAACCTCTGTCGTTCCAGTGAGAACAAACCGAGTTTATTGAACCGCTCCTCATAGCTAATGCCCTCCATACCAGCCAATACCCTGGTAAATCTCTTCTGCACTCTCTCTAAAGCCTCCACATCCTTCTGGTAGTGTGGCGACCAGAATTGAACACTATACTCCAAATGTGGCCTAACTAAGGTTCTATACAGCTGCAACATGACTTGCCGATTCTTATACTCAATGCCCCGGCCAATGAAGGCAAGCATGCCGTATGCCTTCTTGACTACCTTCTCCACCTGTGTTGCCCCTTTCAGTGACCTGTGGACCTGTACACCTAGATCTCTCTGACTGTCAATACTCTTGAGGGTTCTACCATTCACTGTATATTCCCTACCTGCATTAGACCTTCCAAAATGCATCACCTCACATTTATCCGGATTAAACTCCATCTGCCATCTCTCCGCCCAACTCTCCAAACGATCTAAATCCTGCTGAATCCTCTGACAGTCCTCATCGCTATCCGCAATTCCACCAACCTTTGAGTTGTCTGCAAACTTACTAATCAGACCAGTTACATTTTCCTCCAAATCATTCATATATACTACGAACAGCAAAGGTCCCAACACTGATCCCTGCGGAACACCACTAGTCACAGCCCTTCAATCAGAAAAACACCCTTCCATTGCTACTCTCTGCCTTCTATGACCTCGCCAGTTCTGTATCCACCTTGCCAGCTCACCCCGATCCCGTGTGACTTCACCTTTTGTACCAGTCTGCCTTGAGGGACCTTGTCAAAGGCCTTACTGAAGTCCATATAGACAACATCCACTGCCCTACCTGCATCAATCATCTTTGTGACCTCTTCGAAAATCTCTATCAAGTTAGTGAGACACGACCTCCCCTTCACAAAACCATGCTGCCTCTCACTAATACGTCCATTTGCTTCCAAATGGGAGTGGATCCTGTCTCGAAGAATTCTCTCCAGTAATTTCCCTACCACTGACGTAAGGCTCGCCGGCCTGTAGTTCCCTGGATTATCCTTGCTACCCTTCTTATACAAAGGAACAGCATTGGCTATTCTCCAGTCCTCCAGGACATCACCTGAAGACAGTGAGGATCCAAAGATTTCTGTCAAGGCCTCAGCAATTTCCTCTCTAGCCTCCTTCAGTATTCTGGGGTAGATCCCATCAGGCCCTGGAGACTTATCTACCTTAATATTTTTCAAGACGCCCAACACCTCATCTTTTTGGATCTCAATGTGACCCAGGCTATCTACACACCCTTCTCCAGACTCAACATCCACCAATTCCTTCTCTTTGGTGAATACTGATGCAAAGTATTCATTTAGTACCTCTCCCATTTCCTCTGGCTCCACACATAGGGGCTATTTAGCACAGGGCTAAATCGCTGGCGTTGAAAGCAGACTCAAGGCAGACCAGCAGCACGGTTCGATTCCCGTATCGGCCTCCCCAAACAGGTGCCGTAATGTGGCAACTAGGGGCTTTTCACAGTAACTTCATTTGAAGCATACTTGTGACAATAAGCGATTTTCATTTTCATTTATTCACATAGATTCCCTCCCCTGTCCTTCAGTGGGCCAACCCTTTCCCTGGCTACCCTCTAGCTTTTTATGTACATGTAAAAAGCCTTGGGATTTTCCTTAACCCTATTTGCCAATGACTTTTCATGACCCCTTTTAGCCCTCCTGACTCCTTGCTTAAGTTCCTTCCTACTTTCCTTATATTCCACACAGGCTTCGTCTGTTCCCAGCCTTCTAGCCCTGACAAATGCCTCCTTTTTCTTTTTGACGAGGCCAACAATATCTCTCATTATCCAAGGTTCCCGAAATTTGCCGTATTTATCCTTCTTCCGCACAGGAACATGCCGGTCCTGAATTCCTTTCAACTGACATTTGAAAGACTCCAACATGTCAGATGTTGATTTACCCTCAAACATCCGCCCCCAATCTAGGTTCTTCAGTTCCCGCCTAATATTGCTATAATTAGCCTTCCCCCAATTTAGCACATTCACCCTAGGACCACTCTTATCCTTGTCCACCAGCATCTTAAAACTTAGTGAATTGTGGTCACTGTTCCCGAAATGCTCCCCTACTGAAACTTCTACCACCTGGCCGGGCTCATTCCCCAATACCAGGTCCACTATAGCCCCTTCCCTAGTTGGACTGTCTACATATTGTTTTAAGAAGCCCTCCTGGATGCTCCTTGCAAACTCTGCCCCGTCTAAGCCCCTAGCACTAAGTGAGCCCCAGTCAATATTGGGGAAGTTAAAGTCTCCCATCACAACAACCCTGTTGTTTTTACTCCTTTCCAAAATCTGTCTACCTATCTGCTCCTCTATCTCCTGCTGGCTGTTGGGAGGCCTGTAGTAAACCCCCAACATTGTGACTGCACCCTTCTTATTCCTGATCTCTACCCATATAGCCTCACTGCCCTCTGAGGTGTCCTCTTGTAGTACAGCTGTGATATTCTACCTAACCAGTAGCGCAACTCCTCCACCCCTTTTACATCCCCCTCTATCCCGCCTGAAACATCTAAATCCTGGAACGTTTAGCTGCCAATCCTGTCCTTCCCTCAACCAGGTCTCTGTAATGGAAACAACATCAGAGTTCCAAGTACTAATCCAAGCTCTAAGTTCATCTGCCTTACCTGTTATACTTCTTGCATTAAAACATATGCACTTCAGGCCACCAGACCTGCTGTGTTCAGCAACATCTCCCTGGCTGCTCTGCCTCAGAGCCACACTGGCCCTATTCCCTAGTTCTCCCTCAATGTTTTCACCTTCTGACCTATTGCTCCGGTACCCACCCCCTGCCATACTAGTTTAAACCCTCCCGTGTGACACTGGCAAAAAAAGTGAAAAGTATGAGCAGGGTGGTGTTCAATGCAGGATTGAGGGCGTTGAACCTAAATGCGCGCAGTATACGGAACAAGGTCAATGATCTTGTTGCGCACATTACAATTGGCCGGTACGATGTTGTGGGCATCGAGACGTGGCTGCAAGGGGATCAGGGCTGGGATCTACATAATCCAAGGATATGTGTCCTATTGAAAGGACAGGCAGATGGGCAAAGGATTAGATTGGATTGGATTGGATTTGTTTATTGTCACGTGTACCGAGGGACAGTGAAAAGTATTTTTCTGCAAGCAGCTCAACAGATCATTCAGTACATGGAAGAAAAGGGAATTAAACAAAATTCAAGAAAAGACAATAAAATACATGAGAATACATAATAGGGCAACACAAGATATACAATGTAATTACATAAGCATTGGCATCGGTTGAAGCATACAGGGTGTAGTGTTAATGAGGTCAGTCAATAAGAGGGTAATTTAGGAGTCTGGTGACAGTGGGGAAGAAGCTGTTTTTGAGTCTGTTCGTGCCTGTTCTCAGACTTCTGTATCTCCTGCCCAATGGAAGAAGTTGGAAGAGTGAGTAAGCCGGGTGGGAGGGATCCTTGATTATGCTGCCCGCTTTCCCCAGGCAGCGGGAGGTGTAGATGGAGTCCATGGATGGGAGGCAGGTTTGTGTGATGGACTGGGCGGTATTCACGACTCTCTGAAGTTTCTTGCGGTCCTGGGCCGAGCAGTTGCCATACCAGGCTGTGATGCAGCCAGATAGGATGCTTTCTATGGTCCATCTGTAAAAGTTGGTAAGGGTTAATGTGGACATGCCGAATTTCCTTAGTTTCCTGAGGAAGTAAAGGCGCTGTTGTGCTTTCTTGGTAATAGCGTCGATGTGAGTGGACCAGGATAGATTTTTGGTGATGTGCACCCCTAGGAATTTGAAACTGCTAACCATCTCCATCTCAGCCCCGTTGATGCTGACAGGGGTGTGTACAGTACTTTGCTTCCTGAAGTCAATGACCAACTCTTTAGTTTTGCTGGCATTGAGGGAGAGATTGTTGTCGTTACACCAATCCACCAGGTTCTCTATCTCCCTCCTGTATTCTGACTCATCGTTATTCGAGATGGTCGTATCGTCAGCAAACTTGTAGATGGAGTTGGAACCAAATTTTGCCACGCAGTCGTGTGTGTACAGGGAGTAGAGTAGGGGGCTAAGTACGCAGCCTTGCGGGGCCCCGGTGTTGAGGACTTTTGTGGAGGAGGTGTTGCTGTTCATTCTTACTGACTGTGGTCTGTGGTCAGAAAGTCAAGGATCCAGTTGCAGAGTGGGGAGCCAAGTCCTAGGTTTTGGAGCTTTGATATGAGTTTGGCTGGGATTATGGTGTTGAAGGCGGAGCTGTAGTCAATAAATAGGAGTCTGATGTAGGAGTCCTTGTTTTCAAGATGCTCTAGGGATGAGTGTAGGGCCAGGGAAATGGCGTCTGATGTGGACCGGTTGCGACGGTATGCGAATTGAAGTGGGTCAAGGCGTTCCGGGAGTATGGAGGTGATGCGCTTCATGATCAGCCTCTCGAAGCACTTCATTACAACTGACTTCAGGGCTACCGGGAGGTAGTCATTGAGGCACGTTGCCTGGTTCTTCTTTGGTGTGATGGTGGTCTTCTTGAAGCAGGTGGGGACCTCGGAGTGGAGTAGGGATAGGTTAAAGATGTCTGTGAATACCTCTGCCAGCTGGTCCGCACAGGCTCTGAGTGCACGACCAGGGATCCCGTCCGGGCCCGTCGCCTTCTGTGGGTTCACTTTCAGGAAGGCCGATCTGACTTCGGAAGCTGTGATGGTGGGTATGGGTGAATTATGGGCTGCTGGGTCACTCGAAGGCGGATTGTTGGTTACCTGCTCAAACCGAGCATAGAATGCATTAAGTTCATCGGGGAGGGGTGCGCTGCTGCCAGAGATACTGCTCGGCTTCGCTTTGTAGCCCGTTATGTTATTTAGTCCTTGCCACAACCGCTGAGAGTCTGTCTGTGACTCTAGCTTAGTTTGATATTCTCTCTTGGCATCTCGGATGGCTTTGCGGAGGTCGTACCTGGATTTCTTGGGGGGGGTGGTGTTGCATTGTTAGGAATGAAGTTAAATCGATAGCAAGAAGGGATCTGGGGTCAGAAGGTGTAGAATGTGTGTGGGTAGAGTTGAGGAATCGTAAAGGTAAAAAGACCCTGATGGGAGTTATGTACAGGCCCCCTTAGCAGTAGTCAGGATGTGGGGCAGAAAATACATCAGGAGATAGAAAAGGAATATAAGAACGGCAATATCGCAATAATCATGGGTGACTTCAATATGCAGGTGGACTGGGAAAATCAGGTTGGGAGTGTATCCCAAGAAAAGGAATTTGTGGAATGTCTCAGAGATAGTTTATTGGAGCAGCTTGTGACCAATGAGGGAACAGGCGATTCTGGATTTGGTGATGTGTAATGAGGCAGACTTGATTGGGGATCTTAAGGTGAAGGAACCCTTAGGGAGCAGTGACCACAATATGATAGAATTTACCCTGCAGTTTGAGAGGGAGAAGCTGCAATTAAATGTAACGGTATTACAATTAAATAAGGGTAAGTACAAAGACATGAGGAGGAGCTGGCCAGAGTTTATTGGAAAAGGAGCCTAGCAGGGAAGCCAGGGAAGATGAAATATGAGTGCAAGCTAGACAGTAATATAAAAGAAGATAGGAAGAGTTGTTTTTCACATATAAAAGGTAAGAGAGAGGCAAAAATAGACATTGGACCACTGGAAAATGAGGCTGGAGAAGTAGTAATAGCAAACAAAGAAATGGCAGAGGAACTGAATAGTTACTTTTTAAAAATAAATTTTGAGTACCCAATTATTTTTTGTTCCAATTAAGAGGCAATTTAGCGTGGCCAAACCATTTAGCCTGCACATTTTTGGGCTGTAGGGGTGAGACCCACGTAAACACGGGGAGAATGTGCAAACTCCACACGAACAGTGACCCAGAGCCGGGATCGAACACGGGCACTCAGCTCCCTGTGGCAGCGGTGCTAACCACTGCGCCACCGTGCTGCCCATGAATAGTTATTTTGCATCAGTCTTCACGATGGAAGACACCAGTGGGAGGGTCCCAGAGAACTGGAAAGTGGCTAATGTAACACCCCTGTTTAAGAAGGGGGGGAGGCAGAAGACCGGAAATTATAGGCCGGTTAGCCTGACTTCGGCCATTGGTAAGATTTTAGAGTCCATTATTAAAGATGAGATCGCAAAGTACTTGGAAGTGCATGGTAAAATAGGACTGAGTCAGCACGGTTTCATCAAAGGGAGGTCGGGTCTGACAAATTTTTCGAGGAAGTAACAAGGAAGTTAGACAAGGAAGAGCCAGTGGACGTGAACTATTTAGATTTCCAGAAGGCCTTTGACAAGGTGACGTATAGGAGGCTGTTAAATAAGATAAGAACCCATGGTAAGATCCTGGCATGGATAGAGGATTGACTGACTGGCAGAACAAAGAAAATTACAGCACAGGAACAGGCCCTTCGGCCCTCCCAGCCTGCGCCGATCCAGATCCTTTATCTTTGGGCAGCAGGGTAGCATGGTGGTTAGCATAAATGCTTCACAGCTCCAGGGTCCCAGGTTCGATTCCCGGCTGGGTCACTGTCTGTGTGGAGTCTGCACGTCCTCCCCCTGTGTGCGTGGGTTTCCTCCGGGTGCTCCGGATTCCTCCCACAGTCCAAAGATGTGCGGGTTAGGTGGATTGGCCATGCTAAATTGCCCGTAGTGTCCTAATAAAAAAAGTAAGGTTAAGGGGGGGGTTGTTGGGTTACGGGTATAGGGTGGATACGTGGGTTTGAGTAGGGTGATCATGGCTCAGCACAACATTGAGGGCCGAAGGGCCTGTTCTGTGCTGTACTGTTCTATGTTCTATGTTCTAAACCTGTCTCATATTTTCCAAGGTCTACTTCCCTCTGTTCCCCACCCGTTCATATACCTGTCCAGGTGCATCTTAAATGATGCTATCGTACCCGCCTCTACCACCTCCGCTGGTAAAGCGTTCCAGGCACCCACCACCCTCTGCGTAAAAAACGTTCCACGCACATCTCCCTTAAACTTTCCCCCTCTCATCTTGAAATCGTGACCCCTTGTAACTGACACCCCGACTCTTGGGAAAAGCTTGTTGCTATCCACCCTGTCCATACCTCTCATAATTTTGTAGACCTAAATCAGGTCCCCCCTCAACCTCCGTCTTTCCAACGAAAACAATCCTAATCTACTCAACCTTTCTTCATAGCTAGCACCCTCCATACCAGGCAACATCCTGGTGAACCTCCTCTGCACCGTCTCCAAGGCATCCACATCCTTCTGGTAATGTGGCGACCAGAACTGCACGCAGTATTCCAAATGTGGCCAAACCAAAGTCCTATACAACTGTAATATGACCTGCCAACTCTTGTACTCAATACCCCTTCCGATGAAGAGAAGCATGCTGTATGCCTTCTTGACCACTCTATCAACCTGCGTTGCCACCTTCAGGGTACAATGGACCTGAACTCCCAGATCTCTCTGTACATCAATTTTCCCCAGGACCCTTCCATTGACCATATAGTCCGCTCTTGAATTTGATCTTCCAAAATGCATCACCTCGCATTTGCCTGGATTGAACTCCATCTGCCATTTCTCTGCCCAACTCTCCAATCTATCTATATTTTGTTATATTCTCTGACAGTCCTCCTTGCTATCTGCATCTCCACCAATCTTAGTATCATCTGCAAACTTGCTAATCAGACCACCTATACATTCCTCCAGGTCATTTATGTAGATCACAAACAACAGTGGTCCGAGCACGGATCCCTGTGGAACACCACTAGTCACCCTTCTCCATTTTGAGACACTCCCTTCCACCACTACTCTCTGTCTCCTGTTGCCCAGCCAGTTCTTTATCCATCTAGCTAGTACACCCTGAACCCCATACGACTTCACTTTTTCCATCAACCTGCCATGGGAAACCTTATCAAACGCCTTACTAAAGTCCATGTATATGACATCTACAGCCCTTCCCTCATCAATTAACTTTGTCACTTCCTCAAAGAATTCTATTAGGTTTGGAAGACATGACCTTCCCTGCACAAAACCATGCTGCCTATCACTGATGTCTATTTTCTTCCAGATGTGAATAGATCCTAACCCTCAGTATCTTCTCCAACAGTTTGCCTACCACTGACGTCAAGCTCACAGGTCTATAATTCCCTGGATTATCCCTGCTACCCTTCTTAAACCAAGGGACAACATTAGCAATTCTCCAGTCCTCCGGGACCTCACCCGTGCTCAAGGATGCTGCAAAGATGTCTGTTAAGGCCCCAGCTATTTCGACCCTCGCTTCCCTCAGTAACTTGGGATAGATCCCATCCGGTCCTGGGGACTTGTTCACCTTAATGTCTTTTAGAATACCCAAAACTTCCCCTTTCCGTATGACAACTTGACCAAGAGTATTTAAACATCCATCCCTAGCCTCAACATCCATCTTGTCCCTCTCCTTTGTGAATACCGATGCAAAGTACTCATTAAGAATCTCACCCATTTCCTCTTAGTCCACGCATAAATTACCTCTTTTGTCTTTGAGTGGGCCAATCCTTTCTCTAGTTACCCTCTTGCCCCTTACATACGAATAAAAGGCTTTGGGATTTTCCTTAACCCTGTTAGCCAAAGATATTTCATGACCCCTTTTAGTCCTTTTTATTGCGTGTTTGAGATTCGTCCTACTTTACCGATATTCCTCCAAAGCTTCATCAGTTTTGAGTCGCCTCGATCTTACATATGCTTCCTTTTTCATCTTAGCTAGTCTCACAATTCCACCCGTCATCCATGGTTCCCTAATCTTGCCATTTCTATCTCTCATTTTCACAGGAACATGTCTGTCCTGCACTCTAATCAACCTTTCCTTAAAAGACTTCCACATTTCAAATGTGGATTTACCCTTAAACAGCTGCTCCCAATCCACATTCCCTAGCTCCTGCCGAATTTTGTTATACTCTGCCTTTCCCCAATTTAACACTCTTCCTTGCGGACCCCTCCTGTCCTTGTCCATGAGTATTCTAAAACTTACGGAATTGTGATCGCTATTCCCAAAGTAATCACCGACTGAACCATCAACCACCTGGCCGGGATCATTCCCCAATACCAGGTCCGGTATGGCCCCTTCCCAAGTTGGACTATTTACATACTGCTCTAAAAAACACTCCTGGATGCTCCTTACAAACTCTGCTCCATCTACGCCTCCAACACTACACGAATCCCATTCAATGTTGGGGAAGTTAAAATCTCCCATCACAACCACCCTATTGCTCCTACATTTTTCTATAATCTGTCTGCATATTTGTACCTCTACTTCATGCTCGCTTTTGGGAGGCCTGTAGTAAAGTCCCAACAATGTTACTGCACCATTCCTATTTGTCAGCTCCACCCATATTGCCTCAGTGCTCGAATCCTCCATTGTGCCCTCCTTAATCACAGCTGTGAAATCATCTCTGACGAGTAATGCAACTCCTCCACCCCTTCTACCTCCCTCTCTTTCCCTCCTGAAGCATCTATACCCTGGGATATTCAGTTGCCAGTCCTGCCCTTCCCTCAACCAAGTCTCAGTAATACCAATAACATCATATTCCCAGGTACTAATCCAAGCCCTAAATTCATCTGCCTTACCTGCTACACTTCTCGTATTAAAACAAATGCACGACAGACCACCTGTCCCTTTGCGTTCATCATCTCTTCCCTGTCGACTCTTCCCCTTAGTCACATGGAGTTTATTATCTCGTACCTTACCGGCTTTAGTTGCTGCTTCTTTACTGACCTCTAACTTCCTAATCTGGTTCCCATCCCCCTGCCACATTAGTTTAAACCCTCCCCAACAGTGTTAGCAAAAGCACCCCCTAGGACACTGGTTCCAGTCCTGCCCAGGTGTAGACCATCCAGTTTGTAATGGTCCCACCGCCCCCAGAACCTGTTCCAATGTCCCAAAAATCTGAACCCCCTCCCTCCTGCACCATCTCTCAAGCCACGTATTCATACTGACTTTTCTTGAATTTCTACTCTGACTGTCCCGTGGCACTGGTAGCAATCCGGAGATTACTACCTTTGAGGTCCTACTTTTTAACTTATCTCCTAACTCCCTAAATTCTGATTGTAGGACCCCATCCCGTTTTTTTACCTATATCGTTGGTGCCTATATGCACCACGACAACTGGCTGTTCACCCTCCCCCTTCAGTTTGTCCTGCAGCCGATTGGAGACATCCCTGACCCGAGCACCCGGGAGGCAACATACCATTCGGGAGTCTCGTTTTCGACCACAGAAACGCCTGTCTACTCCCCTTACGATTGAATCCCCTATGACTATAGCCCTGCCAGTCTTTTTCCCGCCCTTCTGTGCAGCAGAGCCAGCCACGGTGCCATGAGCCTGGCTACTACTGCCTTCCCCTGGTCAGTCATCTCCCCCAACAGTATCCAAAGCGGTATACCTGTTTTGGAGGGAGATGACCGCAGGGGATACCTGCACTGCCTTCCTGCTCTTTCTCTGCCTTTTGGTCACCCATTCCCTGTCTCCGTCAGCAATCCTAATCTGCGGTGTGACCAATTCACTGAACGTGCTATCCACAACCTCCTCAGCATCGCGGATGCTCCAAAGTGAGTCCATCCGCAGCTCCAGAGCCGTCATGCGGTCGAACAGTCATTTCAGGATTACCCAATTGTGCAGTATACATCGATGATCTGGTAGTTTTCAGCCAGACATGGAAAGAACATTTAAAACATCTGATGGAGTTATTCGATTGACTTCAGGAGGCGGGTTTGGTGGTAAACCTAGCCAAAAGTGAATTTGGAAAAGCCCAAGTCACGTTCCTTGGCCATACAATCGGACAGGGTCAAATGGTCCCACGGGATGTGAAAACAAAAGTTATTGGGGAGTTTCCGATACCCTCACCAAGACGGGAAATAATACGATTTCTTGGTATGAGTGGATTTTACTGGAAATTTGTACCAAATTGTAGCAGTGTGGTCACTCCACTGACGGACTTGCTCAAGAAGCGTAACGAATTCCAGTGGACAGCGGAGTGTCAGCAGGCAATTGACGGCCTGAAGGCTGCGTTAGCCACTGCTCCTGTGTTAGCCATCCCAAATTATACGAATCCATTCAAAATGGCCGTTGATGCGAGTGATGTGGGTGTAGGTGCAGTGCTTCTACAAGACGACGACAAAGGGCCAGAGCGGCCTGTTGGTTATTTTTCAAAGAAATTGAATTCTCACCAGAAAAAGTATTCGACGATTGAGAAGGAGACTTTGAGTTTGGTGCTGGCTTTGCAACATTTTCACATTTATGTGACCAGCAATCCATCTGACACCATTATATAATCCGTTGACGTTTTTGGAGCGATTCCGGAATAACAATGCAAGGCTGTTTCAATGGAGTTTATTGTTCCAGCCATTTCATTTAAAAATAGTACATGTGGGAGGACGGGAAAATGTGATAGCCGATGCTTTGTCACGAATGTGATCAATCGAGAAGGTTTTCGGTTGGAGGAAGAAGAACAAAGAAAAATGGACTATATTATTCTGCCTGTTTGCGTGTGTTGTTTTCTTTAAATGAAAATGATATTTACTGTGTGCATTTCTTAGTGGATGGTGCAAAAGTTAAAAGTGAACCTATTTTGAAGTTGATGTTTATTTTTTTTCTTTGGGGGGTGGGTGTCATGTGAGAGTGCCTTTACGAAATGGATATTTAAGCAATGTACCTTTAAGAAATGCAGTGATGTCAGAGTGTGGGTGGAGCTGGGTTTCAGCCATTTTGAAGTTTTTAGTTTCAGTTTGAGAGAGCAGCTGAAAAGTGCCTGGCTGGTTTGCTGAGAGCTGCGGGAAGGAAAAGAGCTGGTCTGGTGATTTCTGCAAATCCAAAGACTATAAATATATTGAATGTAACCTGTTGTGCTCCTATTTTTGAAGAGTTGAAGTATTTTGGAGGTTTAAAAGAACAGTTTGCAGGATTGGGTAGTGTTGTATTATTTTCGGGGTTATCTTTGAAGGAAGGGGTGTTAAGAGATCCAATGTTTATTTTAAAAGGTTGAGTTCATGGAATTAACATTGTTTTGTTTTAAAAACCACGTGTCCATAATTGTAATACCACACCTAGGGAACAAGCCGTGTGCTTCAAAAGCAACAATCCATTAAAGGGGGCGGGGGGGGGGGGGGGGGGGGGTTGGGTGGACTCCATGATACATTTTGGGGTTCTGAAAACACCTCTCCCATAAAAAGTCGGCAGTTCAGAAGATAAATGCAAAGTAACCATTCATCTTGAGTGGGCTAGAATACAAGACCAAGGATGTACTTCTGAGGCTGTCATTGGCTCTGGTCAGACCCCATTTGGAGTAGTGTGAGCAATTTTGGGCCCCGTATCTAAGGAAGGATGTGCTGGCCTTGGAAAGGGTCCAGAGGAGGTTCACAAGAATGATCCCTGGAATGAAGAACTTGTCGTACGAGGAGCGGGTAAGACTCTGGCTCTGTACTCGTTAGAGTTTGGAAGGATGAGTTGGGATCTTATTGAATCTTATAGGATACTGCGAGGCCTGGATAGAGTGGACGTGGAGAGGATGTTTCCACCAGGAAGAAAAACTAGAAGCAGAGGCACCATCTCAGACTAAAGGGACGATCCTTTAAAACAGAGATGAGGAATTTCATCAGCCAGAGGGTGGTGAATCTGTGGAACTCTGCCGCAGGAGGCTGTGGAGGCCAAATCACTGAGTATCTTTAAGACAGAGATAGATAGGTTCTTGATAAGGGGATTATGGGGAGAAGGCAGGAGAATGGGGATGAGAAAAATATCAGCCATGATTGAATGGCGGAGCAGACTCAATGGGCCGAGTGGCCTAATTCTGCTCCAATGTCTTCCGGTCTTATGGCACTGAGTCCATCTCCTATTCTACATCGTTAACCCACAGCATTGGCACTAAACCTAACTTGCCAGGTTCTGGTGTTGTCGCTTTCACTAGGAAATCTTCAGAAATGCTGAAAATATCAAACCAGTAAGTCAGATGTCATTAAATGGAAAGATTGTGGATGGCTTCTTTCAACAGAATTCCATTGGCGTTACTCATAAACTCACTCAGTAATACAGGATTTTCAGAAAACAGTCAATATTTATTTTGAGTCTATTTAATTACAACTTGGAAAATCCCCTGAAATAAATTCTGCCTTTCTCCAAAATATAACAATTATCAATTGATGATATTTAACAAAACACAAACAATGCTTCTGAATAGCTTTCAATGTCAACTGTTATTTTGGAAGATTTTAGTTTGTGCTCTCAGTGACAGTTCCATTTCAACATCATTTCTGTCGGTTTCTTCAATGTTGCAACAAAGTCATAACTTTCATTCAATTCTTTAATTCCTCAAATGATTGACAGGGCCAGGTACAGGGTAGGATCAGGATTGATGCAACAATGCTGTGATAATCTTTACTATGTACTTATATGTTGCAAACCTCAGCAATTAATTATCTGATTATTTTTCTGGGAATTTTTTCTGGCAGGTTTCAGTTGAAATGCCAAGTTTTGGTTGTTGGTTTAGATACTGCAGGAAAATTAATCTATTCAGATCTGGAAGACCTTGCATCATTTTGTTTTTACCAGCAGATCTCTGCTGTCGAGCACTGTCTCATGTATTTTCTCTTCCTGAAGACATCTGTTATTGGCCAATTTACAGTTCCAGGTGCTGTTTCAAAACATTATCAAATGGCTATTTGAACCCTTCCTGGAACTGATGAGTGAAAAATACCCACAAACCGAAGGATCTCATTATTAATGGAGGTTATTTATTTTAAAGGAATGATCCATGTACCAAGAATTCTTTCTTCAAAGCTGAATTAGTCCATCAGATTGTTTCATATTCTTTCAAATCATATATATCTATGACACAAGTTCCTCTTTAAATTAATATTTATGTAATTGCCCATTGGTCCTATTGTGTAAGAGTATTGACCATTTCCAAAGGACTGCACTAACATTTCTATTCTGAAGCTTTTTTCAAAGATGCTTTAAACAATATAAAGTTCATAATGCAACATTGTGGATGGAACCACTGGAATGTTTAAAATCTAGGAATTCCAAATTATCAACATAATTAAGGCAGCAGACTGGAATTGCACAAAAGTTATTGTGAGGGCATTTTTATCCCTACAATAAAAGGGTCAATCATGGCAGCCACTGGGCAAAGGGTCCACTGTAATCAGTCAGCACAGAGTGGAACAAACCTACAACAGGGTACTCCTTCAATAAAAACTGCTCCAGATCCACTTCTATTCTCTCTCACTAAGAGTTATGGTACTATTCAGCTTGTGTTTGGTATATTGTGATATGTAATAACTTGGAAAGAAATATTACACTCCAGGATTCAATCAGAATGTACAAATGTGTTTAGTTAACAATGCCTTGGAATTGCACAATGCAAGGGTGACTGGCATGAAAGGCATTGATTTGTTTATGGTTTTGTTCTTTAATTTTTGGGCCAGTGCTGAAATACCGCTTGAAATTATCTCCATTATTTCCCTCAATTGTCTCAGGCATAAGCAATAAATCATTTTCCACAATAAATCAAGTCTTCTGATGTTTCTGATTGGAAAGTTCTTTGCGTCAGTTGCATTCAGAAACACATTTCAAAAAGATTTTTCTATTTATAAGCAAACGTGGAATTCAGGGTCTTTGGAATTCAAAGCATTGCTAAACCAATTGTTAACAGAAACCTTGTTTTCATTAACCCAGTTGATATTTGCCTTTGTTCTCTCCAAAGCTTGTTCCAGTGCCCGAGACCCAGAACCAAATCCAATATGTGCGTTATCTTTCTTAAACTGCTCAAGCTGTAAAGAATTAAAACAATAAAGCAAATGGATTAGCACAGATTGATTAAACCAAACATGGGCAGTTTCACATGTTCCTAATACCAAAATCCCTCCAGAAAAGTTTATTCCTAATAGACTTGTTAGTAACTTTGCAAAATGCTAAGCAATGAAAAATACATCATTTATTTTGTTTTCGCAGATTTAAAACAAATTAAAATGCAGAGAAGCCTCAGTCTTAATGACAAAATGACATTTTTAATGTAATACAGCAACTCAGATCTAAGGGCACGGATAACGAAGCAGGTAACGAACGATACATTAACTTTGGGATGCAGATATAGTGATCTAGGGGTGCAGGTAATGGATTTCTGGACCGGTAATAAACCTCTGCACTAATGTACCCAACAATATTAAGGGATTAAGAAAAAATATTTCCTCTGTGATGGAAATCCAGAACAAGAAAAGCCTCGAGCTGGGCCAGTCAGGTGAAATCAGAAAGTATTTCTCTTCAAAAAGTGGCACGGAAAGACCATAAGACATAGGAGCAGAATTAGGCCACTCGGCCCATCGAGTCTGCTCCATCATTCAATCATGGCTGATATTTTCTCATCCCCATTCTCCTACCTTCTCCCCATTACCCCGGATCCACTTATTAATCAAGAACCTATCTATCACTGTCTTAACTAGGAACAGGGCTAAAGCACAGGGCTAAATCGTTGGCTTTTAAAGCAGACCAAGGCAGGCCAACAGCACGGTTCAATTCCCGTTCCAGCCTTTCCTAACAGGTGCCGGAATGTGGCGACTAGGGGCTTTTCATAGTAACTTAATTGAAGCCTACTTGTGACAATAAGTGATTTTTATTTCATTTCAACTTATCTCTCAACCAGAGAGTCAATTGAAATATTCAAGGTTCGAGTCATAAAGTTATAGAATCAACAACACAGGAAAGGCCCTTCGCCCATCGAGTCTGTGCTGGTCAAAAACAACCACCTAACTATTCCAATTCCCTTTCCCAGCACTTGGCCCCATGGTCTAGTCTGCCCTGGGATCACAATTGCACATCTAAATACTTCGTAAATGTTGTGAGGGTCTCTGCCTCCAACCCCCTTTCAGGCAGCGAGTTCCAGATTCCCACCACCCTCTGGGTGAAAAGGTTTCTCCTCCCATCCCCTCTAACCCTCCCGCCCCTCACCGTAAATCTCTGCCTCCTGGTCATTGATCCCTCCACCAAGGGGAAACGTTTATCAACTTTATCGACGCCCCTCATAATTTTACACATCTCAATCCTGTCCCCCCTCAGTCCCCTCTGCTCCAAGGAAAACAATCCCAGTCTATCCAATCTCTCTTCATAACTAAAACTCTCCGGCCCAGGCAACATCCTGGTAAATTTTTATACAGTTCCAGCACAATCTCCCTACTCTGAAACTCTATACCTCGGCTAATAAAGGCAATTTTATCATAAGCCTTCTTAACCACTGTATCCACCTGCTCTGCTACCCTAAGGAACGGGTGTATATGTACATCAAGGTCCCTCTGATCCTCGGTGCTTCCCAGGGTCCTGTCATTTATGATATATTCCTTTGTTGTCCTGCCCAAGTGCATCGCCTCACAGTTATCTGGATTGAATTCAATTCTCCTCTGATCAGCCCGTCTATATCCGCCTGTAATTGGAGGCTACCCTCCTCACTATTTCCCACCCCACCAATTTCCATACCATCCTCAAACTTACTGATCAACCCTCCTACATTCACGTATAAATAAATTGTATAAACCACAAACAGCAAGGGCCCCAACACTGATCCCTGTGGGACCCCAACACTGATCCCTGCGGGGCCCCAACACTGATCCCTGCGGGACCCCAACACTGATCCCTGCGGGACCCCAACACTGATCCCTGCGGGACCCCAACACTGATCCCTGTGGGACCCCAACACTGATCCCTGTGGGTCCCCAACACTGATCCCTGTCCCCAACACTGATCCCTGCCCCCAACACTGATCCCTGCGGGACCCCAACACTGATCACCGCGGGACCCCAACACTGATCCCTGTCCCCAACACTGATCCCTGCCCCCAACACTGATCCCTGTGGGACCCCAACACTGATCCCTGTCGCCAACACTGATCCCTGTCCCCAACACTGATCCCTGTGGGACCCCAACACTGATCCCTGCAGGACCCCAACACTGATCCCTGTGGGACCCCAACACTGATCCCTGTGGGACCCCAACACTGATCCCTGTGGGACCCCAACACTGATCCCTGTCCCCAACACTGATCCCTGTCCCCAACACTGATCCCTGTGGGACCCCAACACTGATCCCTATCCCCAACACTGATCCCTGTGGGACCCCAACACTGATCCCTGTGGGACCCCAACACTGATCCCTGTGGGACCCCAACACTGATCCCTGTCCCCAACACTGACCCCTGTGGAACCCACTGGACACAGGCTTCCAGTCAGAAAAACACCCCTCGCCCATCACCCTCTGCTTCCTGCCACTCAGCCAATTCTGGATCCAATTTTCCAAATTTCCTTGGATCCCGTGGGCTCTTCCCTTCGCTGTCAGTCTCCCATGTGGCACCTTTACAAAAGCCTTGCTGAAATCCAAGTAGACAACTTTCTCTTTCTTTAGAGGGCCTCTCTGAGGGGGTGGGGGGTCAGGTCGGGTCACCCCTGTACTCGGGGGGGGGGGGGACCCAGATAACCAGGGGTGTGGGGCAGAATTGCGCTGCCAGGGGGGGGAGGGGGGCAGACTCACTATGCAGCCACCCAGGAAAGTCAGATGAATTTTCCCCATTCTCTGGACAGGAGCACACCTTTCACCAGTTGTTTGTACAATTTTAAATGTGTTAAGTTAAATTACTGATTATTAATGAAAATTTCATAAATTGGTCTATTCCAACCAGAGGCTGGTTTAGTACAGTGGGCTAAACAGCTGGCTTGTAATGTAGAACAAGGCCAGCAGCGCGGGTTCAATTCCCGTACCAGCCTCCCTGAACAGGCGCCGGAATGTGGCGACTAGGGGCTTTTCACAGTAACTTCATTGAAGCCTACTCGTGACAATAAGCCATTATATTATTATTATTCTTCTTTCTGGTATTTCTTAAGCATCTTTAAACATGGAGGGAACATTCCAGTCAAACAGATACTGCCCCCCCCTGCTCAGTCCCCCCCCCCCCGCTCGGTCCCACCGATACTGCCCCCCCGCTCAGTCTCCCCCCCGCTCAGTCCCCCCCCCCCCCCCGCTCAGTCCCCCCGATACTGCCCCCCTGCTCAGTCCCCCCCCCCCGCTCAGTCCCCCCGATACTGCCCCCCCCTGCTCAGTCTCCCCCCCGCTCAGTCTCCCCCCCGCTCAGTCCCCCCCCCCCGCTCAGTCCCCCCGATACTGCCCCCCTGCTCAGTCCCCCCCCCCCGCTCAGTCCCCCCCCCCCCCCCCCCGCTCAGTCCCACCGATACTGCCCCCTGTCTCAAAATGGAGAAGGGTGACTAGTGGTGTTCCACAGGGATCCGTGATCGGAACACTGCTGTTTGTGATATACATAAATGACCTGGAGGAAGGTATAGGTGGTCTGATTAGCAAGTTTACAGATGATACTAAGAATGGTGGAGTTGCAGATAGCGAGGAGGACTGGCAGAGAATACAGCAAAATATAGATAGATTGGAGAGTTGGGCAGAGAAATGGCAGATGGAGTTCAATCCAGGCAAATGCGAGGTGATGCATTTTGGAAGATCAAATTCAAGAGCGGACTATATGGTCAATGGAAAGGTCCTGGGGAAAATTGATGTGCAGAGAGATCTGGGAGTTCAGGTCCATTGTACCCTGAAGGTGGCAACGCAGGTTGATAGAGTGGTCAAGAAGGCATACAGCATGCTTGCCTTCATCGGACGGGGTATTGAGTACAATAGTAGGCAGGTCATGTTACAGTTGTATAGGACTTTGGTTAGGCCACATTTGGAATACTGCGTGCAGTTCTGGTCGCCATATTACCAGAAGGATGTGGATGCCTTGGAGAGGGTGCAGAGGAGGTTCACCAGGATGTTGCCTGGTATGGAGGGTGCTAGCTATGAAGAAAGGTTGAGTAGATTAGGATTGTTTTCGTTGGAAAGACGGAGGTTGAGGGGAGACCTGATTGAGGCCTACAAAATTATGAGAGGTATGGACAGGGTGGATAGCAACAAGCTTTTTCCAAGAGTGGGGGTGTCAGTTACAAGGGGGTCACAATTTCAAGGTGAGAGGGGGAAAGTTTAAGGGAGATGTGCGTGGAAAGTTTTTTACGCAGAGGGTGGTGGGTGCCTGGAACGCTTTACCAGCGGAGGTGGTAGAGGCGGGCACGATAGTATCATTTAAGAAGCATCTAGACAGGTATATGAACGGGCAGGGAACAGAGGGAAGTAGATTATTGGAAAATAGGCGACAGGTTTAGATAAAGGATCTGGATCGGCGCAAGCTGGGAGGGCCGAAGGGCCTGTTCCTGTGCTGTCATTTTCTTTGTTCTTTGTTCTTTGCTCAGTCCCACCGATACTGCCCCCTGCCCGGTTCCCCAGTGACGAGGGGCATATTGAACGGGATAACGTGTTGCAAACGGTGGCAGCGCAGGCCACTGGCAGGTGGCACAGAACGTTTCTCAGTAAATCCCACCCAGAGTTTCTCAGATTGAAAATGGTAAAGTGTCCAAAACTGACTCTGGGCAAACAGAATGACTTTCATTTCTGTGGCGCCTTTACAATTTCATGATATTCCAAAATGTTTCACAACCTATAAAGTGTTTTTTAAATCTACTCTCTGTTGTGACGCAGGAAACATTTTAGCTAATTTTCACGCAGCAAGCCCCAAAAAATAGCATTGTTCTAATGACCAGGTCTTCTGCTCAGTGATGGTGAATGTGGGATAAATATTGGTCAATGGAAAAATGTGGGGTGATTAGGAAGAGCCAGCATGGATTTCTAAAGGAGAAATTGTGTTGAACTGACTGGCTGGATGTTTTGAAGAGGTAACAGAAAGGGTCGATGAGGGTAATCCTGTTGGTGTGATGTAGATGCCTTTCAGAAGACATTTAATATAGTGCCAGACGACAGACTGTGAGAAAGGTTATAGCTGATGGAATAAAAGGAGCAGGAGTAACGTGGATACAAAATTAGCTGAATAATAGGAAGCAGAGAGTTATGGGCAATGGATATTTTTCGGGTGGAGGAATGTTTGTGGTGGAGATCCCCAGGATCGGTATTGGGATCCTTGCTTTTCCTGATATATATTAATGATCGAGATCTTGGTGTGCAGGAAACAATTTCAAAGTTTGTGGATGACACAAAACTTGGAAGTATTGTAAACGGGAAGTGGACAGTGCAGAATTTCAAAAGGACAGAGATAGGTAGGTGAGTGGGGGCAGGGGGGTGGAGTGGGGGCAGGGCGGGTAGCAGCAGGAGGGTGGAGTGGGGGCAGGGGGGTGGAGTGGGGGCAGGGGGTCGAGTGGGGGCAGGGCGGGTGGAGTGGGGGCAGGGGGGTGGAGTGGGGGCGGGGGGGTGGAGTGGGGGCAGGGGGGTGGAGCGGGGGCAGGGGGGTGGAGTGGGGGCAGGGGGGTGGAGTGGGGGCGGGGGGGGTGGAGTGGGGGTGGGGGGGTGGGGTGGGGGCAGGGGGTGGAGTGGAGTGGGGGCAGGGGGGTGGAGTGGGGGCAGGTTGGTGGAGTGGGGGCAGGTTGGTGGAGTGGGGGCAGGTTGGTGGAGTGGGGGCAGGGGGGTGGAGTGGGGGCAGGGGGGGTGGAGTGGGGGCAGGGGGGGTGGAGTGGGGGCAGGGCGGGTGGAGTGGGGGCGGGGGGGTGGGGTGGGGGCGGGGGGGGGGTGGAGTGGGGGCAGGGGGGTGGAGTGGGGGCAGGGGGGTGGAGTGGGGGCAGGGGGGTGGAGTGGGGGCAGGGGGGTGGAGTGGGGGCAGGGGGGTGGAGTGGGGGCGGGGGGGTGGAGTGGGGGCAGGGGGGTGGAGTGGGGGCAGGGCGGGTGGAGTGGGGGCAGGGGGGGTGGAGTGGGGGCAGGGGGGTGGAGTGGGGGCAGGGGGGTGGAGTGGGGGCAGGGGGGTGGAGCGGGGGCAGGGGGGTGGAGTGGAGTGGGGAGGAGTGGGGGTGGAGTGGAGTGGAGTGGGGGGAGTGGGGGTGGAGTGGGGGCAGGGGGGTGGAGTGGAGTGGGGGCAGGGGAGTGGAGTGGGGGCAGGGGGGTGGAGTGGAGTGGGGGCAGGGGGGTGGAGTGGGGGCAGGGGGGTGGAGTGGAGTGGGGGCAGGGGAGTGGAGTGGGGGCAGGGGGGTGGAGTGGAGTGGGGGCAGGGGGGTGGAGTGGGGGCAGGGGGGTGGAGTGGGGGCAGGGGGGTGGAGTGGGGGCAGGTTGGGTGGAGTGGGGGCGGGTTGGGTGGAGTGGGGGCAGGGGGGTGGAGTGGAGGCAGGGGGGTGGAGCGGGGGCAGGGGGGTGGAGTGGGGGCAGGGGGGTGGAGTGGGGGCAGGGGGGTGGAGTGGGGGCAGGGGGGTGGAGCGGGGGCAGGGGGGTGGAGTGGGGGCAGGGGGGTGGAGTGGGGGCAGGTTGGGTGGATTGGAGGCAGGAGGGTGGAGTGGGGGCAGGGGGGTGGAGCGGGGGCAGGGGGGTGGAGCGGGGGCAGGGGGGTGGAGCGGGGGCAGGGGGGTGGAGCGGGGACAGGGCGGTGGAGCAGGGGCAGGGGGGTGGAGCGGGGGCAGGGGGTTGGAGCGGGGGCGGGGGGGGTGGAGTGGGGGCATGGGGGTGGAGTGGGGGCGGGGGGGGGTGGAGCGGGGGCGGGGGGTGGGGCAGGGGGGTGGAGCGGGGGCAGGGGGGTGGAATGGGGGCAGGGGGGTGGAGCGGGGGCAGGGGGGTGGAATGGGGGCAGGGGGGTGGAGTGGGGGCAGGGGGGTGGAATGGGGGCAGGGTGGGAGCGGGGGGGGGTGGAGTGGGGGCAGGTTGGGTGGCCAATGAAGTTCAATGTGGAGAAGTGTGAGGTGGTGCATTTTGGTAGAAGAACGTGGAGAGACCGTTTAAAATAAGGGGTAAAATTCTAAATGCGGTGCAGGGGTAGAGGGCCCTGGGTGGCAGGACAGGTGGAGAGAGCCGTTAATAAAGCAGAGAGTATTCTGGGATTTATTAATAGGAGCACAGAGTACAGGAGCAAGGAGGTTATACTGAACTATACAGACACTAATTAGATCTCAGCTGGAATATTGGGCACAGCTCTGGGAGCCACACTATAGGAAGGATGTGAACACATTGGAGAGAGTGGGGAAGAGGTTCACAAGAATGGTTCCAGGGATGAGAAACGTTAGTGATGAGGACAGATTGGAGAGGTTGGGACTGTTCTCCTTGGAGAGAAGGCGGCTGAGAGGAGGTTTCAGAGAGATGTTCAAAACCATGAGGGGGCTGGACAGAGTTGACAGGGAGGGCGCAGATTTGAAATAATTTGCAAAAGAAGCAAATGTGATGTGAGAAAGATCAGTTCACCCAGCGAGTGGTTGGGCCTGGAATGCACGGCCTGGTGGAGACCGGCTCAATCGAGGGGTTCAAGAGGGTGTTGGATGGTTAGTTGAATAGAAACAACATGCAGGGGTGACGGGGAAAAGGCAGGGGAACAGCACTGAGTCACGATGCTCGTTTGGAGAGTCGGTGCAGAGACAATGGGCCGAATGGCCTCCTTCTGCATCATAACAATTCTGTGATTCTGTGGTTCCGAGAATACTGGGGGGGAAGTGCTCGGCCTTGCAAAAGTGCAATGGGATGTGTTATTGTTAAATGATTTGAGCAACAGGCAGCTTTGCAGGGAGGACATTAAACTAACTGAATGAGCCAGACCAACCAATGGCTTTGGTAAATATGAAAGCTGGTTAGAAGGAGGCATGGATTTGCCCACGAGAGCCTTTGAACTATTACCAAACAATTGCCTGAAATTAACCAAGAGATAATAATAATAATTTTTATTGTCACAATTAGGCTGACATTAACCCTGCAATGAAATTACTGTGAAAAGCCCCTAGTCGCCACATTCCGGCGCCTGTTCGGGTACACAGAGGGAGAATTCAGAAAGTCCAATTCACCTAACAGCATGTCTTTCGGGACTTGTGGGAGGAACCCACACAGACACAGGATGAACGTGCAGACTCCGCACAGACAGTGATACAAGCCGGGAATCAAACCCAGGACTCTGGAGCTGTGAAGCAACCGTGCTAACCACTGTGCTACCGTGCCGCCCAATGAAAACAATCAAATGCTCAAAGTTAACACCAACCTGGCTCAGCTCAAATTCTGTTGAAAATCGTTGTGTTACTCTCTCGATCAATGACGAGAAAGAAAATGATCCACCACCATATCTAAAGAATAAAATATTTTAATATTAATCCTTTTACAACAGAGAGATTAGAATATGTGCTGATTGGAATGTGATCCCAGCAATTCAAGACAAGCAGCTGCTTTGTCAGTGCCCCATCCACCACCTTAAACATTCACTCCCTCCAACACCGACGCACAGTGGCAGCCGTGTGTACCATCTACAAGATGCACTGCAGTAACTCACCAAGGCTCCTTAGGCAGCACCTTCCAAACCCACCACCTCTACCATCTAGAAGGACAAGAGCAGCAGATCCCTGGGAACCCCACCACCTGGAGGTTCCCCTCCAAGTCACTCACCACCCTGACTGGGAAATATATCGGCCGTTCCTTCACTGTCGCCGGGGCAACATCCTGAAATTCCCTAACAGCACAGTGGGTGTACCTACATCTCACGGACTCCAGCAGTTCAAGAAGGCAGCTCACCACCACCTTCTGAAGGAAACTAGGGAGGGGTAAGAAATGCTGGCCTAACTGTTGTGACATGAACTCCAATTCCTGTAAAACCTGGAGGAGGATGATTGAGAAATTTCAGGTACTCACTGGCGATAAAGGAACTCCCACTTGTTCCTGATGAAGTCCCAAGCCAACGCCTGCCCGACCACATTACTGGCAATGGAAACAATTGTCGATGTGGCATCTTGTTTCCTAATTTTGTCAGGGTCCAACGTATATTCAAGATATCTTTAATATAAAAAAGGAAACATTAAATAATTAGAGGGTGGGATTCTCTCTGCCACCCGCTGCGTGTTTCACGCCGGCGGAGACAGAACCTCGTTGGTCGGCAGTGGGATCTTCTGGTGCCGCTGTTGTTGGTGGGATTGCCCCTTGCCGGTGGGAAGCCCAGGGTGGGGGTGCACCAGCGGCTAGCCGACATTGCCATCAGGAACAGCAGACAATTCCAGCCAGGGTTTTTGATTGGTTGATGACTTCCTGACACACTGCAAAATAACTCGTCACGACATTATTAAAATATAATCATAAGACCATAAGACATAGGAGCAGAATTAGGCCACTCGGCCCATCGAGTCTGCTCTGCCATTCAATCAAGGCTGATATTTTCTCATCCCCATTAGAACATAGAACAGTACAGCACAGAACAGGCCCTTCAGCCCTCGATATTGTGCCGAGCAATGATCACCCTACTCAAACCCACGTATCCACCCTATACCCGTAACCCAACAACCCCACCCCCACTTAACCTTACTTTTTAGGACACTAAGGGCAATTTAGCATGGCCAATCCACCTAACCCGCACATCTTTGGACTGTGGGAGGAAACCGGAGCACCCGGAGGAAACCCACGCAGACACGGGGAGGATGTGCAGACTCCGCACAGACAGTGATCCAGCCGGGAACCGAACCAGAGACCCTGGAGCTGTGAAGCATTTATGCTAACTACCATGCTACCGTGCTGCTTTCTCCCCAAAACCCCTGATCCTCTTATTGATCACTGCAGAAATCTATCCAAATGTTCATTTCTCAAACCAGAATCTCAGAATGGACGGCCTTTGGTTGGGTGCACTGGGCCACCGGGAGTTCTAAGATTTCTAAGTAATTATTTTAAACCTATCGTGGTCCCTTTTGGCCTGTTGACTCCATGTTTCTATAGCCAGGGTAACAGACAGGACAGGATCTCCCCCTACTCAGCACTAATATCACAGGGAGAATCAAATCACACCATCAGCTGAAATCCCACCTCCTGGAGGTTTCCCTCCAAGTCATTCACCATTTCTTCACACAAAGAGTGGTGAGCCTGTGGAATTCATTACCACAGGAAGTAGTTGATGCTAAAACATTGAATATATTCAAGGGGTGGCTGGATATAGCACTTGGGGCGAATGGGATCAAAGGCTATGGGGAGAAAGCAGGATTAGGCTATTGAGTTGGCTGATCAGCCATGATTGTGATGAATGGCGGAGCAGCTCAAAGGGCCAAAAGGCCTCCTCCTGCTCCTATCTTCTCTGTATCCATGTATCCCGACTGGGAAATATATTGGCCGCTCCTTCACTGTCACTGAGGCAACATCCTGGAACTCCCTCCCTAACAGCACAGAGGGTGTCCCTACACCCCATCCTGGAACTCCCTCTCTAACAGCACAGAGGGTGTTCCTACACCCCATCTTGGAACTCCCTCCCTAACAGCACAGTGGGTGTACAGGAAATTCTGGATTTGGTGATGTGTAATGAGGCAGACTTGATTAGGGAACTTAAGGTGAAGGAATCCTTAGGGAACAGTGACCACAATATGATAGAATTTACCCAGCAGTTTGAGAGGGAGAAGCTGCAATCAGAAGTAACAGGAGTTTTTTGGGGTTATTCGGGAGGCAATTCAGAAATTAATCCCAAGGAGGAGGAAACATGCTAAGGGGAGGACAAGGCATCCATGGCTGATGAGGGATGTCAAGGGCAGCATAAAGGCTAAAGGAAAAGCATACAAAGTGGCGAGGGTTAGTGGGAAGCCAGAGGATTGGGAAGCCTTTAAAAGCGAGCAGAGGACAACTAAAAAAGCAATAAGGTGGGAGAAGATGAAGTATGAGTGCAAGCTAGCTAGTAATATAAAGGAAGATAGGAAGAGGTTTTTCAATATATAAAAGGTAAGAGGGAGGCAAAAATAGACATTGGACCACTGGAAAATGTGGCTGGAGCAGTAATAATAGGAAACAAAGAAATGGCAGAGGAACTGAATAGTTACTTTGCATCAGTCTTCACGGTGGGAGACACCAGTGGGATGCCAGAGCTTCAGGAGAACCAGGGGGCAGAGGTGAGTGCAGTGGCCATCACTAAGGAGAAGGTTCTGGGGAAACTGAAAGGTCTGAAGGTGGATAAATCACCTGGACCGGATGGACTACACCCCAGGTTTCTAAAAGAGACAGCTAAGAAGATTGTGGAGGCATTGGTGATGATCTTTCAGGAATCACTGGAGGCAGGAAGGGTCCCAGAGGACTGGAAAGTGGCAAATGTAACACCGCTGTTTCAGAAAGGAGGGAGGCAGAAGACGGGAAATTATAGGCCGGTTAGCCTGACTTCGGTCATTGGTAAGATTTTAGAGTCCATTATTAAAGATGAGATCTTTAAAGATGAGATGCATGGTAAAATAGGACTGAGTCAGCACGGCTTTGTCAAGGGGAGGTCATGTCTGACAAATCTGTTACAGTTCTTTGAGGAGGTAACAAGGAAGTTAGACAAAGGAGAACAAGTGGACGTGATTTATTTAGATTTCCAGAAGGCCTTTGACAAGGTGCGGTATAGGAGACTGTTAAATAAGTTAAGAGCCCATGGTGTTAAGGGTAAGATCCTGGCATGGATAGAGGATTGACTGACTGGCAGAAGGCAGAGAGTGGGGATAAAGGGGTCTTTTACAGGATGGCAGCCGGTGACTAGTGGTGTGCCTCAGGGGTCTGTGCTGGGACCACAACTTTTTACAATATACATTAATGATCTGGAGGAAGGAACTGAAGGCACTGTTGCTAAGTTTGCAGATGATACTCAGATCTGTAGAGGGACAGGTAGTATTGAGGAAGCAGGCGGGCTGCAGAAGGATTTGGACAGGCTAGGAGAGTGGGCAATGAAGTGACAGATGGAATACAGTGTGGAAAAGGTGTGAGGTTATGCACTTTGGAAGGAGAAATAGAGGCAAAGACTATTTTCTAAATGGGAAGATGCTTAGGAAATGTTAAGCACAAAGAGACTTGGGAGTCCTTGTTCATGATTCTCTTAAGGTTAACGTGCAGGTTCAGTCGGCAGTTAGGAAGGCAAATACAATGTTAGCATTCATGTCGAGAGGTATCTAAGGAAGGATGTGCTGGCCTTGGAAAGGGTCCAGAGGAGGTTCCCAAGAATGATCCCTGGAATGAAGAACTTGTCGTATGAGGAACGGTTGAGTACTCGAAGTTTAGAAGGATGAGGGGGGATCTGATTGAAACTTACAGGATACTGCGAGGCCTGGAGAGAGTGGACGTGGAGAGAATGTTTCCGCTTGTAGGAAAAACTAGAACCAGAGGACACAATCTCAGGCTAAAGGGACGATCCTTTAAAACAGAGATGAGATGGAATTTCTTCAGCCAGAGGGTGGTGAATCTGTGGAACTCTTTGCCGCAGAAGGCTGTGGAGGCCAAATCACTGAGTGTCTTTAAGACAGAGATAGATAGGTTCTTGATTAATAAGGGGATCAGGGGTTATGGGGAGAAGGCAGTGACCCACTGATGGTGCCGACACAATCACAGTCCCAGCACCCTGGAATGATAGGACACATACCCTGGGAGGGTGGGATATAGTAGGGTGGCTTGGTGAGTGCAGGGAAACGTGTGTGGCAGCTATAGGCGTGGGACTAGGCTACGTCCTATGTGAAGCGGGCAGTATGAGAGCCTCTCTGGCCCTCCAGGCTTGCCGGACCCTCGCCGCTACGGACTGTCCTCCAGCCCCTGCTGATCCAGCGCCTCCTCCTCATCATCCTCGGTCCCGTCCACTTCTTCCTCGGAGGTGAGCACATGTTCCTGATTGTTAATGTCCAGCACGTTTCCCCGCTGCGGTGTCAGGTTGTTGAGGACACAACAGACCACCACAAAGTGGGTGGCCCTCTGGGTGGGGTACAGCAGGGCACCACCGGAGGCATCGGAACCGCATCTTGAGGAGTCTGATGTACCGCTCAATGACGGCTCGGGTGGCCACATGGGCCTCGTCGTACCGGGTCTCCGGCCTCCATATTGGTATCATTAACCAGGTCCTCAGCGGGGACCCTTTATCCCCCAGGAGCCACCTGCCCATCCTTGGGTGCTCCTCAAAGAAGCCGGGGATGTCCGACTGCCCCAGGGTGTAGCTGTTGTGCACAGTCCCCGGGAAGCGTGTGCCAGAGAGGCCCTCATACTGCCCGCTTCACATAGGACGTAGCCTAGTCCCACGCCTATAGATGCCACGCACGTTGCCCTGCACATCCAGCAGAGGGCAGCAGAGCAGAGCTTCTGATTGGCTGTTCTGGGGAGATTTGCATACGTGCAGTGCGATCAGTGTAAGTTGAAGGTGCACCTGCACAAGTGACCCAAGGAGTTCGAGTGAAGGCAAGCATCCAGCAGAGGGCAGCAGAGCAGAGCTTCTGATTGGCTGTTCCGGGGAGCTTTGTATACGTGCAGTGCGGTCAGCGTAAGTTGAAGATGTACCTTTCAGTAGTTGGGAAGTTAGTTCAGTGGGAATGGAGGCTAGGGCAGTTGAATGTTCCTCCTGCAGAATGTGGGAGGAAAGGGTAACCTCGAGTGTCCCTGCTGACTATATCTGCGGGAAGTGCACCCAACTCCAGCTCCTCGAGAACCGCGTTAGGGAGCTGGATGAACTTCGGACATTTGGGAGGCAGAGGGGGTTATTGGGAGGAGTTATAGGGAGGTAGTCACACCTCAGGTAAAAGAAGAAGGTAGATGGGTTACCGTCAGGGGAGGGAGAGGGAATCGGCAGGCAGTGCAGGGATCCCCTGTGGTCATTCCCCTCTATAACAAGTATACAGTTTTGGATACTGTTGGGGGGGGACTTACCAGGGGTAAGCAATGGGGCACAGGTCTCTGGCACAGAGTCTATCCCTGTTGCTCGGAAGGGAAGGGAGAAGAGGAACAGAGCACTTGTCATTGGGGACTCCATAGTTAGAGGAACAGACAGGAGGTTCTGTGGGAACGAAAGAGACTCACGGTTGGTGTGTTGCCTCCCAGGTGCCAGGGTTTGTGATGTCTCTGATCGTGTTTTTGGGATCCTTAAGGGGGAGGGGGAGCATTCCCAAGTCATGGTCCACATAGGTACCACCGACATAGGTAGGAAGAGAGATGGGGATTTGAGACAGAAATTCAGGGAGCTAGGGTGGAAGCTGAGAGCTAGAACAAACAGAGTTATTATCTCTGGGTTGTTACCCATGCCACGTTCTAGCGAAGTGAGAAATAAGGAGAGAGAGGAGTTGAACACGTGGCTACAGGGATGGTGCAGGAGAGAGGGTTTTGGTTTCCTGGATAATTGGGGCTCATTCTGGGGTAGATGGGACCTCTACAAACAGGATGGTCTTCACCTGAACCAGTGAGGTACCAATATCTTGGGGGGGAGATTTGCTAGTGCTCTTCGGGGGGGTTTAAACTAATTCAGCAGGGGGATGGGAACCTAAATCGTAGTCCCAGTGTACAGGATGTTGAGAGTAGTGAGGTCAGGGATAGGGTTAAAAGTTCGAAAGAGGGCACCGGCAAGCAAGACGCTGGTTTGAAGTGTGTCTACTTCAACGCCAGGAGCATCCGGAATAAGGTGGGTGAGCTTGCAGCATGGGTTGGTACCTGGGATCTTGATGTTGTGGTGATTTTGGAGACATGGGTAGAGCAGGGACAGGAATGGTTGTTGCAGGTTCCAGGATTTAGATGTTTCTGTAAGAACAGAGAAGATGGTAAAAGAGGGGGGGATGTGGCATTGTTAATCAAGGAAAGTATTACGGCAGTAGAAAGGACGTTTGAGGACTTGTCTACTGAGGTAGTATGGGCAGAGGTTAGGAACAGGAGAGGAGAGGTCACACTGTTGGGAGTTGTCTATAGACCTCCGAATAGTTCCAGAGATATAGAGGAAAGGATAGCAAAGATGATTCTCGACAGGAGCGAGAGTAACAGGGTAGTTGTTATGGGGGACTTTAACTTTCCAAATATTGACTGGAAATACTATAGTTCGAGTACTATAAATGGGTCAGTTTTTGTGCAGTGTGTGCAGGAGGGTTTTCTGACACAGTATGTAGACAGGCCAACAAGGGACGATGCCACATTGGATTTGGTACTGGGTAATGAACCCGGCCAGGTGTTAGATTTAGATGTAGGTGAGCACTTTGGAGACAGTGCTCACAATTCAGTTATGTTTACTTTAGCGATGGGCAGGGATATGTATATACCGCAAGGCAAGAATTATAGCTGGGGGAAAGGCAATTATGATGCTATTCGGCAAGATTTAGGATGTACAGGATGGGGAAGGAAACTGCAGGGGATGGGTACAATCGAAATGTGGAGCTTTTTCAAGGAACAGCTACTGCATGTCCTTGATAAGTATGTACCTGTCAGGCAGGGAGGAAGTTGTCGAGCAAGGGAACCGTGGTTTACTAAGGAAGTTGAAGCACTTGTCAAGAGGAAGAAGAAGGCTTATGTTAGGATGAGACATGAAGGCTCAGTTAGGGCACTTGAGAGTTACAAGTTAGCCAGGAAGGACCTAAAGGGAGAGTTAAGAAGAGCGAGGAGAGGACACGAAAAGTCATTGGCGGATAGGAGCAAGGAAAACCCTAAGGCTTTCTATAGGTATATCAGGAACAAAAGAATGACTAGAGTAAGATTAGGGCTAATCAAGGATAGTAGTGAAAAGTTGTGTGTGGAATCAGAGGAGATAGGGGAAGCGTTAAATGGATATTTTTCGTCAGTGTTTACACTGGAGAAAGACAATGTTGTCGAGGCGAATACTCAGGTACAGTCGACCAGGCTAGATGGGATTGAGGTTCACAAGGAGGAGGTGTTAGCAATTTTGGAAAGTGTAAAAATAGATAAGTCCCCTGGGCCAGATGGGATTTATCCTAGGATTCTCTGGGAAGCCAGGGAGGAGATTGCAGAGCCTTTGTCCTTGATCTTTATGTCGTCTTTGTCGACAGGAATAGTGCCGGAAGACTGGAGGATAGAAAATGTCCCCTTGTTCAAGAAGGGGAGTAGAGACAACCCTGGTAATTATAGACCTGTGAGCCTTACTTTGGTTGTGGGTAAAATCTTGGAAAAGTTATAAGAGATAGGGTTTATAATCATCTTGAAAAGAACAAGTTGATTAGCGATACTCAACACGGTTTTGTGAAGGGTAGGTCATGCCTCACAAACCTTATTGAGTTTTTTGAGAAGGTGACCAAACAGGTGGATGAGGGTAAAGCGGTTGATGTGGTGAATATGGATTTCAGTAAGGCGTTTGATAAGGTTCCCCACGGTAGGCTATTGCAGAAAATAGGGAAGTATGGGATTGAAGGTGATTGAGGTTTGGATCAGTAATTGGCTAGCTGAAAGAAGACAGAGGGTGGTGGTTGATGGCAAATGTTCATCCTGGAGTTCAGTTACTAGTGGTGTACCGTAAGGATCTGTTTTGGGGCCACTGCTGTTTGTCATTTTTATAAATGACCTGGAAGAGGGTGTAGAAGGATGGGTTAGTAAATTTGCAGATGACACGAAGGTCGGTGGAGTTGTGGATAGTGCTGAAGGATGTTATAGGATACAGAGGGACATAGATAAGCTGCAGAGCTGGGCTGAGAGGTGGCAGATGGAGTTTAATGCGGAAAAGTGTGAGGTGGTTCACTTTGGAAGGAGTAACAGGAATGCAGAGTACTGGGCTAATGGCAAGATTCTTGGTAGTGTAGATGAACAGAGAGATCTCGGCATCCAGGTACATAAATCCCTGAAAGTTGCCACCCAGGTTAATAGGGCTGTTAAGAAAGCATATGGTGTGCTAGCCTTTATCAGCAGGGGGATTGAGTTTCGGAGCCACGGGGTCATGCTGCAGCTGTACATAACTCTGGTGCGGCCGCACCTGGAGTACTGCGTGCAGTTCTGGTCACTACATTATAGGAAGGATGTGGAAGCTTAGGAAAGGGTTCAGAGGAGATTTACTAGGATGTTGCCTGGTATGGAGGGAAGGTCTTACGAGGAAAGGCTCAGGGACTTGAGGTTGTTTTCGTTAGAGAGGAGAAGGCTGAGAGGTGACTTAATAGAGACATATAAGATAGTCAGAGGGTTAGATAGGGTGGACAGTGAGAGTCTTTTTCCTCGGATGGTGATGACCAACACGAGGGGACATAGCTTTAAATTGAGAGGCGATAGATATAGGACAGGTGTCAGAGGCAGTTTCTTTACTCAGAGAGTAGTAGGGGTGTGGAACGCCCTGCCTGCAACAGTAGTAGACTCGCCAACTTTAAGGGCATTTAAGTGGTCACTGGATAGACATATGGATGAAAATGGAATAGTGTAGGTCAGATAGGCTTCAGATGGTTTCACAGGTCGGCGCAACATCGAGGGCCGAAGGGCCCGTACTGCGCTGTAGTGTTCTATGTTCTATGTGCATTATCTTCATCTGGTGGCCACACAGGAACTGGATGTTCAAGGAGTGGAGCCCCTTCCTGTTAACATAGGGCCCTCCCACATGGCTTGGTGAGGGCAGGGCAACGTGCGTAGCATCTAGTACCCCCTGAAGCTGGACCTGTCAGCGATGGTGGAGAAACCTGCTCCCCAGGCATCTTGCTCGGTTTAGTCCATGTCATAGTTTTCAGCCGGGTAAACAGGGCATCCGTAACCTGTCAGATGCTCCTGCGGGCTGTGGGTTGCGAGATGCCACACAGGACCCTGCCCGAGCCCTGGAAAGATCCTGATGCGTAAAGGTTCAGGGCTGCGGTGACCTTGACAAACACGGGGAGTGGGTGTCCTCCTCCATGTGGTGCCATGTCCGTGAGGCCACGACACAGGTGCTGCACCGGCTTCGTTTCATTCGGGTGAGAGCGTGGCGTGGCCGGAGAATCACCATGTTGCTAACTAAACAGAAAATATACAAATAACAGTAAAATACTGTGAATGCTGGAAATTTGAAATCAAAACAGAAAACTCAGCAGGATTGGCAGCATCTGTGGAGAGAGAAACAGAATTAATGTTTTGAGTTCATTTGACTCTTCTACAGAAAATATCCAACCTGTAACACGGGCAATGTGCCAAGACCTTTCCTCCTGGTGTGAAGCGTAACACCTCTTGTCTCCCCTCCTCCTACTCCAGGAATCTGCAGGCTTGTTAAACCCACATCGCCAATCACTCCTTCTTCATTCTCTCTTCCTCTCAAAATAAACAGGCAAAAAGTTTATACAATGGGCTGGATTCTCCGCCACGCTGTGCCAGATTTCTGTTTCACCCCGCCAGTGGGATGCTCCGTTATTCCGGCTGGTCAATGGGGTTTTCCATTGTGGGGCAGCCTCGCCGCTGTCGGAGAAACCCCCCGGGCTGCCGGCAAAACGGAGAATCCGGCCGGCGGAGAATCCAGCCCAATGCATTTACAAATTTCGCCACATGTCTTTGAAACTTTGAGTGATATCCACTATCAATCTTGCTTTAGGTTTCTTTCCCTCTCGAACCTGGTGATGTCCCTGTCAGAGTTAGTAAGAGGTTTTCAATTCTCTCAGCTGTTATTTTGGTCTTACCGATTCAATAGCCATGGCTCCCTGGCACAGGCCAAGGCTGCGCGAAGCTTGTCCTTCTCTGTGGCTATTTTAGCTTCAGCGAACATTTTCCATGCAAAGTCCCACTCCTTCTTGCCGCCTGTGGCTATCGCACTGCAATAAACTGTTGTTTTCAGATTCACTGGAATTCTATTTATTAGGAATAAAGTCACAGAATTAGCAAAGAGCAGGAATAAAATAATATTCATTAGATATCAGGTATCATTATAATTTGTTTTCTAGATTACAATTGCTGGATCTCCGGATCAGTGTTGGAGTTGCTCAGAAAGGTTTCTGCTGCTCGAATCGTGCGGGGTCTGGGGCTCACTGCCTAACAGAGCAGAAACCCTCACCACATTCAGAAGGGGTCGGGATTGGGATATTCACCTCAAAATACCGTCCGTTATCTGCAAGGCTCGACCAAAGACTAGGAAATGGGATTGGGCTGGGAGGGACGGGGCGGGGGGTCAGTTAGAACATACAACAGTACAGCACAGTACAGGCCCTTCAGCCCGCGATGTTCTGCCGACCATTTATCCTAATCTAAGATCAACCTAACCTACACCCCTTCAATTTACTGCTGTCCATGTGCCTGTCTAAGAGTCGCTTAAATGTCCCTAATGACTCTGACTCCACCACCTCTGCTGGCAGCGCATTCCACACACCCACCACTCTCTGTGTAAAGAACCTACCTCTGACATCTCCTCTATACCTTCCTCCAATCACCTGAAAATTGTGTTCCCTCGTGACAGCCATTTCCACCCTGGGGAAAAGTCTCTGGCTATCCACTCTATCCATGCCTCTCATCACCTTGTACACCTCTATCAAGTCACCTCTCTTCCTTCTTCGCTCCAGTGAGAAAAGCCCTAGCTCCCTCAACCTTTCTTCATAAGACATGCCCTCCAGTCCAGGCAGCATCCTGGTAAATCTCCTCTGTACCCTCTCCAAAGCATCTACATCCTTCCTATAATGAGGTGACCAGAACTGGACATAATTGGGCGCGATTCTCCCATATGGGGAGAAATCGTAAGGCTGGCGTCAAATCCGGGCGGGTTTGACGCCAGCGCCCCCCCCCTTCCCGACCGGGAACCGATTCTGGTTCCCGGTCGGGGCTAGCATCCCGACGCCGTAAACTCCGGCATCGCGGGCTTAACGAATTTCGTTAAGCCCGCTTGCCAGAGTTAGCGCCGGCTGACGCGTCATATGACGTCAGCCGCGCATGCGCGGATTGGAAGACTCCAACCCGCGCATGCGCGGATGACGTCATCGCGCATTTGCGCGAATCCCGCGCATGCGCGGGCCGGGATGCCCCTCAGCCGCCCCGCGAATGGATACTGCGGGGCGGCGGAAGGACAAATAGTGCGCGGGCATCGGGCCCGCTGCCCGCGATCGGTGGGCACCGATCGCGGGCCCATGGCACCCTTGGCACGGCCGTGGTACTGCCGTGCCAATCGGTGCCATGGTTTTAAAAATCGACATTTTACGGCCGTTTTTACGAACGGCCAGACCAGGTGTGTTTGCCGTTCGTAAAAACAGCCGTAAAGGGCTGGGAACTCGGTCCATCCATCAGCTGAGAATCGCTGCCGGCCGTAAAAAAACGGCGGCAGCGATTCGTATCGGGAGTCGGGCGTGTGGGGGGAGAATCGCGGGAGGACGTCGGAACAGCGTGGCCGTAAAATTTTACGAGCCCCGCTATTCTCCGCACCGTCGGGAGTGCGGAGAATCGCGCCCAGTATTCCAAGTGTGGTCCAACCAGAGTTTCATAAAGCTGCAGCAAAACCTCGCGGCTCTTAAACTCAATCCCCCTGTTAATGAAAGCAACACACCATACATTTTCTTAACAACCCTAACAACCTGGGTGGCAACTTTGAGGGATCTATGTAAGTGGACCCCAAGATCCTTCTGTTCCTCCACACTTCCAAGAATTTTGCCTTTAACCCTGTATTCAGCATTCAAATTTGACCTTCCAAAATGAATCACTTCACATTTATCAAGGTTGAACTCCATCTGCCACTTCTCAACCCAGCTCTACATCCTGTCAATGTCCTGTTGTAACCTGCAACAGCCCTCAACACTATCTACAACTACCCCAACCTTCGTGTCGTCGGCAAACTTACTAACCCACCCTTCCACTTCCTCATCCAAGTCATTTATAAAAACTACAAAGAGCAGAGGTCCCAGAACAGATCCTTGTTGGACACCACTGGTCACCGACCTCCAGGCAGAATACTTTCCATCCACTACCACTCGCTGTCTTCTTTCAGCCAGCCAATTCTGTATCCAGACAGCCAAATTTCCCTGTATCCCATGCCCCCTAACTTTCTGAATAAGCCTACCATGGGGAACCTTATCACATGCCTTACTGAAATCCATATACACCACATCAACTGCCCGACCTTCATCAATGTGGTGAGATAACCACTGTAGTTATGTGTACTGCAGTAGGGGGATGTATGGCCGTACCTGTAATACAGGTTCCACCGGTCAGCCCCTGCCGGCTCGCTCCGCCCACAGGGAGCTTATGTATAAATGTATGAGAGCTGCTCAGACCCTTAGTCTACTGTTGCGGATGGAGGGACAACATCGTACAGCAATAAAGCCTCTATTGTACTAGTCTCTCGGCTTTGAGTATAATTGTTAGCGCCACAATTTATTGCTGTACGATTTCCCAGTCACCATGGACATCAGAGTCAAGCCTGACCGTCTGCAGCTGGATCCACATTCGCCTCACGCCAGAAAAGACTTTGATCACTGGCTCGCAGTCTTCGAGGCCTACATCTCTTCAGCAGACCCTCCCCCGACGGAGGCTCAGAAAAAGCAACTCCTGTACTCCAGACTTAGCTCCAGCGTCTTTCCGCTCATTCGAGATGCGACCGACTACACCGCAGCTATGGAACTGCTCAAGGAGAACTATGCTCCATCGGCGAACACCCTGTTTGCGAGGCATCAACTTTCTACTCGCGTCCAGCAGCCGGGTGAGTCGATTGAGGACTTCTGGACGGCCCTTATACCTCTGGTACGAGACTGCGACTGCCGGGCCCTCACAGCCACGGAACATTCTGATTTACTCATGCGCGATGCCTTAGTTACAGGCATTGCATCGGACCCCATCCGGCAACGACTGCTGGAAGGGGTCGCCCCCGACCTCGCGGCCGCAAAGGCCCTGGCGCTCTCCATGACGGCCGCCTCCCGTAGTGCGCACACTTACTCCGCTAGCCACTCGGCCCACCCGTCCTACCCCTCGTGGACCCCGCAAACGGCTCCCCAGGCCCATCCGTCCCACCCCTCGTGGACCCCGCAAACGGCCCCCCCAGCAGCCGCCCCCGCGCACTATGCCTGCGCTGCCCGCCGCACCGCACCCCCTGGGGGTCCCCACTGTTACTTCTGCGGCCAACAGAAGCACCCTCGCCAACGCTGCCCGGCCCGCACTGCGACCTGCAAAGCTTGTGGAAAGAAAGGCCACTTTGCAGCGGTGTGTCAGTCCCGGACGGTCGCCGCTATCGCGCCGCCAGTCCCCACGCCTCAGCCGCTCCCTCAATGGGCCCCGCCGTCCGCTTCCCCCGACCCCATGTGCGATCAGTGGGCGCCGCCATCTTTTGCCGCCCCCGCCACGTGCGCCCCATGGGCGCCGCCATCTTCATCCACCACAGCCATGTGCGTTCCATGGGCGCCGCCATTTTGTTCCGACCCCATAACGTGCGCTCCATGGACGCCGCCATTTTACCCACAGGTACTGCGGATGCCGCCATCTCGTCTCCAGGGACCGCCATCACGGGACACGGGTCGCTACCGCTCCTCGGCGGACTCATCTGACTCAACCGCCGACCAACCACTGCTCGCCTCCGTTACGCTCGACCAGTCCCGTCCTCGCAACCTGGCACCCTCTTCCACATCGGTGCTGGTCAACGGCCATGTGACCTCCTGCCTCATCGACTCCGGGAGCACCGAGAGCTTCGTCCACCCGGACACGGTAAGGCGCTATTCCCTTGCGATCCATCCCGCCGACCGGCAGATCTCCCTTGCCTCCGGTTCCCACTCTGTCCCGATCCGGGGTTTCTGCCTGGTTAAACTCACTGTACAGGGTGTGGAATTTGACCGTTTTCGTCTGTACATTCTCCCCAATCTCTGCACTTCACTCCTACTAGGCCTGGATTTCCAGTGCAATCTCCAGAGCCTCACCCTCAAATTCGGTGGACCCCTACCTCCCCTCACCGTTTGCGGCCTCGCGACCCTCAAGGTCGAGCCCCCCTCCCTCTTTGCCAATCTGACTGTGGATTGCAAGCCCGTCGCCACCAGGAGCAGACGGTACAGCACCCAGGACAAGGCCTTCATCAGGTCCGAAGTCCAGCGGCTACTTCGGGAGGGTATCATCGAGGCCAGCAACAGCCCTTGGAGAGCCCAGGTGGTAGTGGTTAAGACCGGGGAGAAGCACAGGATGGTCGTGGACTACAGCCAGACCATCAACCGGTACACGCAGCTCGACGCGTACCCCCTCCCCCGCATTTCTGATATGGTCAATCAGATTGCACAGTACCGGGTCTTCTCTACTATTAACCTGAAATCCGCCTACCACCAGCTCCCCATCCGTAAATCGGACCGTCCCTACACTGCCTTCGAGGCGGACGGTCGTCTGTACCAATTTCTGAGGGTTCCCTTCGGCGTCACGAATGGGGTCTCGGTCTTTCAGCGAGAAATGGACCGAATGGTTGACCGGTACGGATTGCAGGCCACCTTCCCGTACCTCGACAATGTCACCATCTGCGGCCATGACCAGCAGGACCATGATGCCAACCTTTATAAATTCCTCCACACCGCATCTCTCCTTAATCTCACGTACAACAAGGAGAAATGCGTGTTCCGCACAGACCGCTTAGCCATCCTTGGCTACGTAGTCCAAAACGGACTACTGGGGCCCGATCCCGACCGCATGCGCCCCCTCATGGAGCTCCCAATTCCCCACTGCCCCAAGGCCCTCAAACGCTGCCTTGGGTTTTTCTCTTATTACGCCCAGTGGGTCCCGCAATACGCAGACAAGGCCCGGCCACTTATCCAGTCCACACATTTTCCCCTCTCGGCCGAGGCACAACAGGCCTTCGCCTGCATTCGATCTGACATAGCCAGGGCGGGGATGCACGCCGTAGACGAGACTCTGCCTTTCCAAGTAGAGAGCGACGCTTCAGATGTCGCCCTTGCCGCCACGCTGAATCAGGCCGGCAGACCCGTGGCATTCTTTTCACGCACCCTCCATGCCTCCGGAATTCGGCATTCCTCTGTCGAAAAGGAAGCCCAGGCAATCGTTGAAGCGGTGCGGCACTGGAGGCATTACCTGGCCGGCAGGAGATTCACTCTCCTCACTGACCAACGGTCGGTAGCCTTCATGTTCAACAACACGCAGCGGGGCAAGATCAAGAATGACAAAATCTTGTGGTGGAGAATCGAGCTCTCCACCTTTAACTACGAGATCTTGTATCGCCCCGGCAAGCTCAACGAGCCCCCAGAAGCCCTCTCCCGAGGTAGAACATAGAACATAGAACAGTACAGCACAGAACAGGCCCTTCGGCCCTCAATGTTGTGCCGAGCCATGATCACCCTACTCAAACCCACGTATCCACCCTATACCCGTAACCCAACAACCACCCCTTAACCTTACTTTTATTAGGACACTACGGGCAATTTAGCATGGCCAATCCACCTAACCTGCACATCTTTGGACTGTGGGAGGAAACCGGAGCACCCGGAGGAAACCCACGCACACAGGGGGAGGACGTGCAGACTCCACACAGACAGTGACCCAGCCGGGAATCGAACCTGGGACCCTGGAGCTGTGAAGCATTTATGCTAACCACCATGCTACCCTGCTGCCCCAGTAGGTACATGTGCCAGTGCACAAGTGAACCAGCTCCGTGCCTTGCACGACAGCCATCCGGGGGTCACCCGCTTGTACCATCTGATCAAAGCCCGCAATCTGCCCTACTCCATCGAGGAAGTACGGACAGTCACCAGAGACTGCCAGATCTGTGCGGAGTGCAAGCCGCACTTCTACCGGCCAGATCGCGCGCGCCTGGTGAAAGCATCCCGCCCCTTTGAACGCCTCAGCGTGGACTTCAAAGGGCCCCTTCCCTCTACCGACCGCAACACCTACATCCTTAGTGTGGTCGATTAATTTTCTAGGTTCCCCTTTGCCATCCCATGCCCAGATATGACGTCTGCCACCGTCATCAAGGCCCTGGATTCCATTTTCGTCCTGTTCGGTTTCCCCGACTATATCCACAGTGACAGGGGATCCTCATTCATGAGCGATGAGCTGCGTCAGTTCCTGCTCAGCAGGGGTATCGCCTCCAGCAGGACGACCAGCTACAACCCCCGGGGAAACGGGCAGGTAGAGAGGGAGAACGGGACGGTATGGAGGGCCGTCCAGCTGGCCCTACGGTCCAGGAACCTCCCAGCCGCTCGCTGGCAGCAGGTCCTCCCTGACGCGCTCCATTCCATTCGGTCGCTACTGTGCACCGCGACTAACAGTACACCCCATGAACGTGTTTTTGCCTTCCCTAGGAAGTCCACATCCGGAGTGTCGCTCCTGACGTGGCTCACGACTCCGGGCCCAGTCCTTCTCCGTAGGCATGTCCGGCACCACAAGGCGGAACCCCTGGTGGACAAAGTACGCCTTCTCCATGCCAACCCTCAGTATGCCTACGTGGAGTTCCCCGACGGCCGCCAGGACACAGTCTCGCTCCGGGACCTGGCTCCCTCAGGTGCCGATCCCATGCCCACACCCCTTCCTGCGCCAACCCCAGCGCCCCCCTTTTCGTCCCCATCAGGTCCATCCCTCATCCCCCTGCCCACCCTGGAGGACATGGAAGATTTCGGCTTGCTCTCGGAGTCATCCCGCCAGCAGCCAGCACCAACACCGCCAGCACCTGCACCATCGGGGCCATCACCGCCTGTGCCGACATCACCACCACAGCTACGCCGATCACAGCGGAACGTCCGACCACCGATTCGGCTCAACCTGTAACCTGCTAACCGGATGGACTCTTGATTTTCCTTGTTGGACCCTCTTGTAAATAGCATCCTTTGTATTAGAGTTACATGTCACCCCCGCCGGACTCATTTTTTACAGGGGGTGAATGTGGTGAGATAACCACTGTAGTGATGTGTACTGCAGTAGGGGGATGTATGCCTGTACCTGTAATACAGGTTCCTCCGGTCAGCCCCTGCCGGCTAGCTCCGCCCACAGGGAGCTTATGTATAAATGTATGAGAGCTGCTAAGACCCTCAGTCTACTGTTGCGGATGGAGGGACAACATCGTACAACAATAAAGCCTCTATTGTACTAGTCTCTCGGCTTTGAGTATAATTGTTAGCGCCACAATCAATATGTCTCGTCACATCCTCAAAGAATTCAATGAGGCTTGTGAGGCATGACCTGCCCCTCACAAAGCCATGCTGACTATCTTTAATCAAACTATGTTTTTCTGAACAATCATAAATCCTGTCTCTCAGAATCCTTTCCAATATTTTGCTCACCACAGACATAAGACTGATGGGTCTGTAATTCCCAGGGATTTCCCTATTCCCTTTCTTGAACAGGGGAACAACATTCGCCTCCCTCCAATCATCTAGTACTATTCCAGTGGAGAGTGAGGACGCAAAGATCATCGCCAACGGCGCAGCAATCTCCTCCCTCGCTTCCCGTAGTAACCTTGGGTATATCCCGTCTGGCCCAGGGGGCTTATCTATCCTGATGCTTTTCAAAATTTCCAGCACATCCTCCTTCTTAATATCAACCTGTTCGAGTTTATTAACCTGGTTCACGCTGTTCTCATGGGCAATAAGGGGCGGGATTCTCTGGGAATCGGCGGGGCGGGCAGAAACAGCGCAGTGGAGTGGCGGGAACCACCCCAAAGTTGTGGAATCCTCCGCACCTTCAGGGGCTAGGACGGCACCGGAGTGGTTTGGGCCCCGCCGGCCGGCATGGAAGACCTTTGGCGCCACGCCAGCCGGGGCCAAAAGGTCTCCGCTGGCCGGCGCGGGTCTGCGCAAGCGCGGGAGCGTCAGTGTCTGCTGATATCATCCTTGCCCATGCGCAGGGGGGTCACCTTCACGCCAGCCATTGCAGGGGCATACACGGCCGGCGCGTAGGAATAGAGTGCCCCCACGGCACAGGCCCACCCGCGGATCGGTGGGCCCCGACCGCGGGCCAGATCACCCCCCGGAGCCCGCCCGCGTCGCCAGGTCCCGCCGGTAAGAGACCAACTCCAATTTATGCCGGCGGGATTGGCATATAACGGATGGGACTTCGGCCCATCACGGGCCGGAGAATTGCCGGGGGGGGGGGGCCGCTGCCAGTGGCCGCCGACCAGCGCGGCGCGATTCCCACCCCTGCCAAATCCTCGGTGCTGGAGAATTTGGCAGCCGGCGGGGGCAAGATTCACGCCGCCCCCTGGCGATTCTCCGGCCCGGTGGGGGAATCAGAGAATCCCGCCCAAGGTCCCTCTCTCTAGTGAATACTGAAGCAAAATTTTCATTTAGGGCCTCCCCCCATCTCCTCAGATTCTCGGCACAAGTTCCCTTCACTATCCCTGATCGGGCCGACTCTCACTCTGATCATCCTCTTATTTCTCACAGAAGTGTAGAACACGTTGGGGTTTTCCCTAATCCTCCCACCAGGGCTTTTTCATGCCCCCTTCTAGCTCTCCTCAGTCCATTTTGAGTTCCTTCCTGGCTACCTTATAACTCTCTAGAGCCGAGTCAGATCCTTGCTTCCTCAACCTTACGTCAGCTTCCTTTTTCCTCTTGACTAGAAGCTCCACTTCTCTTGTCATCCAAGGCTCCTTTACCTTACCATTCCTTCCTCATCTCAGTGGGACTAAACTATTCAGCACTCGCAGCAAGTGCTCCTTAAACAATCCCCACAATACTGTTGTGCATTTCCCCAAGAACAATTGTTCCCACTGTATGCTCCTCAGCTCCTGTCTGATGGCAGTATAATTTCCCCTCCCCCAATTAAATACCTTCCCATACTGTGCGTTCCTATCCCTCTCCATGACTATGGTAAAGTCAAGGAGTTGTGGTCACTGTCACCGAAATGCTCTCCCACCGAGACATCTGACACCTGGCCTGGTTCGTTGCCGAGCACCAAGTCCAATATGCCCCCCCCCCAGTCGGCCAATCTACATATTGAGTCAGGAATCCTTCCTGTTCACATCTGGCAAATGTATAGAAAACTCCCAATAAAGTGACTGCTCCTTTCTTGTTTCTGACTTCCACCCATACTGACTCAGTGGACAAACCCTCCTCAACTACCTCCTTTTCTGCAGCTGTGATGCACTCCCTAATTAACAGTGCCACTCCCCCTCCTCTCTTACCTCCCTCCCTATTCTTCATGAAACATCTCAACTCCGGAACATCTAACAGCCATTCCTGCCCCTGTGAAATCCACGTCTCCGTAATGGCCACAACATCGTAGTTCCAAGTACTGATCCATGCTCTAAGATCATCTCCCTTATTCCTGCTTGCATTGAAACAGACATACTTTAACCCATTCCACTGAGTGCAACTTTGCCCTATCAACTGTCTATCCCTCCTCACAGACTTGCTGCATACTATTTCTGCCTGTTCAACAGCTACTCTATCCTCTGATCCATAGCTCTGGTTCCCATCTCCCTGCCAAACTAGTTTAAACCCTCCCAAAGAACAAACCTCCCACCCAGCTGTGATGCTCAGTTCAGTTACAATGACTAATCCCTGGTCAGACCAGGAATTAAGCAGCATAACATTTCCTGAGGAATTATCCAGGTAAATCCCACATATCTGGCCATTAGTGGCCATTACTGAAACATGGTTAAAGGATGGTCACGACTGAGAGTTAAATATCCGAGGGTATCAAACTATTCGGAAGGACAGAGTGGATGGTAAGGGAGGTGGTGTTGCTCTGTTATTTAAGGATGACATCCGGGCAATAGTTAGGGATGACATCGGTGCTATGGAGGATAAGGTTGAATCCATTTGGGTGGAAATCAGGAATAGTAAGGCGAAAAAGTCACTGGTAGGAGTAGTCTATCGGCCACCAAATAGTAACATTATGGTAGGGCAGGCAATAAACAAAGAAATAACTGATGCATGTAGAAATGGTACAGCAGTTATCATGGGGGATTTTAATCTACATGTCGATTGGTTTAACCAGGTCGGTCAAGGCAACCTTGAGGAGGAGTTTATAGAATGTATCCGCGATAGTTTCCTAGAACAGTATGTAATGGAACCTACGAGGGAACAAGCAGTCCTAGATCTTGTCCTGTGTAATGAGACAGGATTGATTCATGATCTCATAGTTAGGGATCCTCTCGGAAGAAGCGATCACAATATGATAGAATTTAAAATACAGATGGAGGGTGAGAAAGTAAAATCAAATACTAGTGTTTTGTGTTTAAACAAAGGAGATTACAATGGAATGAGAGAAGGACTAGCTAAGGTAGACTGGGAGCTAAGACTTTATGGTGGAACAGTTGAGGAACAGTGGAGAACCTTCCAAGCGATTTTTCACAGTGCTCAGCAAAGGTTTATACCAACAAAAAGGAAGGATGGTAGAAAGAGGGAAAATCGACCGTGGATATCTAAGGAAATAAGGGAGAGTATCAAATTGAAGGAAAAAGCATATAAAGTGGCAAAGATTGGTGGGAGACTAGAGGACTGGGAAATCTTTAGGGGGCAACAGAAAGCTACTAAAAAAGCTATAAAGAAGAGTAAGATAGAGTATGAGAGTAAACTTGCTCAGAATATAAAAACAGACAGTAAAAGCTTTTACAAATATATAAAATAAAAAAGAGTGGCTCAGGTAAATATTGGTCCTTTAGAGGATGAGAAGGGAGTTTTAATAATGGGAGATGAGGAAATGGCTGAGGAACTGAACAGGTTTTTTGGGTCGGTCTTCACAGTGGAAGACACAAATAAAATGCCAGCGACTGATAGAAATGAGGCTATGGCAGGTGAGGACCTTGAGAGGATTGTTATCACTAAGGAGGTAGTGATGGGCAAGCTAATGGGGCTAATGATAGACAAGTCCCCTGGCCCTGATGGAATGCATCCCAGAGTGCTAAAAGAAATGGCTAGGGAAATTGCAGATGCACTAATGATGATTTCCCAAAATTCACTAGACTCTGGGGTGGTCCCGGTGGATTGGAAATTAGCAAACGTGACACCACTGTTGAAAAAAGGAGGTAGGCAGAGAGCAGGAACTTATAGGCCAGTGAGCTTAACTTCGATAGTAGGGAAGATGCTGGAATCTATCATCGAGGAAGAATTGGCGAGGCATCTGGATAGAATTTGTCCCATTGGGCAGACGCAGCATGGGTTCATAAAGGGCAGGTCATGCCTAACTAATTTAGTGGAATTTCTTGAGGACATTACCAGTGCAGTAGATAATGGGGAGCCAATGAATGTGGTATATCTGGATTTCCAGAAAGCCTTTGACAAGGTGCCACACAAAAGGTTGCTGCAGAAGATAAAGATGCATGGCATTAAGGGTAAAGTAGTAGCATGGATAGAGGATTGGTTAATTAATAGAAAGCAAAGAGTGGGGATTAATGGGTGTTTCTCTGGTTGGCAATCAGTAGCTAGTGGTGTCCCTCAGGGATCCGTGTTGGGCCCACAATTGTTCACAATTTACATTGATGATTTGGAGTTGGGGACCAAGGGCAATGTGACCAAGTTTGCAGATGACACTAAGATGAGTGGTAAAGTGAAAAGTGCAGAGGATACTGGACGTCTGCAGAGGGATTTGGATAGGTTAAGTGAATGGGCTAGGGTCTGGCAGATGGAATACAATGTTGACAAATGTGAGGTTATCCATTTTGGTAGGAATAACAGCAAACGGGATTATTATTTAAATGATAAAATATTAAAACATGCCGCTGTGCAGAGAGATCTGGGTGTGCTAGTGCATGAGTCACAGAAAGTTGGTTTACAGGTGCAACAGGTGATTAAGAAGGCAAATGGAATTTTATCCTTCATTGCTAGAGGGATGGAGTTTAAGACTAGGGAGGTTATGTTGCAATTGTATAAGGTGTTAGTGAGGCCACACCTGGAGTATTGTGTTCAGTTTTGGTCTCCTTACTTAAGAAAGGACATACTGGCACTGGAGGGTGTGCAGAGGAGATTCACTAGGTTAATCCCAGAGCTGAAGGGGTTGGATTATGAGGAGAGGTTGAGTAGACTGGGACTGTACTCGTTGGAATTTAGAAGGATGAGGGGGGATCTTATAGAAACATATAAAATTATGAAGGGAATAGATAGGATAGATGCGGGCAGGTTGTTTCCACTGGCGGGTGAAAGCAGAACTAGGGGGCATAGCCTCAAAATAAGGGGAAGTAGATTTAGGACTGAGTTTAGGAGGAACTTCTTCACCCAAAGGGTTGTGAATCTATGGAATTCCTTGCCCAGTGAAGCAGTTGAGGCTCCTTCATTAAATGTTTTTAAGGTAAAGATAGATAGTTTTTTGAAGAAAAAAGGGATTAAGGGTTATGGTGTTCGGGCCGGAAAGTGGAGCTGAGTCCACAAAAGGTCAGCCATGATCTCATTGAATGGCGGAGCAGGCTCGAGGGGCCAGATGGCCGACTCCTGCTCCTAGTTCTTATGTTCTTATATCTGACCCAAGTCTGTGACACTAAGCTCAGAGGCTTCTAAGCAGCAGGAATCAGCGTATCGGAAGTGAAAACTTCCCTGGAAATTCAGTGCCGTGTCAGAACATCTGCCGGTCTCAACGAACATCTCCAATATTCCACATACCAAGAGCTTTAGGCCTATTGTGTAAATTTCCATATTACAATCATTACATCTCCAACTTCTCCCATTTCAATGTGAAACACTCACGGATTAATTGCAGGCGTCTTCATCCACTCCCCGTACAGGCCCTGTGCCATTTTCAGACAATCCTGCAGACCATAACCACAGGAGACGCTCACTGAATTGATCTCATTATACCTGCAAAACAGCACAGAATAGCAACTCAATCTGAATTGGGATTGATTGACAGAAAAACCAAAAGAAATGGCTCATCTTTTACAGCATCAGTAATATTGTGGTGAATGTAACTTAGTAATTCACACTGTATTTACCAATACCATTGTAAGCGCAGTAGCGTTATCCGACCACTAGGGGGAGTAGCTCTGGGAATGCTCAGGAGTTTGTACAGGGCTCCACCCTTGGCTCTGCCCATGACTCCTCCCCCTAGACTGCTGTATAAATAACCGTGTCCATAGCCATCCTGCAGTTCATCGAGAGTTCAACGGGTAACAGGCTGGCTCTGTAGTAAGTAGATTAAAACTACTGTTCATATCTTAAAGCACGTGTCTCGTGAATTGATGGTTCCACCAAATATACAATTCAAAAGTATGTAAATATTGTGATCCCCACATCTCAGGGATGAAGTAAGTCCTGAATGTCTGATCATGGATTTAGGAGCCTGATATTGGGACAATTCCCAGCTCCATAAACACAACCTGGGAACAGGCGCCGGAATGTGGCGACTAGGGGCTTTTCACAGTAACTTCATTTGAAGCCTACTCGTGACAATAAGAGATTTTCATTTTTTTCATTTCAGATGTTTGGATTTTTGGTGGGAGGGGCAATCATAATCAGGAAGCTCAGAAGGGATTTGGAGATGTCCAGGCGCAGCGTGGACTGGATAAAGGGTCTTTGGTGTTCGTGCACTTTGCTAAAGATATGAAAAAATGAATAACTCAAAAAGCAACCCTCAGCCCCCTATACACTCGCCATAACCATGCCAACCTATACACTCGCCATAACCATGCCAACCTATGCCACATCCTCACCGAAGCCCACTTGTGACAATAAGCGACCCTCATTTCATTTTCATTTCATTTCATTTCAATGGAGGTAATATAGATATAGATATAGAGAAATACAGCACAGAACAGGCCCTTCGGCCCACGATGTTGCGCCGAACTTTTGTCCTAGGTTAATCATAGAATTTTGGACAATTTTTCATGGCCAATCCACCCAACCTGCACATCTTTGGACTGTGGGAGGAAACCGGAGCACCCGGAGGAAACCCACGCAGACATGGGGAGGATGTGCAGACTCCGCACAGACAGTGACCCAAGCCGGGAATCGAACTTGGGACCCTGGAGCTGTGAAGCAATTGTGCTATCCACAATGCTACCGTGCTGCCCTTAAGAAGTTAACCGACACTCATTATTCTACCCTAATCCAAGTACCTATCCAATAGCCGCTTGAAGGTCCATAAATTTTCCGACTCAACTACTACCACAGGCAGTGCATTCCATGCCCCCACTACTCTCTGGGTAAAGAACCTACCTCTGACATCCCCTCTATATCTTCCACCATTTATCTTAAATTTATGTCCCCTTGTAATGGTGTGTTCCACCCGGGGAAAAAGTCTCTGACTGTCTACTCTATCTATTCCCCTGATCATCTTATAAACCTCTATCAAGTCGCCCCTCATCCTTCTCCGTTCTAATGAGAAAAGGCCTAGCACCCTCAACCTTTCCTCGTATGACCTACTCTCCATTCCAGGCAACATCCTGGTAAATCTCCTTTGCACCTTTTCCAAAGCTTCCACATCCTTCCTAAAATGAGGTGACCAGAACTGCACACAGTACTCCAAATGTGGCCTGACCAAGGTTTTGTACAGCTGCATCATCACCTCACGGCTCTTAAATTCAATCCCTCTGCTAATGAACGCTAGCACACCATAGGCCTTATTCACAGCTCTATCCACTTGAGTGGCAACTTTCAAAGAACTATGAACATAGACCCCAAGATCTCTCTGCTCCTCCACATTGCCAAGAACCCTACCGTTAACCCTGTATTCCGCATTCAGATTTGTCCTTCCAAAATGGACAACCTCACACTTGTCAGGGTTAAACTCCATCTGCCACTTCTCAGCCCAGCTCTGCATTCTATCTATGTCTCTTTGAAGCCGACAACAGCCCTCCTCACTATCCACAACTCCACCAATCTTCGTATCATCTGCAAATTTACTGACCCACCCTTCAACTCCCTCATCCAAGTCGTTAATGAAAATCACAAACAGCAGAGGACCCAGAACTGATCCCTGCGGTACGCCACTGATAACTGGGCTCCAGGCTGAATATTTGCCATCCACCACAACTCTCTGTCTTCTATCGGTTAGCCAGTTTGTTATCCAACTGGCCAAATTTCCCACTATCCCATGCCTCCTTACTTTCTGCATAAGCCTACCATGGGGAACCTTATCAAATGCCTTACTAAAATCCATGTACACTACATCCACTGCTTTACCTTCATCCACATGCTTGGTCACCTCCTCAAAGAATTCAATAAGACTTGTAAGGCAAGACCTACCCCTCACAAATCCGTGCTGACTATCCCTAATCAAGCAATGCCTTTCCAGATGCTCAGAAATCCTATCCCTCAGTACCCTTCCCATTACTTTGCCTACCACCGAAGTAAGACTAACTGGCCTGTAATTCCCAGGGTTATCCCTATTCCCTTTTTTGAACAGGGGCACGACATTCGCCACTCTCCAATCCTCTGGTACCACCCCTGTTGACAGCGAGGACGAAAAGATCATTGCCAACGGCTCTGCAATTTCATTTCTTGCTTCCCATAGAATCCTTGGATATATCCCGTCAGGCCCGGGGGACTTGTCTATCCTCAAGTTTTTCAAAACGCGCAACACATCTTCCTTCCTGACAAGTATCTCCTCAAGCTTATCAGTCTGCTTCACGCTGTCCTCTCCAACAATATGGCCCCTCTCGTTTGTAAATACTGAAGAAAAATACTTGTTCAAGACCTCTCCTATCTCTTCAGACTCAATACACAATCTCCCGCTACTGTCCTTAATCGGACCTACCCTCGCTCTAGTCATTCTCATATTTCTCACATATGTGTAAAAGGCCTTGGGGTTTTCCTTGATCCTACCCGCCAAAGATTTTTCATGCCCTCTCTTAGCTCTCCTAATCCCTTTCTTCAGTTCCCTCCTGGCTATCTTGTATCCCTCCAGCGCCCTGTCTGAACCTTGTTTCTTCAGCCTTACATAAGTCTCCTTCTTCCTCTTAACAAGACATTCAACCTCTCTTGTCAACCATGGTTCCCTCACTCGACCATCTCTTCCCTGCCTGACAGGGACATACATATCAAAGACACGCAGTACCTGTTCCTTGAACAAGTTCCACATTTCACTTGTGTCCTTCCCTGACAGCCTATGTTCCCAACTTCTGCACTTCAATTCTTGTCTGACAGCATTGTATTTACCCTTCCCCCAATTATAAACCTTGCCCTGTTGCTCGCACCTATCCCTCTCCATTACTAAAGTGAAAGTCACAGAATTGTGGTCACTATCTCCAAAATGCTCCCCCACTAACAAATCTATCACCTGCCCTGGTTCATTACCAAGTACTAAATCCAATATGGCCTCCCCTCTGGTCGGACAATCTACATACTGTGTTAAATCCTGTTCCCCTTCAGGCTTCCATGGCCTTCATGCCAATCAGTGCACCTCTACTCATGCCCCACATGCACCTTTGTGGTCCCTGCATAAACTTGGTGCTAACCCATGCACCCCACCCAGTCCGGCGATTGGGCGGAGAATGGATTCTGACACCGGAATCGGGGTCGGCGTTGGTTTGGCGACGGTCCACCATGCTCCGTCCCTCCAAAATGGCGTCATCGTGACACGCGCCGTTTCAGCGCTGTTGGCGCGTCATCGGCCACCTACCCGTGATGCTCCGCCCCCAATGGGCCGAGTTCCCAGACGGCACGGGACACGCGTGATCTGAGCCGGCGTACCGGTTGCGGACTGTGTCCAGCACCGCCACACTCAGCCGGGATCTGTGCTGCTGGCCGGTGGGGGGGGACATCTGGTGGGGGGTGGCCAGGGGATGGGTCGCAGTTTGCGGGTTAGGTTACGTGCACGGCCGGCGCCATGCTGTACGGCACAACCAGTTAATGCCGTCAGCCATATGCATGCACGGCCCGGAACCCGGCCACTTTCCGGCCATTTTCAGTGTCAACGGCGGACGTTTCATGCGGCACCGGTGCTAGCCCCTCACCAACACCAGAATCGGTGAGGGGTTCACACCGATTTGCCAGTTATGAAACACCATGGCTCCCACGCCAGCTCGGCGTGGCAGGTCCCTGGATGGGCTCCAGCACTTCCCGTTCCCTGAGACTACCCATTGGTGGCTCCATGAGATGGAGCTTCTCAGTCACCTGGTGCTGTCAGTCTTGGCAACTCCCCAATAATAATAATCATCTTTATTAGTGTCACAAGTAGGCTTACTGCGATTATGTTACTGTGAGAATCCCCATTGTCTGTACCATGCTGATTACGCCCTCAGTGATGGCCCTCAATGACCAGAAAACTATTGTCAATTGTCATAAAAACCCATCAGGCTCACTGATGTCCTTTAGTGAAGCAAATCTGCCGACCTTACCCGGTCTGACTTACTTGTGACTCCAGACCCACAGCAATGCGGTTGGCCCTTTAGAATGGCCGAGCGAACCACTCGATTGTTGACCCTGCCAGTGATGCCCACATCACATTCATTAATTTTAGAAAAAGTGAATGAGACAGTGACACATCACCAACTTTCCACCCACTCCGTCAGTTTAACTGCCTGAATTATTTGTTAGAAGATGTCTATCAGAACCAGGATTAATGAATTCTGAGCCGTTCTGCAGGCCTTAGTTATTTAGTAATTACTGAAAATGAATACTCACTGCTCCATGAGGCCAGCAGAAGGATTCATCCATTTGTTAGTCACGTTTTTGAAGTGACAATATAATGGCGTCACCTGTTGTATCATATAATCCTGTCAATCACACAATAACAAAGTGTTAGTCAGAAAATCTACATCAACATGACAAATGGCAGTTTATTCCACATTTACAACAATGAAATGTGTCAGATAAATGAAGCAACACATTTAAAAAAATTCTCTCATGGTATCTGGGCATTGCTTCCTGGATCAGCATTTGTTCCTGGTGTGTTTAATGTTTCATACACTTAATTATCCTAGACTATTGTGGTCCTGTTTCTGTTATTTATCTTTAATAATTGGTATATGATGGCTGGGCTGGTTATTTTCATAAAATCATCGAATCGCTACAGGGCAGAAGGAGACCATTCAGCCCATCGAGTCTGAACCGACTCTCCCAACACAAGTCCACTCCCCCATCGACCACACCCAAACCCTGGAACCTGGAACCTAACCCGCACATCCCTGGGCACTAAGCGACAATTTTATCACGGCCAATCCACCTAACCCGCATATCTTTGGACTGTGGGAGGAAACCGGAGCAACCGGAGGAAACCCACGCACACACGGGGAGAACGTGCAGACTCCACAGACAGTGACCCGAGGCTGGAATTGAACCCAGGTCTCTGGAGCTGTGAGGCAGCAGTGCTAACCACTGGGCTACTGTGCCGACCCACGTGACTCCACACACATTCCAAAAACAAAACCAACCCCCCCCCCCCCCCCCCCCTCCTGATGGAACCATCAATTCACCAGACACGTGTTTCCAATGTGAATCTAGGCTTTAATCGACTTACTTCAGAGCCAGCCTGTTACCTGTCGATGAGCACGTAGTGAATTCAGGCTGACTCTGGACACGGGTACTTTCCTAGGGGCTGTTTAGCACAGAGCTAAATCGCTGGCTTTGAAAGCAGACCAAGCAGGCCAGCAACACGGTTCAATTCCCGTAACAGCCTCCCCGAACAGGCGCCGGAATGTGGCGACTAAGGGCTTTTCACAGTAACTTCATTGAAGCCTACTCGTGACAATAAGCAATTTTCATTTTTCATTATACAGCTGCACTAGGGGGAGGAGTCGTAGGCGGAGCCAAGTGAGGAGCCCAGTGCAAGTTCCTGGGTGCTCCCAGCGCTACTCCCCCTAGTGGTAGGATAGCGCTACTGCGCTTACAAAGACAGCGTGAATTAACATATAGAACATAGAACATAGAACAGTACAGCACAGAACAGGCCCTTCGGCCCTCAATGTTGTGCCGAGCCATGATCACCCTACTCAAACCCACGTATCCACCCTATACCCGTAACCCAACAACCCCCCCCTTAACCTTACTTTTATTAGGACACTACGGGCAATTTAGCATGGCCAATCCACCTAACCCGCACATCTTTGGACTGTGGGAGGAAACCGGAGCATCCGGAGGAAACCCACGCACACAGGGGGAGGACGTGCAGACTCCACACAGGCAGTGACCCAGCCGGGAATCGAACCTGGGACCCTGGAGCTGTGAAGCATTTATGCTAACCACCATGCTACCCTGCTGCCCCGAATCTGATCCTTATCCGTGACTCCAATGGGCATAGCAATGACAGGCTTGTGCTCAGCTGCTAAAAAGCCTCTGAATCACCACCGAGATTCCGGTTCACCCGTAGAGAACAGTGCCTTGGACAAGTTGGCAAAAAAACTCTGGAGATATGCACAGATCTGTCTTGGCGATGATCAGCAGTTTTAGAAGATAAAGGGAAAAATAAACCCCTGTGTGATTCATCATGTAAATAGTTTTAATTGATTTACATATATTTCTGAATAGATACCTGAATGGATGGGTCAATTACTAGGGGGCATAGGTTTAAGGTGCGAGGGGCAAGGTTTAGAGGAGATGTACGAGGCAAGTTTTTTACACAGAGGTTAGTGGGTGCCTGGAACTCCCTGCCGGAGGAGGTGGTGGATGCAGGGATGATTGTGGCTTTTAAGTGGTATACATCTATATTACATTCACCACATTCACCTCCTGCAAAAAAAATCAAGTCCGGTGGGGGTGGTGGTCTAGTCTATAAAGTCAGTCTGTCCAGTGGTCGAATTGTCCGCTGTGATCTGCGGAGCACCGGGGTTGCAGCTTCTTGCGGTGGCTGGATGGGTTTGTGTGCTGGGGTACGATGGCGGACTCCAGGGAGGGTTGTATCCGAGCTTCATACTCTCCAGGTTCGACCGGAGACTGGGGGCGCTGGGGGCTGGCCGGCGCGGGGAACTGGTGGAGCGAGCTCGTGGGCTCGGGAGCGCAAGGGGGCAGCAGCATGGGGTGTAGGGTGAGAGGTCCTTCTGTGGGGGTAGAGGGGGTGCTGGATCCGGCGGGTGCCAGATCCCGGAGGGATACCGTGTCCTGACGGCCGTCAGGGAACTCGACGAAGGTGTACTGGGGGTTGGAGTGGAGCAGGCGCACCTTCTCAACAAGGGGGTCGGTTTTGTGCGCCCTGACGTGTTTCCTCAGGAGTACGGGGCCCGGCGTCCTCAGCCATGCCGGAAGTGAGACCCCCGTGGTAGTGCCCCTGGAAAAAGTGAAGAGCCTCTCGTGAGGGGTCTGATTGGTCGCCGTGCACAAAAGGGACCTAATAGCGTGGAGCGCGTCTGGGCGGACTTCCTGCCACTGGGAGACTTGGAGGGTCAGTAGGACGGTCTTCCAGACCGTCGCGTTCTCCCTCTCCACCTGCCCATTCCCCCTGGGGTTGCAGCTGGTAGTCCTGCTCGAGGCGATGCCCTTGTCGAGCAGGTACTGACGCAGCTCGTCGCTCATGAAGGACGAACCCCTGTCACTGCGGACGTAGCTGGGGAAACCGAACAGGGTGAAGACACTGTGCAGGGCTCTGATGACTGTGTGGGAGGTCATGTCGGGGCACGGGATAGCGAATGGGAAACGGGAGAACTCGTCTTCGACGTTTAAAAAGTAAACGTTCTTGTTAGTTGAGGGGAGCGGCCCTTTGAAATCAATCGCGAGGCGTTCAAAGGGCCTAGAAGCCTTGACCAGGTGGGCCCTGTCTGGTCTATAGAAGTTCGGTTTGCACTCCGCACAGATCGGGCAGTCCCTGGTGACCGCTTTTACCTCCTCGTTGGAGAAAGGCAGGTTTCGGGCCCAGATGTAGTGGGCGAGCCGGGTGACCCCCGGGTGGCAGAGGTCATTGTGGATGATTTTTAATCGGTCAATCTGCGCGCTGGCGCATGTCCCGCGGGATAGGGCATCTGGGGGCTCGTTGAGCTTCCCCGGTCGATACATAATATCATAGCTATAGGTGGAGAGTTCGATCCTCCACCTCAGAATTTTGTCATTTTTTATTTTGCCCCTTTGCGAGTTGTCGAACATGAAGGCGACCGATCGTTGGTCGGTGATGAGGGTGAACCTCCTACCTGCGAGGTAGTGCCTCCAGTGACGGATAGACTCCACGATGGCTTGTGCTTCTTTCTCGACTGAGGAGTGTTGGAGTTCTGAAGCGGAGAGGGTACGGGAGAAAAATGCAACTGGTCTCCCTGCCTGATTTAAAGTGGCTGCTAGAGCTACCTCTGAGGCATCACTCTCTACCTGGAATGGAGTGGATTCATCCACCGCCCGCATGGCTGCTTTGGCGATGTCCTCCTTGATGCTGTTGAAGGCCTGGCGCGCCTCGGCTGACAGGGGAAATCGTGTGGTCCCAAAGAGTGGGCGGGCTTTGTCCGCATATTGAGGGACCCACTGGGCGTAGTAGAAAAAAAATCCCAAGCACCGTTTGAGGGCCTTGGGGCAATGGGGGAGGGGGAGTTCTAAGAGGGGGCGCATACGGTCCGGGTCGGGGCCCAGGACTCCGTTTTCCACGACATAGCCGAGGATGGCTAGTCTGGATGTGCAGAAAACGCATTTCTCCTTGTTGTACATGAGGATCAGTTTCTGTGCCGTCTGGAGAAAACGGTGGAGGTTGGCGTCGTGGTCCTGCTGGTCATAGCCGCAGATGGTGACATTGTCCAAGTACGGAAACGTGGCCCGCAGCCCGTACTGGTCCACCATTCGGTCCATTGCTCGTTGGAACACCGAGACCCCATTAGTGATGCCGAAAGGGACCCGGAGGAAATGGAAGAGGCGGCCATCGGCCTCGAATGCCGTGTAGTGGCGGTCCTCCGGGCGGATTGGGAGCTGGTGGTATGCAGACTTCAGATCCACCATTGAAAAGAGCCGATACTGGGCGATCTGGTTTACCATGTCTGCAATCCTGGGGAGGGGATACGTGTCGAGGAGCGTAAAGCGATTTATGGTCTGACTATAGTCGACTACCATACGGAATTTATCCCCGGTCTTAACGACCACCACCTGAGCTCTCCAGGGACTATTACTGGCCTCTATACCCGCTCACTGAGTAGCCTTCGGACCTCTGCTCTGATAAATACCCTATCCTGCAGGCTATACCGCCTGCTACGAGTGGCTACGGGTTTACAGTCCTTAGTGAGATTGGCAAAGAGAGGAGGGGGGGGGGATTAGCAGTGTAGCGAGGCTGCAGATAGTGAGTGGGGGCAGGGGCCCGCCGAAGCTGAGGGTGAGGCTCTTGAGGTTACAGTGAAAATCTAGGCCTAATCAGAGTGGCGCTCAGAGTTCGGGTAAAACGTAGAGTTTGAATTTTGAGTAGCTAGCGCCTCGGATTGTGAGTGTCTGGACCGAGTGGGAGCCTGAAGCGAGCGAGATAGTTTGCTGCGCGGGGAAAACGGGGAGCAAACAGCGTCTTACCAGGTCTGGATGTATGAAGCTCTCCGTGCTCCCGGAGTCGAAGAGGCATGGCGTTTTGTACCCGTTGATATGGACCTCTGTCATCGAGTTTCGTAGATTCTTTGGTCGTGATTGGTCCAGGGTGACCGCGCTGAGTTGCGGGTAGTCGGCGGCTCGATCAGCTGTGCTGGAGTGGCCCCGTGATGACTGCCCTCTGAGTTCATAGTCTAATTCGAATTCTTCCGCAGAATTGTCCGAGCGCGGAGATGCCAATCGAGCCCGTGGATCGCACGTGGCTGAAGGGGGTGGAGTCGGGGCATAGGCCGCAGCGTTTTGGGCCCCGCGGGCCTGCGAGTGAGGGGAGCGGTTACTGCGAGTCGCTGGGGAGTTGGAAGCTGGGGCCCTTTTTGCGAGGCACACTCTTGCGTAATGCCCTTTTCACCCGCAGCTGCTGCAGGTCGCGTTGCGGGCCGGGCAGTGCTGCCGCGGGTGCTGGTTCTGGCTGCAGAAATGGCTGGCTGGGGCAGCATAGTGGCTGGGGCAGCATAGTGGCTGGGGCAGCATAGTGGCTGGGGCAGCATGGTGGCTGGAGCAGCATAGTGGCTGGGGCAGCATAGTGGCTGGGGCAGCATAGTGGCTGGGGCAGCATGGTGGCTGGGGCAGCATGGTGGCTGGCTGGAGCAGCATAGTGGCTGGAGCAGCATAGTGGCTGGGGCAGCATGGTGGCTGGGGCAGCATGGTGGCTGGCTGGAGCAGCATAGTGGCTGGGGCAGCATAGTGGCTGGGGCAGCATAGTGGCTGGAGCAGCATAGTGGCTGGAGCAGCATAGTGGCTGGGGCAGCATAGTGGCTGGAGCAGCATAGTGGCTGGAGCAGCATAGTGGCTGGGGCAGCATAGTGGCTGGAGCAGCATGGTGGCTGGCTGGGGCAGCATGGTGGCTGGAGCAGCATAGTGGCTGGCTGGAGCAGCATGGTGGCTGGAGCAGCATAGTGGCTGGCTGGGGCAGAATGGTGGCTGGGGCAGCATAGTGGCTGGGGCAGCATGGTGGCTGGCTGGGGCAGCATAGTGGCTGGGGCAGCATGGTGGCTGGCTGGGGCAGAATGGTGGCTGGGGCAGCATAGTGGCTGGGGCAGCATGGTGGCTGGCTGGAGCAGCATAGTGGCTGGGGCAGCATGGTGGCTGGCTGGGGCAGCATAGTGGCTGGGGCAGCATAGTGGCTGGGGCAGCATAGTGGCTGGAGCAGCATAGTGGCTGGGGCAGCATAGTGGCTGGGGCAGCATGGTGGCTGGCTGGAGCAGCATAGTGGCTGGAGCAGCATAGTGGCTGGGGCAGCATAGTGGCTGGGGCAGCATGGTGGCTGGGGCAGCATAGTGGCTGGGGCAGCATAGTGGCTGGGGCAGCATAGTGGCTGGGGCAGCATAGTGGCTGGAGCAGCATAGTGGCTGGGGCAGCATGGTGGCTGGCTGGAGCAGCATAGTGGCTGGAGCAGCATAGTGGCTGGGGCAGCATAGTGGCTGGGGCAGCATAGTGGCTGGCTGGAGCAGCATAGTGGCTGGAGCAGCATAGTGGCTGGGGCAGCATGGTGGCTGGCTGGGGCAGCATAGTGGCTGGGGCAGCATAGTGGCTGGGGCAGCATAGTGGCTGGCTGGGGCAGCATAGTGGCTGGGGCAGCATGGTGGCTGGCTGGAGCAGCATAGTGGCTGGAGCAGCATAGTGGCTGGAGCAGCATAGTGGCTGGGGCAGCATGGTGGCTGGCTGGGGCAGCATAGTGGCTGGCTGGAGCAGCATAGTGGCTGGCTGGAGCAGCATGGTGGCTGGCTGGGGCAGCATAGTGGCTGGGGCAGCATAGTGGCTGGGGCAGCATAGTGGCTGGGGCAGCATGGTGGCTGGCTGGGGCAGCATGGTGGCTGGCTGGGGCAGCATGGTGGCTGGGGCAGCATAGTGGCTGGCTGGAGCAGCATAGTGGCTGGGGCAGCATAGTGGCTGGCTGGGGCAGCATGGTGGCTGGCTGGGGCAGCATGGTGGCTGGGGCAGCATAGTGGCTGGCTGGGGCAGCATAGTGGCTGGGGCAGCATAGTGGCTGGGGCAGCATAGTGGCCGGCTGGAGCAGCATAGTGGCTGGCTGGAGCAGCATGGTGGCTGGGGCAGCATGGTGGCTGGCTGGAGCAGCATAGTGGCTGGCTGGGGCAGCATAGTGGCTGGCTGGAGCAGCATGGTGGCTGGCTGGAGCAGCATAGTGGCTGGCTGGAGCAGCATAGTGGCTGGCTGGAGCAGCATAGTGGCTGGCTGGGGCAGCATGGTGGCTGGGGCAGCATAGTGGCTGGAGCAGCATAGTGGCTGGCTGGAGCAGCATGGTGGCTGGCTGGGGCAGCATAGTGGCTGGCTGGGGCAGCATAGTGGCTGGCTGGGGCAGCATAGTGGCTGGCTGGGGCAGCATAGTGGCAGGCTGGAGCAGCATAGTGGCTGGCTGGGGCAGCATAGTGGCTGGCTGGAGCAGCATAGTGGCTGGCTGGAGCAGCATAGTGGCTGGCTGGGGCAGCATAGTGGCTGGCTGGAGCAGCATGGTGGCTGGCTGGAGCAGCATAGTGGCTGGCTGGAGCAGCATAGTGGCTGGCTGGGGCAGCATAGTGGCTGGCTGGGGCAGCATGGTGGCTGGCTGGAGCAGTATAGTGGCTGGCTGGGGCAGCATAGTGGCTGGGGCAGCATGGTGGCTGGGGCAGCATAGTGGCTGGCTGGGGCAGCATGGTGGCTGGCTGGGGCAGCATGGTGGCTGGAGCAGCATAGTTGCTGGCTGGGGCAGCATGGTGGCTGGCTGGGGCAGCATAGTTGCTGGCTGGGGCAGCATGGTGGCTGGGGCAGCATGGTGGCTGGAGCAGCATAGTGGCTGGCCGGGGCAGCATGGTGGCTGGCTGGGGCAGCATAGTGGCTGGGGCAGCATGGTGGCTGGCTGGGGCAGCATGGTGGCTGGAGCAGCATAGTGGCTGGCTGGGGCAGCATGGTGGCTGGCTGGGGCAGCATGGTGGCTGGGTGGCCGCGTGGCACAGGCCTGGGGGAGTCGCTGGTCGGGGGCCCATGATTGGGTCGCGGGGTCCGTGGGGAACGAGTTAAGGCTGCGGAAGGAGACCACCATCGTGGTAGCAGCTTCCACAGTCTTTTCTAAGTCCTGGGCCCCCTTTTCCAGCAGTCGTTGGCGCACATAGTTAGACCTGAGGCCCGCTACAAAAACATCGCGTACCGCCAATTCCCTGTGTTCAGCTGCGGTGACCGCTTGGTAATTACAGTCATTGGACAAATTATTACGTTCCCTTAGGAATTCGGCGAGTGATTCTGTAGGCCGCTGGCGGCGAGTTGTGAACACATGGCGTGCGTAAACTTCGTTAATAGGCCTTACATACATTTTATCGAGAACAGCTAGCGCCGCAGTATATGAACTGGCCGAGTTTAGTTGCGTAGAGATTCTGTGGCTCACCCTCGCGTGCAGTAGACTTAGATTCTGATCCTCTGTAGTTTCTGCTGTGCTCGCTTCTGCCAGGTAGGCCTTGAAGCACCGGATCCAGTGGGAGAAGATTTCTTTACCCTCTGCATCCTGCGGGTTGAGTTCCAGGCGTCCAGGCTTGAGGGCCGATTCCATAATCGATCTTTACTGTTCTTAAGTCGATTAAATTGATGGAACCATCAATTCACCAGACACGTGTTTCCGATGTGAATCTAGGCTTTAATCGACTTACTTCAGAACCAGCCTGTTACCCGTTGATGAACTCGTAGTGAACTCAGGCTGACTCTGGACAAGGGTATTTATACAGCAGCACTAGGGGGAGGAGTCGTGGGCGGAACCAAGGGTGGAGCCCAGTACAAGCTCCTGAGTGCTCCCAGCGCTACTCCCCCTAGTGGTAGGATAGCGCTACTGCGCTTACAAAGACAGTGTGAATTAACATATATACATCTATATTACATTCACCACACCTCCCATGAACCCATGTTCCAGTTTGGGATACCCTCCCAGATACCATTATCCAGGCATACCAGAAAAACTGAAGCCCACATGTTACAAAATGAAGTTGATAAATGTTTGTCACCTTGTTAATTTAATGGAAAGAATCAGAGGGGTCATGTGACCTGCTCTACACTCTGCCAGAGAACAAGTTGGGATGGATTAGTTGTTAAATGTTAAAGGGGAGGAAAGTGCGAGATATTCACCATAAGACATAGGAGCAGAAGAGGCCACTCGACCCATTAGTTCTGTTCCACCATTGAGTAAGATCATGGGCGAAATTCTCTGACCCCCAGCAGGGTCGGAGAATCGCCTGGGGCCGCCTAAAATCCCGCCCCCGCCGTGGCAGAGATTCTCCGCCACGCAGGAAGTGGCGGCGGCGGGAATCTCGCCACTCCGATCGGAGAGGCCCCTGCGGTGATTCTCCGGCCCGGATGGGCCGAAGTCCCGCCGCTGGGAGGCCTCTCCCGCCGCTGAGGTTTAAACCACCTCTGGAACGGCGGGATCAGCGGCGTGAGCAGGCCCCCGGGGTCCTGGGGGGGGCGGGGGGCAATCGGACTCCGGGGGGTGCCCCCACGGTGGCCTGGCTCGCGATCGGGGCCCCCCGATCAGGGGCCGGGCCAGTGCCCTGGCTGCACTATGTTCCTCCACGGCCGCCACGGCCTCCACCATGGCGGAGGCGGAAGGGAACGCCACATCGCGCATGCACCGGCGAAAGCCTTTCGGCCAGCCCCGCTGCCGGGGGCGCCGGGTGTTTGCGCCAGTCTTCTGGTGCAAACCGCTCCGGCGCGGGGCTGGCCCCCAAAGGTGGGGAGAATTCCCCACCTTTGGGGAGGCGCGACCCCTGAGTGGTTGGCGCCACTCCCCTACTCCGGGACCCTCCGTCACGCCGGGTAGGGGAGAATGCCGCCCCTGGACTGAGCTGATACGATAATCTTCAACTCCTCTTTCCCACCTTATTCATTTGATCCTTCATTCCGTTACCGATTAAAATTCTCAGCATTGAACATACTTACCTACCAAACCTCGAAAGCTCTCTGCGGTAAAGAATTCTCCAGATTCACTCCCGTCTGAGGGAAGAAATTCCTCCTCGTCTCTGTCTGAAATGGGTGAACCCCTTACCCTGAGATTCTGCTCTCTGGTCTAGACTCTCCCACAAGGGCTCTGAGTATCTACTCTGTCAAGCCCCCTTAGAATCCTATACCACTCAATATGGTCACTTTTCATTCATCTAAACTCCAATGATACAGGCCCAACAAAAAAAACAATATTTTTTTTTACGATTAAGGGGCAATTTGGCATGGCCAATCAATCTACCTTGCACATCTTTTTGGGTGCAAACTCCACAGGACAGTGATCCGGTGCCGGGATCGAATGCATGTCCTTGGTGCTATGAGACAGCAGTGCTAACCACTGCGCCACAGTGCTGCCCCTAGAGGCTAGGAATCCTGCAACGGGTAACTCACCTCCTGACATGTCAAAGCAGATCCACCATCCATAAGGCACAAATCAGGAGTGTAATGGAATACTCTCCACTTGCCTGGATGAGCGCAGCTCTAACAACACTCGAGAAGCTTAGCATTGTCCAGAACAAACGTCCACCTTCTGGTACTGAAGGTCGGAGTTCTGGAAGTAGCTGTGCTCTTGACCAACCTGTTCCAGTTAATCTACAACACTGGCATCTCCCCAACAATGTGGAAAACTGCCCAAGTATATCCTGTCCACAAAAATCCGATCTGGCCAATTAGCACCCACAGTCTACTCTCAATCATCAGCAAAGCGATGGGGCACATCCTCCTATCATTTGTCACCTTCACATTTTTCTGAAATGTGATAAATCTCTTTCATAAAACAATAATGGGGCAATTGTTCAAAGAAATCTCAACCACAAAACCTCAGCGATTATGGACAGAATATAAAATGGCTCAAAATAAGTAATTTCTCCAGAATTCCTTACCCTCATGGGTCCAAAGACCTCTGTCCGGTCAAACATCAGCTTAAAATAAGCCAAGTTATCCAGCGCTGCCGCCCAGGGAATATATTCCAACTCATCGGTCAGATACCTTGTTGTGTTGAGTGCTGCTGTGGTATTTCGATATTTCGCTCTGTCAGGGACAAAAAACATTGAATGTGGAACAAGTGTCTTCAGAAAACAATTTGCTGTTAATTGTAATTCTTTTCACGTTATCACTGCTGCTGGAATGATACAGAATTGAGTTCAGTGGAGTAGATTGTAAAACAAGTGGCTATAGTCCCAAATGACCACAGGCTGCTTTCCCCATTGAGGGGGGGGGAGCTGACCGGTGGGGATTTAATCTGAGGATCATCACACCTCAGGCGAGGGGCAAGTTTGAAAAGTTGGGACCCTCGTTAATAATAATTAATAACCTCAGCTGGTACGGGAATTGAACCCACGCTGCTGCCTCGCTCTGCATCACCCCCCAGCCCGGTACGGGGATTGAACCCACGCTGCTGCCTCACTCTGCATCACCCCCCAGCCCCCCAGCCCGGTACGGGGATTGAACCCACGCTGCTGCCTCGCTCTGCATCACCCCCCAGCCCCCCAGCCCAGTACTGGGATTGAACTCACGCTGCTGCCTCGCTCTGCATCACCACCCAGTCCCTCCCCCCCAGCCCGGTACGGGGATTGAACCCACGCTGCTGCCTCGCTCTGCATCACCACCCAGTCCCTCCCCCCCAGCCCGGTACGGGGATTGAACCCACGCTGCTGCCTCGCTCTGCATCACCCCCCCCCCCACCCCAGCCCGGTACGGGGATTGAACCCACGCTGCTGCCCCGCTCTGCATCACACCCCAGCCCCCCAGCCCGGTACGGGGATTGAACCCACGCTGCTGCCTCACTAACCAGCCCGGTACGGGGATTGAACCCACGCTGCTGCCCCGCTCTGCATCACACCCCAGCCCCCCACCACCCAGCCCCCAGCCCGGTACGGGGATTGAACCCACGCTGCTGCCTCGCTCTGCATCACCCCCCAGCCCCCCAGCCCGGTACGGGGAGGGAACCCACGCTGCTGGTCAAGAGGTTCAGGGATTTAACAGTTAATCGACGTGGCTGAAGTTCTGGTCATCAATGGCCATGTGGAAGGTTAAAGTTAGAGGAACAGAGCATTTGCAAAACGTGTGACGGGTACTACGGAGATATGATAAATATTAAGGGGAGGCACAGTGAGACCCGGGTTAACACTGCTGCCTCACAGTGCCAGGGACCCGGGTTAACACTGCTGCCTCACAGTGCCAGGGGCCCGGGTTAACACTGCTGCCTCACAGTGCCAGGGGCCCGGGTTAACACTGCTGCCTCACAGTGCCAGGGACCCGGGTTAACACTGCTGCCTCACAGTGCCAGGGACCCGGGTTAACACTGCTGTCTCACAGTGCCAGGGACCCGGGTTAACACTGCTGTCTCACAGTGCCAGGAATCCGGGTTAACACTGCTGTCTCACAGTGCCAGGGACCCGGGTTAACACTGCTGTCTCACAGTGCCAGGAATCCGGGTTAACACTGCTGTCTCACAGTGCCAGGGACCCGGGTTAACACTGCTGTCTCACAATGGCAGAGACCCGGGTTAACACTGCTGTCTCACAGTGCCAGGGACCCGGGTTAACACTGCTGTCTCACAGTGCCAGGGACCCGGGTTAACACTGCTGTCTCACAGTGCCAGGGACCCGGGTTAACACTGCTGTCTCACAGTGCCAGGAATCCGGGTTAACACTGCTGTCTCACAGTGCCAGGGACCCGGGTTAACACTGCTGCCTCGCAGTGCCAGGGACCCGGGTTAACACTGCTGCCTCACAGTGCCAGGGGCCCGGGTTAACGCTGCTGTCTCACAGTGCCCGGGACCTGGGTTAACACTGCTGTCTCATAGTGCCAGGGACCCGGGTTAACACTGCTGTCTCACAGTGCCAGGGACCCGGGTTAACACTGCTGTCTCATAGTGCCAGGGACCCGGGTTAACACTGCTGCCTCACAGTGCCAGGGACCCGGGTTAACACTGCTGCCTCACAGTGCCAGGGGCCCGGGTTAACACTGCTGCCTCACAGTGCCAGGGGCCCGGGTTAACACTGCTGCCTCACAGTGCCAGGGACCCGGGTTAACACTGCTGCCTCACAGTGCCAGGGACCCGGGTTAACACTGCTGTCTCACAGTGCCAGGGACCCGGGTTAACACTGCTGTCTCACAGTGCCAGGGACCCGGGTTAACACTGCTGCCTCACAGTGCCAGGGTCCCGGGTTAACACTGCTGCCTCACAGTGCCAGGGACCCGGGTTAACACTGCTGTCTCACAGTGCCAGGGACCCAGGTTAACACTGCTGTCTCACAGTGCCAGGGACCCGGGTTAACACTGCTGTCTCACAGTGCCAGGGACCCGGGTTAACACTGCTGCCTCACAGTGCCAGTGACCCGGGTTAACACTGCTGCCTCACAGTGCCAGGGACCCGGGTTAACGCTGCTGTCTCACAGTGCCCGGGACCTGGGTTAACGCTGCTGTCTCATAGTGCCAGGGACCCGGATTAACACTGCTGTCTCATAGTGCCAGGGACCCGGGTTAACACTGCTGCCTCACAGTGCCAGGGACCCGGGTTAACACTGCTGCCTCACAGTGCCAGGGGCCCGGGTTAACACTGCTGCCTCAGTGCCAGGGGCCCGGGTTAACACTGCTGCCTCACAGTGCCAGGGACCCGGGTTAACACTGCTGCCTCACAGTGCCAGGGGCCCGGGTTAACACTGCTGCCTCACAGTGCCAGGGACCCGGGTTAACGCTGCTGCCTCACATTGCCAGGGACCCGGGTTAACACTGCTGTCTCACAGTGCCATGGCCCCGGGTTAGCACTGCTGTCTCACAGTGCCAGGGACCCGGGTTAACACTGCTGCCTCACAGTGCTAGGGACCCGGGTTAGCACTGCTGTCTCACAGTGCTAGGGACCCGGGTTAACACTGCTGCCTCACAGTGCCAGGGACCCGGGTTAACACTGCTGCCTCACAGTGCCAGGGACCCGGGTTAACACTGCTGCCTCACAGAGCCAGGGACCCGGGTTAACACTGCTGTCTCACAGTGCCAGGGATCCGGGTTTACACTGCTGTCTCACAGAGCCAGGGACCCGGGTTAGCACTGCTGTCACACAGTGCCAGGGACCCGGGTTAACACTGCTGTCTCACAGTGCCAGGGACCCGGGGTAACACTGCTGTCTCACGGTGCCAGGGACCCGGGTTAACACTGCTCTCTCACAGTGCCAGGGTCCCGGGTTAACACTGCTGTCTCACGGTGCCAGGGACCCGGGTTAACACTGCTGTCTCACGGTGCCAGGGACCCGGGTTAACACTGCTGTCTCACAGTGCCAGGGACCCGGGTTAACACTGCTCTCTCACAGTGCCAGGGACCCGGGTTAACACTGCTGTCTCACGGTGCCAGGGACCCGGGTTAACACTGCTCTCTCACAGTGCCAGGGTCCCGGGTTAACACTGCTGTCTCACGGTGCCAGGGACCCGGGTTAACACTGCTCTCTCACAGTGCCAGGGTCCCGGGTTAACACTGCTGTCTCACGGTGCCAGGGACCCGGGTTAACACTGCTGTCTCACAGTGCCAGGGACCCGGGTTAACACTGCTGTCTCACAGTGCCAGGGACCCGGGTTAACACTGCTCTCTCACAGTGCCAGGGACCCGGGTTAACACTGCTGCCTCACAGTGCCAGGGACCCGGGTTAGCACTGCTGCCTCACAGTGCCAGGGACCCGGGTTAACACTGCTGCCTCACAGTGCCAGGGACCCGGGTTAACACTGCTGTCTCACAGTGCCAGGGACCCAAGAAAGCACCACATTCAGCAGCCGTCTCACATTCGATGACAATTGTTTACCGTTTACGAATCCCATCTGATCCTCCTCAATCACACTCGGAAGATACATCTCCAACAATAACACCAGCACCTTTGCCAATATCTTGGCGTCCACATTCAACACAGTCCAAAGATGCACCCGTTAGTTAGATTGGCCAGGCTAAATTGTGCAGGTTAGACTGTGTGTTTACGGGGATAGGGCAGGGGGAACATGGGTAGAGTGCTCATTCGAAGGGTTGGTGCAGACCCGATGGGCCAAATGGCCTCTTTCTGCATTGTAGGCATTCTATGGTTCCATGGTATGGGACTGTACAAGCCGCTCTCCACCGGGTCCTCAACATTCTTCAGCAGCAACGAGATGGAGACCATCAGACATAGGAGCAGAATTAGGCCACTCAGCCCATCGAGTCTGCTCTGCCATTCAATCATGGCTGATATTTTCTCATCCCCATTCCCCTGCCTTCTCCCCATAACCCCGATCCCCTTATTAATCAAGAACCTATCTATCTCTGTCTTAAAGACACTCAGTGATTTGGCCTCCACAGCCTTCTGCGGCAAAGAGTTCCACAGATTCACCACCCTCTGGTTGAAGAAATTCCTCCTCATCTCTGTTTTAAAGGATTGTCCCTTTAGTCTGAGATGGTGTCCTCTGCTTCTCGTTTTGGCAAGACCCCCTCTGACCATTGCGCCCTCGAACATTTTCCTCAAGAACGGTGCCAGCTTATCTTTAAGTTTCTTGTAAAATTCAAACAGGAATCCATCCAGCCCCACCCCTTCCCCACCTGCATGGTCCCAATTGCCGCCTTCACTTCCTCCAACCCCCCCCCCCCCCCCCCCCCGACTCCTCTACCCCCCCATCCAACTCCCTCGGGCACTCTGACCCGCCCAAAAAACTCCCCCCCCCCAACAAGTCCCTGTAAAACTTCTCCGCACCTTTCTAATCTGCTCCAACGCCACCACCAAGTCCCTGTCCTATCCCAAACACGGAGTATCTCCCTCGATATGCATGTCTGTGAGGCTGATCTTCCAACATACACCCTGCCTTCTCCCTGTACTCGGACAGACCCATTCACATATCTCAGCTGATGCAACACTTTCCCCGTGGACAGCGGGTCGAACCTCACCTGCAACTCCTTCCTCTTCACCAGGAGCACGGATCCAGGTCCCCATATCCCTCCCAACCAGCTCCACATTCTCTACTATTAACTGATGGCGTCTCGCTCTCTCCTCCCTATCCACCTTAGCCTTAAACGAGATCACCTTCCCCTTCATCACTGCCTTCAGGGCCTTCCAAACCACCCACGCCAAAGCCTCCCCTGTGCAAATGAACCTTCCCTATCTTTTCACAGAAACTCCATTCCGCCACCAGCCCCACATCCATCCTCCACCCCAACTTCTGTCCATCCAATCTGGAACATGATCTGAGATCACAATAGCCGAATACTCTGCCCTCTTAACTCCAGGATGTTGTCTTCAGCATCAACGGGGCTGAGGTGGAGATGGTCAATAGCTTCAATTCCTAGGGGTGCACATCTCCAAAAATCTGTCCTGGTCAACCCACAACAACACTACCACCAAACAGCGCCTATAGTATGGCAACTGCTCGGCCCAAGACCGTAAGAAACTACAGAGAGTTGTGAACACGGCCAAGTCCATCATCCAACCTGCCTCCCATCAATGGACTCTGTCTACACCTCCCGCTGCCGGGGGAAAGCGGGCAGCATAATCAAGGATCCCTCCCACCCGGCTTACTCACTCTTCCAACTTCTTCCATCGGGCAGGAGATACAGAAGTCTGAGAACCCGCACGAACAGACTCAAAAACAGCTTCTTCCCCACTGTCACCAGACTCCTAAATGACCGTCTTATGGACGGATCTGGGCTGGGATTCTCCCATAACCGGTGGGGCGGGGGGGGGGGTCCCGGCATAGAGGAGTGGCGCCAACCACTCCGGCGCGGGCCTCCCCAAAGGTGCGGAATTCTCTGCACCATTGGGGGCTAGGCCCGCGCCGGAGTGGTTGGCGCCACACTGACTGCCGCCAAAACCGGCGGCAACGGCCTTTGATGCCCGCCGTCCGTCGTCGGGGTTGGCCGAAAGGCCTTCGCCGGTTCGCAAATGCACCGGTGCATGCACGCTGGGGGATTCTCTTCCGCCTCCGCCATGGTGGAGGCCATGGCAGCGGCGGAAGAAAAAGAGTGCCCCCACGGCACAGGCCCGCCCACTGATCGGTGGGCCCTGATCGCAGGCCAGGCCACCCCCCCCGGGGTCTGATCGCCCCGCGCCCCCCCCCCCCCAGGACCCCGGGGACCCGCTCACGCCGGCAAGCCTCTCAGCGGCGAGACTTTGGCCCATCGCGGGCTGGAGAATCACCGCAGGGGGCATGGCGATCGGCGCGGGGGGCACACTGATCGGCGTGGCGCGATTCCCGCCCCCGCCAATTCCCGGGTGGCGGAGAATTCCGGCCACGTTGGGGGCGGGATTTTCGCCGGTCCCGGGCGATTCTCCGACCCTGCGGGGAGGGGTCCCCCCTGATCTCTTCACACATCTTACACTCCGTATGCTTCACCCAATGCCTGTGTCTTTGTATTTACATTGTGTATTTGTGTATGTCCTATGTTTTTCTCATGTACGGAATGATCTGTTTGAGCTGTACGCAGAACAATACTTTTTACTGTCCCTCAGTACACATGACAATAAACAAACCCAAATTCAATCCAGCAAACAGCACGTGCCCCACCACCAAAAACCCGATTCTTGAGAACTCCCAACTTGTAGACAGAGGGCTCTTTCCCCCTCACCCCCATCAACTTGGTGAACATGTTCACAAAGTACTCAGTTAACCTCGGGCCCTCCACCAACTCGGGCAGGCCCACGATTGGCAGGTTTTGCCTCCGTGACCTGTTCTCCAGATCCTTCGCCTTCGCTCTGAGCTCTTTGTTGGCCTTCTTTGCAGTTCCTCACTGATCGAGGTGAACTGGTCACTCTGCTGCGACAGCCCCTCCTCCACCCCCTCCTTGCTCCGCATCTCCGTTAATGCCACCTTTATCGGGGCAGTCACCTCCTCCACCCACTCTTTAAGCAAAACCTTCACAGTAACTTCATTGCAGTGTTAATGTCAGTCCAGTTCAGTTTCTGATCAATGGTAACCCCCAGGATGTTGATTGTGGGGGATTCAGCGATAGTATAACAAAGAACAAAGAACAATACAGCACAGGAACAGACCCTTCGGCCCTCCAAGCCTGCGCCCATCACGTGTCCTTATCTAGACCAATGACCTGTATCCTGCTATACCCCGTCTGTTTGTGTGCCTATCCAGATAAGTCTCAAAGGTCACTAATGTATCTGCCTTAACCACCTCACTTGACAATGCATTCCAGGCCACCACCACCTTCTGTGTAAAAACCTCCCCCGCACATCTCCACTGAACCATTCCCCCTTCACCTTGAACCTGTGCCCCCTTGTAATTGTCATTTCCACCCTGGGAAAAAGCCTCAAACTGTCATTCAATGTCATGGGGCAATGGTTAAATCTTTTCTTCTAGGAGATGGTCATTGCCTGGCACCTGTGTAGCGCAAATGTAACTTGCCACTTGTCAGCCCTGAGCCTGGATATTGTCCAGGTCTTGCTGCATTTGGACACGGACTGCTTCATTATCTGAGGAGTTGTGAATGGTGCTGAACATTGTGCAGTCATCCGCAAACATCCCCACTTCTGACCTTATGATGGAAGGGTGGTTATTGATGAAGCAGCTGAAGATGGTTGGGCCGAGGGCACGACCCTGGGGAACTCCTGCAGTGATGTCCTGGAGCTGAGATGATTGACCTCCAACCACCACAACCATCTCCCTTTGTGCCGGGTATGACTCCAACCAGCGGAGAGTTTCCCCCTGATTCCCATTGACCCCAGTTTAGCTCGGGCTCCTTGACACCATACTCGGTCAAATGCTGTCTTGAAGAACAAATAACAAAGAAAGAACAAAGAAAAGTACAGCACAGGAACAGGCCCTTCGGCCCTCCAAGCCCGTGCCAGCCATGCTGCCCGTCTAAACTAAAATCTTCTGCACTTCCGGGGTCCGTATCCCTCTATTCCCATCCTATTCATGTATTTGTCAAGGTGCCCCTGAAACGTCACTATCGTCCCTGCTTCCACCACCTCCTCCGGCAGCGAGTTCCAGGCACCCACTACCCTCTGTGTAAAAAACTTGCCGGGTACATCGCCTCTAAACCTTGCCCCTCGCACCTTAAACCCGTGCCTCCTAGTAATTCACCTGTCTACTCTGGGAAAAAGCCTCTGACTATCCACTTTGTCTATGCGCCTCATAATTTTGTAGACCTCTATCAGGTCGCCCCTCAACCTCCTTCATTCCAGTGGGAACAAACCGAGTTTATTCAACCATAAATAGGACACACCTGGGCAATTTTCCACATTGGCGGGTAGATGCCAGTGTTGTAGCTGTACTGGGACAGCTTGGCTAGGGGTGTGGCAAGTTCTGGAGCACAAGCCTTCAGTACTATTGCCATGATATTGTCAGGGCCCATAGCCTTCGCAGTATCCAGTGCCTCCAGCCATTTCTCAATATCACGTGGAGTAACTCGAATTGGATGAAGACTGACATCTGTGATGTTGGGGACAGCCTTGGATGTAAATGGTTCAAACGTCCTTGCCCCACATGGGGAATGAGTCGCTGTGAATGAGGGAAGGGAACTAGTATGTCAGCCTTTATGACAAAGGAGTTGGAATACAGGAGTACAAAAGGCTTACTACAATTCTAAAAGACCTTGGTGTTATATTACGATTTTGTAATATATATGTTACTCTTTTTGTCTAGCCGAGTTGTTGAAATATAGACGTAGTCTTCCAGTGATGATAAAGTAATTTAATGAGCAATATGAAATAAACTAGTGAGTTCTTTTTACTTCAATACTGAACTAGTAAACAAACAAATAATGATAGATTAAACTATTAAATAAGATAATGCTACAAACTAAGATCTGTTAACTTTTTCTCTCGAGCTGTTTCCCTTCTGTACTCTCCACACTCCGAACACATGCTGCTAAAGAAAGAGTGGTAAAATCTTTTTATAGGCCTTGGTAGTGTGGCCATCTAGTGTTCATTTGCCTGTACTTGCTTAACATCACTTGTTCATGTATTACTACATACAGAGATCACTACACTTGGTGCAGTGCTGAGTACAGTTTTGGTCTTTTTATCCACGGAAGGATACACTGCCTTAGGGAAATTCACCAAAGTTTACTACATTGATTTCTTGGTTGTCCTATGATGACCTAGTAAGGTTCCTTCAGTAGCATCCTCTGAACCCATAACCAGTACTCTACTGAGTAGTACAACACTCCGTATGCTTCACCCAATGCCTCTGTCTATGTCTTTATATTGTGTATTTATCATATGTTCTATGTTTTTCATGTATGGAATGATCTGTCCGGACTGTATGCAGAGCAGTACTTTTCAGTGTACCTCGTAACACATGACAATAAAATCAAATCTATTCCAAAGTATGACCTTGAAGGAAAAGAGCAGCAGATACCTGGGAACTCCACCACCTGGAGGTTCCCCTCATCACTCACCGCCCTGACTTGGAAATATATCGGTCGTTCCTTCACTGTCGCTGGGGCAACATCCTGGAACTCCCTCCCTAACAGCACAGTGGGTGCACCTACACCTCATGGACTGCAGTGGTTCAAGAAGGCAGCTTACCCCCACCACCTCAGGGATGGGCAACAAATGCTGGTCACTGACACTCCATCCAGTGACAGGACTGAAATAGAGAATGTGCCTACACTCTGGAGTATGGACGGGTGAGGTCATTTCAATAAAACAGAGAAGATTGTGAGATGTCAAGAAGATGCTGAGAAACTGTTTTCTATGACTGAAGAATGTTGGGGGGGGGTAGGGTCTGCGCTTGGCGGGAAGTTTTGGTGTCACAATCCTGGGATAAAAGTTCAGCCAATTATTACTGAGGCAAGGACATTTTATTTCTTCAGAGGGTTGTGAATCTTTGGAATTCTCTACCTTAACTATGAATGCTTATTCACTGAACAGATTCACAGCTGGGATGAATAAATTCTTGGAATCTGAGGGAATTTTGGGATGTGGGGATCAGCTGTGGAGTTAAGTTTGAAAATCAGCCACAGCCGTGTCGACTCGAGAGACTAAATAAACCCAAGATTGCCTCTAGTTTAATATTCCAAAGGACATTGTGACTCGATTGAGTGTTTTTATGACAATCCAATAGTTTCAGTTACTATTAGTTACACTAATTTTTTCTTTCAGATTTATTTACTTAACTGAATTAAAATTTCCCAAGTGCTGTGATATAATCATTGTGATAGTTACTCTGAATAAGGGGGCAGTGGTCAACTCACTTTTTGAACAACTGCAGTTATAGTGAAAGTGCTGATGGATTGGGAGTTCCAGGAGTTTATCCCAACAATGATGAAGGGACAGCGACATATTTCCAAATGAGGCTGGTTGAAAGAAACTTGTACATAATGCTGTTTTTAAGCACCTGTGTCCCTCATTTTTCCAGTTGGGTTTGAGGGATGTTGTTGAAGGAGTCTTGGTGAGTTATTGAAGTGTATCTTGCAGGTGGTACACACAGCTGCCACTGCGCGTCGGTGGTGGATGAGGTGAATGTTTACGGTGTTGAATGGCTTTGTCCAGGTGGTATCAAGCATCTTGAGTATTGTGGGAACCACCCTCAGGCACGTGGAGTGCTCCATCACACTGCTGACTAGTAAATGATGGAAAGTCTTTGGGGAGTCAGCAAGTGAGTTACTCACCGCAGAATTCCCAACCTATAACCTTCTCTTGTCATATTTATCTGGTCAATGGTTGTCCCCAAGATGTTGATGGCCGGAGAGTCAATGATGGTAATTAGTTGACAGTCAAAGGGAGATGATTGGATTCTCTCTTGTTGGAGATGATCATTGCCTGGCACTTGTGTGGGGACCACTTGTCTCCCCAAGTCTAATTGTTGTCCAGGCCTCCGTACATATGGACACAGACACCGGTGATGTGGTGGCATTGTTGCTGGACTAGTAATCAGAGATCCAGAGTAATTCTCTGAGAATCCAGATTCAAATCCCATCACAGCAGATGGTAAAACTTGAATCCAATAAAAGTCTAATGTTGATCATACTTGCTGATTTTCATAAAGACCCATCTGGTTCATTAATGTCCTGTAGGGAAGGAAATCTGCCATCCTTGCCTGGTCTGACCTACATGTGACTCCAGATTCACCAATGTGATTGACTCTGAAATTAGGGATGGACAATAAATGCCGACCCAACCATTGATGGGCAAATCCCATGAATTAATAGGAACAAATTATATTCTTTCTAATAGAAAATGCTTTAAATATTTCACAAAAATACCAATATTATTTATAAATATTGCATTAATAAAGTTGTCTTTCCCCACAGGAGTGCATTGGCTTTTTTTACACCCATCTATCAAGTAATAAATAACTGACCTTGCGAGATTGAAGGAGTCGGCCATTATCTGGGCTCTGTTTATGACTGGTAAATGCTGTAAGAGAAAGATTTAAAATATAGCACATGCAATTGTAGTATTGTGTAGTACATTAAAAGCTCACTGGGATGGAACATACGCAAATAGCTGTAACAAAAGTGGTTTTGGAATCATGGTCAATGCTGCCACATTGTAGGTGCAAAGTGGTGATGAAGAGGCACAATTGGAAAATTTACTTTTCCGTTTTGCTTCATTCTGAACATGCATAGTGACAAAAGTTGAGAAATATTCTGTTTTTCGAATGAGTTTGAGATTATAAACGCTTTTCAATTTTGACCTTGTGAATTTGATATTTAAGATCTTACAATGGAACCCGCAAAACAGGACAGATACTTCATTAACTGAACCTCTTCACTGAGTGGAATGAAAGGAGGTGACAGAGTGGGGACAGAGTGGTGACAGAGTGGTGACAGTGGTGACAGAGTGGTGACAGTGGTGACAGAGTAGTGACAGTGGTGACAGAGTGGGGACAGAGTGGTGACAGTGGTGACAGAGTGGTGACAGAGTGGTGACAGAGTGGGGACAGAGTGGGGACAGAGTGGGGACAGAGTGGGGACAGAGTGGTGACAGAGTGGTGACAGTGGTGACAGAGTGGTGACAGAGTGGTGACAGAGTGGTGACAGTGGGGACAGAGTGGGGACAGAGTGGTGACAGAGTGGTGACAGAGTGGTGACAGAGTGGTGACAGAGTGGTGACAGTGGTGACAGAGTGGTGACAGAGTGGTGACAGAGGTGACAGAGTGGGGACAGAGTGGGGACAGAGTGGTGACAGAGTGGTGACAGAGTGGTGACAGAGCGGTGACAGAGTGGGGACAGAGTGGGGACAGAGTGGGGACAGAGTGGTGACAGAGTGGTGACAGAGTGGTGACAGTGGTGACAGAGTGGTGACAGAGTGGTGACAGAGTGGGGACAGAGTGGTGACAGTGGTGACAGAGTGGTGACAGAGTGGTGACAGAGTGGTGACAGAGTGGTGACAGTGGTGACAGAGTGGTGACAGAGTGGGGACAGAGTGGTGACAGTGGTGACAGAGTGGTGACAGAGTGGTGACAGTGTGGTGACAGAGTGGTGACAGAGTGGTGACAGAGTGGTGACAGTGGTGACAGAGTGGTGACAGAGTGGTGACAGTGTGGTGACAGAGTGGTGACAGAGTGGTGACAGAGTGGTGACAGTGGTGACAGAGTGGGGACAGAGTGGTGACAGAGTGGTGACAGTGGTGACAGAGTGGGGACAGAGTGGTGACAGAGTGGTGACAGAGTGGTGACAGTGGTGACAGAGTGGTGACAGAGTGGGGACAGAGTGGTGATGGTCATATAATGATATTATATCATTATTAATATTATATTAACCCTTTGACTTTCTGTCTATCTGAGAAACAAGGAATATAAACAGCTTTCAGCTGTTGTCAGTTTCGAAGAACAAGTAAAGAAGTAAAGATTTTGGACAAAGGAAAAGTTGATTCCAACTGAATCATTACATTTTAAGTGTATCCTGAGGGAACAACACATGCTGAGACTCCTCAAGGTCCTTGAGAAACTTTCCTGTGAGGAACCCAGAACACAGTTTTCTACAAAAATAGAAAATGCTGGAAATACTCAGCTCGTCATTCAGCACCTGTGGGTAGGAAAATTGTTTGCATTTGAGATCGGAAATGACTCTTCCTCAGGACCATCACCTGGAGCATTTTGCTTTTGTAGGAAGCGTTTATGTTGCCCCTGAGCGAACTTGCTTGAGCAGTTTCATGCTGGAAAGTCATTTCAGGTTGAAATTCCATTGATGTCTTCGATAATTCAGTGAAGATGAATTCAGAACAAGTTAATTAAATATCTGTGTTGTAATATGACCAGGGTCTAACCTATTAGCTTCCTAACCAAAAAAATGACTTGTTTATCCCATCTCAGGTTTAATTTTGAAGGCATCAAGTGTTCTGTCAACTCCTTAATAACAAACATAATGATAACGATTGTACTCACTGTGTGATTTCTTAACAATTGCTCCACAAGTTTTTCCCAGTTCCTCTCATCATAATTCACTCTGAAATATCCGGTAACGTTAATATTGGCCAAGATCCAGTCTTCCCCGCTGGGTTTCATATTCATATTATCTTCTGTTGGATTTAGAACAAACTTATTCACATAAAGGACTCAATTTGGGGCAAAGCAGCCATTCTTATTCTTACTTGATGAAATGTCATCATAATGTCAGTTGTACTTGAACATCTTGTGGAACTATGGGTCGTAGCAGATGTCAAGTAAACTGTGGGTCGTAGCAGATGTCAAGTAAACTGTGGGTCGTAGCAGATGTCAAGTAAAGCTTCCTCAACACACAGCAGAAAGAATCATTGTCACCACCAAATTATTGAAATGGTGTCTCAGATACACTACTCTTGTCAAAGAACAAAGAATAGTACAGCACAGGAACAGGCCCTTCGGCGCCGATCACGTGTCCTTATCTAGACTAACTGCCTGTATCCTTCCATACCCCATCTGTTCATGTGTCTATCTAGATAAGTCTTAACGGTCGCTGACGTATCTGCCTCACCCACCTCCCTTGGCAGTGCATTCCAGGCCACCACCACCCTCTGTGTAAAAATCCTTCCCCGCTCATCTCCACTGACCCCCCCCCCCCCCCCCCCCCCCCCCCCCCCACCTTGAACCTGTGCCCCCTTGTAATTGTCATTTCCGCCTTGGGAAAAAGCCTCAAACTGTTCACCCTAACTATACCCCTAATAATTTTATAAACTTCTATCAGGTCGCCCCTCAGCCTCCGTCTCTCTAGGGAGAACAATCCCAGTTTATTCAATCTCTCCTCATAGCTAATACCCTCCATACCAGGCAACATCCTGGTAAACCTTTTCTGTATTCTCTCCAAAGCCTCCACATCCTTCTGGCAGTGCGGTGACCAGAATTGGACACAGTATTCTAAATGTGGCCAAAGCAATGTTTTATATAACTGTAACATGATTTGCGAACTTTTATACTCAATGCCCCGCCCTATGAAGGCAAGCATGCCGTATGCTTTCTTTATCACCATTTCCACCTGTGCTGCAACTTTTAAGGATCTGTGGACCTGCACGCCCAGATCTCTGTCTCTATGCTCCTGATGGTTCTGTCATTTATTTTATAGCTCCCACCTGAATTGGATCTAACAAAATGCATTACCTCGCATTTGTCCGGGTTAAATTCCATCCGCCATTTCCCTGCCCAATTTTGCAGCCTATCTGTATCCTGCTGTATTCTCTGACAATCTTCATCACTATCCGCAACTCCTACAATCTTCGTGTCATCCGCAAACTTGCTAATCAGACCCGCTACATTGTCTTCCAAGTCATTTATATATATTACAAACAGCAGAGGTCCCAGAACTGATCCCTGCGGAACACCACTAGTTACAGCCCTCCATTCGGAAAAACACCCTTCCACTGCTACCCTCTGTCTTCTATGGCCAGGCCAGTTCTGGATCCATCCAGCTAGTTCACCCCTGACCCCCAAGTGATTTAATCTTTTGCACCAGACTGTCATGAGGGACCTTATCAAATGCTTTACTGAAGTCCATGTAGACAACATCCATAGCCTTTCCCTCATCAATCATTTTTATCACCGCCTCAAAAAACTCAATTAAATTAGTGAGACATGACCTCCCTCGTACAAACCATGCTGTCTGTCGCTAATAAGACCATTCACTTCCAAATGTGCATAGATCCTATCTCTGAGAATCTTTTCCAACGATTTCACTATCACTGACGCCAAGCTCACTGGTCTATAATTACCCGGATTATCCTTGCAACCCTTCTTAAATAACGGGACAACATTGGCTATCCTCCAATCCTGTGGGATCTCGCCTGTGGCCAATGAGGACACAAAGATTTCTGTCAGGGGCCCAGCGATTTCATCTCTTGTCCCCCTCAATAATCTGGGATTGATGCCATCTGGCCCTGGGGGTTTGTCTACCTTAATGCTTTTAACACACCTAACACTTCCTCCCTCGTAATACCCACCTGTTCTAAAGTATTTACACATCCCTCTGAGACACCACCAATCAGCATGTCCCTCTCCTTTGTGAATATCGATGCAAAATACTCATTAAGGACCTCACCTACTGCCTTTGGTTCTACACATAATTTCCCTCCTTTGTCCTCGAGTGGGCCGACTCTTTCTCTAGCTACCCTCTTGTTCCTAATATACGTATAAAATGCCTTGGGACATTTCATGACCACTTTTGGTCTTCCTAACTCCCTGTTTGAACTTTTTTCTACTTTCCCTGAATTTTTGCAAGTGCTTCATCTGTTTTTAGTTGCCTCGACCTCATGTATGCATCTTTTTTCTTTTTTCTAGACTTGCAATTTCCCTGGTCATCCATGGTTTCCGAATCCTGTCTTTCCTGTCCTTCCTTTTTACCGGCACAGGCCTGTCCTGCATTCCCATCAACTGCTCCTTAAAAGACTCCCACATGACAAATGTGGATTTACCCTCAAACAGCCTCCAAATCCGGCCTAATCTGGGTGTAATTAGCCTTCCCACAATTTAGCACCTTAACCCCAGGACAACACTCGGCCTTTTCCATGAATATCCGAAAGCTTACAGAATTGTGGTCACTGTTTGCCACATGTTCTCCCATTACAACATTGATGACCTGGCCGGGCTCGTTCCCCAGTACTATGTCCAGTATAGCTCCTCTCTCGTCGGACTATCCACTTATTGTTCCAAAAAACCTTCCTGGACACACTTAACAAATTCCTCACCACCCAGACCCCGAGTCTAAAGGGATTTCCAGTCAATATGAGGAAAATTAAAGTCTCCCACTACAACAACCCTATTATTTCTACATCTATCCAGAATCTGCTTACATATCTGTTCCTCAACTTCCCGTGGGCTGTTGGGAGGCCTGTAGTATCGCGCCCCCCCCCCCCCCCTCCTCCCCCCTCCATCTTGGTGACTTCCCCCTTCCTGTTTCTGAGCTCTATCCACAGTGCCTCGTTACTGGATTTTCCATGATGTCCTCCTTCTACAGCTGGAATATCTTCTCTAACCAGTATTGCAACTGCCCCACTTCTTTTACCTTCCTCCCTGTCTCACCTAAAACACATATATCCTGGAATATTTAGCTGCCAGTCCAGTCCCTTTTTTAACCAAGTCTCCATTACAGCAACCACATCCAAGTTCCCCGCGTGAATCAAGGCTCTAAGTTCATCTGTCTTACCTGTTAGACTCCGTGGATTGAAGCAGATACACTCCAGACCTCCAGTCTCACTCAGTTCGACCTCCCTCAGCCTACCCTTCTTCTTAGCCAGCCTGCCCCTGGTACCAGGCGCATCCCCAGTCTCTACACTTGCTGGCTTACTGTTCTGATTCCCACACCCCTGCCAAATTAGTTTAAACCCACCTGAACCATACTAGCAAACCTCCCAGCCAGGATATTGGTGCCCCTCCAGTTCAGGTGCAAACCGTCCTTTCTGTACAGGCCACACCCTCCCTGGAGGACACCCCAATTGTCCAAAAAATTGGACAATTATCCAATTGTCCCTCCTGCACCAGTTCTTTAACCACGTGTTCAACTGCACTATATTCCTGTTACTAACCTCGTTAGCACGTGGCCTGGGGACTAATCCTGAGATTACTATCCAAGACGTCCTGCTTTTGAATTTTCAACCTAACTCCCTAAATTGCCATGGCTGGGCCTCGCTATTCTTTCTGCCTTTATATATTCCTGAGAGGAAGAGGAATTGTAAAAGGGAGAAAAACGTTCCATGGCTAAACAAAGAAGTCAAGGAATATAAAGGCAAAAATGAGGGCATACACTGAAAAGCTAGTGGTCAGCTGGAGGATTAGCAGACCGTTAAGGTTCAGCAAAAGGCTGCTAAAAATAAAATCAAAAGAGGGCAGATGAACTACGAAAGGAAACTAGTGGAAAACATAAACACTGATACCAGAAGCTTCTGTAAGTATATAAAGAAGCTGTGTGCTCTGTTTCACAGAGACATGGCTCACCCCTGCCTCACCGGACTGTGCCATACAACCTGAAGGCTTCTCAATTCACCGGGCGGACCGCACGGCATCTTCAGGCAAAGCGAAGGGTGGAGGGTTTGCCTCCTCATCAACTCCTCCTGGTGCTTGGATGTGGTGACCCTGGCGACCTACTGCTCCCCAGACCTGGAATACCTGACCGTAAAGTGCCGCCCATACTATCTTCCACGTGAGTTCACTTCAGCCATTATCACAGCGGCCTACATCCCACCCCAGGCAGAAGTGAGGAAGGCGCTGGATGAACTGTACACAGTTATAAACAACTATGAAACAGAACACCCGGAGGCCTTGTTCATCGTGGCCGGAGACTTCAACAAGGCCAACCTCAAGAGTGTACTGCCAAAATTCCACCAGCACATCTCCTGTCCCACCAGGGGCGACAACACTCTTGACCACTGCTACTCAAAAATCAAGGGCACCTACCGTTCCATCCACCGACCGTACTTTGGGAAATCAGACCATAAGACTGTGCTCCTTCTCCCGGCTTACAAGCAGAAACTCAAGCGGGAGAATCCAGCTAAGAAGGTTGTGCAGTGCTGGTCCGAGGAGACAGAAGAGCTCTTACGTGACTGTTTAGAGACAGTGGATTGGTCCATATTTAAGAACTCAGCGACCAATTGAAATGAGTATGCCACCACCGTCACAGACTTCATCAGCAAATGTGTGGACGACTGCGTGCCAAAGAAAGCAGTACGTACATTCCCCAACCGGAAACCATGGCTCAACCGCGAGATTGACTCCCTACTGAAGGACAGATCTGAGGCGTTCAAGGCAGACGACCCTGTCCTATACAAGAAATCCAGGTACGACCTCCGCAAAGCCATCCGAGATGCCAAGAGAGAATATCAAACTAAGCTAGAGTCACAGACAGACTCTCGGCGGTTGTGGCAAGGACTAAACAACATAACGGGCTACAAAGCGAAGCCGAGCAGTATCTCTGGCAGCAGCGCACCCCTCCCCGATGAACTTAATGCATTCTATGCTCGGTTCGAGCAGGTAACCAACAATCCGCTGTCGAGTGCCCCAGCAGCCCATAATTCACCCATACCCACCATCACAGCTTCCGAAGTCAGATCGGCCTTCCTGAAAGTGAACCCACGGAAGGCGATGGGCCCGGACGGGATCCCTGGTCGTGCACTCAGAGCCTGCGCGGACCAGCTGGCAGAGGTATTCACAGACATCTTTAACCTATCCCTACTCCACTCCGAGGTCCCCACCTGCTTCAAGAAGACCACCATCATACCGGTACCAAAGAAGAACCAGGAAACGTGCCTCAATCACTACCGTCCGGTGGGCTTGACTTCAGTCATAATGAAGTGCTTTGAGACATTGATCATGAAGCGCATCACCTCCATATTCCCAGAATGCTTTGATCCACTGCAATTCGCATACCGTCGCAACCGGTCCACAGCAGACGCCATCTCCCTGGCCCTACACTCATCCCTGGAGCATCTTGACAACAAGGACTCCTACATCAGACTCCTATTTATGGTCTACAGCTCCACCTTCAACACCATAATCCCAGCCAAGCTCATATCAAAGCTCAAAAACCTAGGACTTGACTCCCCACTAGCAAATGGATCCTCAACTTTCTGACCAACAGACCACAATCAGTAAGAATGAGCAACAACATCTCCACAATAGTCCTCAATACCGGTGCCCCGCAAGGCTGCGTACTTAGCCCCCTACTCTACTCCCTGTACACACACGACTGCATGGCAAAACTTGGTTCCAACTCCATCTACAAGTTTGCTGACGATACGACATAGTGGGCCAGATCTCAAATAACGACGAGTCCGAATACAGGAGGGAGCTAGAGAACCTAGTGGAGTGGTGCAGCGACAACAATCTCTCCCTCAATGCCAGCAAAACGAAAGAGCTGGTCATTGACTTCAAGAAGCAAAGTACTGTACACACCCCTGTCAGCATCAACGGGGCCGAGGTGGAGATGATTAGCAGTTTCAAATTAATTGGGGTGCACATCACCAAAAATCTGTCCTGGTCCACCCACGTTGACGCTACCACCAAGAAAGCACAACAGCGCCTATACTTCCTCAGGAAACTAAGGAAATTAGGCATGTCCACATTAACCCTTACCAACTTTCACAGATGCACCATAGAAAGCATCCTATCGGGCTGCATCACAGCCTGGTATGGCAACTGCTCGGCCCAGGACCGCAAAGAACTTCAGAGAGTCGTGAACACAGCCCAGTCCATCACACAAACCTGCCTCCCATCCATTGACTCCATCTACACCTCCCGCTGCCTGGGGAAAGCGGGCAGCATAATCAAAGATCCCTCCCACCCGGCTTACTCACTCTTCCAACTTTTCCATCAGGCAGGAGATTCAAAAGTCTGAGACACACACAAAAATATTGAAAAACAGCTTCTTCCCCACTGTCACCAGACTCCTAAATGACCCTCTTATGGACTGACCTCATTAACACTACACCCTGTATGCTTCATCCGATGCCGGTGCTTATGTAGTTACACTGTACATCTTGTGTTGCCCTATTATGTATTTTCTTTTATTACCTTTTCTTCCCATGTACTTAATGATCTGTTGAGCTTCTCGCAGAAAAATACTTTTCGCTGTACCTCGGTACACGTGACAATAAACAAATCCAACAATCCAATCCCAGAGGGAGACAGAAGCTAACGTAAATGTTGGCCCTTTAGGGGACGTTACTGATGAGGTAATAATGGGAACACAGAGATGGCATAGGCACTGAACCAATATTTTGCCTCTATCTTCACAGTAGAAGATCATAAACATTTTCCAAAGACTACAGTAAATGCAAAGGAACTTGGTGCAATAACCTTAACTATGGAGACAGTATTGAATAAACTGATGGGATTAAAGGCAGTTCAGTCTCCAGGACCTGATGGCCAGCACCCTAGGGTATTAAAGGAGGTGGTAGTAGAGATTGTGGATTTGTGGGTTATGATATTTCAGAATTCCCTGGATTCTGGAAAGGTACCGGTGAATTGGAAACACACTAATGTAACTCCCCTATTCAAAAAAGGAGAGAGGCAAAAAGTAGGAAACTGTAGACGGGTTAGCTTGACCTCTGTGGTGGGGAAGTTGCTGGAATCAATCATCAAGGAGGAGATGACTGAACATTTGGAAAGATAAAGCTCGATCCACCATTGTCAGTGTGGTTTTATGAAGGATAAGTCATGCTTGACAAACTTGCTCGAGTTCTTTGAGGACATAACCAGCAAGGTGGATAATGGGAAACCTGTGGATGTGGTATACATAGATGTCCAGAAGGCATTTGACAAGGTGCCACATAAAAGACTGATCCAGAAAGTGAGATTGCAGAGGATTGGGGGTAGAGTACTAGATTGGATTGAGGATTGGCTGACTGACAGAAAGCAGAGGGTCGGAATCGATGGGTCCTTCTCTGGGTGGTGAACTGTAACTAGCGGGGGTGCCGCAGGGGTCAGTCCTCGGACCTCAACTGTTTACAATCTATATAAATGTTCTGCAAGCCGGGACAGACTGTAACAGCAACATTTGCATAAAATAGGTGGATAGCACGTTTAGCGAGTTGGTCACACCGCAGGTGAAGGTTACTGAGGGAGATAGAAAATGGGTGACCAAAAGACAGAGCAAGAGTAGGAAGGCAGTGCAGGTGTTCCCTGCGGTCATCTCCCTGCAAAACAGATATACTGCTTTGGATACTGTTGGGGGAGATGGCTCACCAGGGGAAGGCAGCAGCAGCCAGGTTCATGGCACCGTGGCTGGCTCTGCTGCACAGCAGGGCAGAAAGAAAAATGGCAGGGCTATAGTGATAGGGGACTCGATCGTAAGGGGAATAGACAGGCGGTTCTGTGGACGCAATCGAGACTCCAGGATGGTATGTTGCCTCCCTGGTGCAAGGGTCAAGGATGTCTCGGAGCGGCTGCAGGACATTCTGGGGGGGGAGGGTGAACAGCCAGCTGTCGTGGTGCACATAGGCACCAACGATATAGGTAAAAAACGGGATGAGGTCCTACAAGCGGAATTCAGGGAGTTAGGAGTTAAACTAAAAAGTAGGACCTCAAAGGTAGTAATCTCAGGATTGCTACCAGTGCCACGAGCTAGTCAGAGTAGGAATGTCAGGATAGATAGGATGAATGCGTGGCTCGAGAGATGGTGCAAGAGGGAGGGATTCAAATTCCTGGGGCATTGGGACCGGTTCTGGGGGAGGTGGGACCAGTACAAACCAGACGGTCTGCACCTGGGCAGGACTGGAACCGATGTCCTGGGGGGGGTGTTTGCTAGAGCTGTTGGGGAGGGTTTAAACTAATGTGGCAGGGGGATGGGAACCAATGCTGGAAGTTGGAAGGTAGTAAAACAGGGACAGAAACAAAAGGAAGTAAGGGGAAAGGTGCAAGGCAGAGAAGACATAGTCAGAAATCAAAAAGGGCGACAGTACAAGGTACAGTGACTGAGGGGAGCTCAGTGAATAGGCCCAGTAATAACAAAAGGAATAAAACTGGAGATGTTAAGATTCAAAACAGAGGTAAAAAAACCAACATAAGTGTACTTTACCTGAATGCTCGTAGTATTCGGAATAAAGTAAATGAGTTGATGGCACAAATCATCGTAAATGACTATGATTTAGTGGCCATTACTGAAACATGGTTAAAGGATGGTCACGACAGGACTTCCGGGTGCGGCTATGACCAGCTAAGTCGCACGTTTGGCTGCTCCTGCTACAAAGGTGTTTTCGGGCCGATTGGAGGGCCCCAACGGCGCTGTAAGGACAAATCCCGGTGGGGGAAGGCTCCCTGAAGAGAACCAGACCAACTTTATGGTCGGTACCCGGAGTGGGGTGGTAAAGAGAGCAACAGCAGCTCCTCAAAAAAAGCGGGGGAAGAAGACCAAAATGGCGCCCGGTGGTGCACCCGAGGACTGGAGGAAATGGGCGGAGGAGCAGCAGGCCGCTCTCCTGCGCTTCTTTACGGAGCTGAAAATGGAGCTCTTGGAGTCAATGAATGCGACGACCACCAGGCTGATGGGAGCCCAGGCGACCCAAGAGGCGTCGATTCGGGAGCTGCAGCAGGAGATGACTGCGAGGGAGGAGGAGGCCACGGTCCTCGTGGGAAAGGTAGAGGTGCACGAGGCACTCCACCTGAAATGGCAGAGCCGTTTTGAGGAGCTGGATACCCGAATGAGGCGGAAGAACCTGAGGATCTTGGGCCTGGCAGAAGGCCTGGAGGGGTCAGACCTCCCGGGATACGTAGCAGAAATGCTGAGCTCCCTGATGGGGGCAGGGGCCGTCCCTTCGCCCCTGGAGCTGGAAGAGGCCTACAGGGTCATGGCTAGGAAGCCAAGAGCAAATGAGCCCCCGAGGGCGGTGCTGGTGCGGTTCCAGCGACTCAGCGATCGTGAGAGAGTGCTGGAGTGGGCCAAGAGGGAAAGGAGCAGCAAGTGGGAGAATTCGACGGTGAGGGTCTACCAGGACTGGAGTGCGGAGGTGGCAAAGCGGCGGGCCCGGTACAACCGGACGAAGGCGGTGCTACATGCAAAACGGATCAGGTTCGGAATGCTGCAGCCAGCGCGCTTGTGGGTCACCTACAGGAACCAACACCACTATTTTGAGTCCCCAGAGGAGGCGTGGGCCTTTGTACAGGAAGAGAAACTGGACTCGAATTAGACCCAGGGGATACTTGGCGGCCGTAGCCGCTCGGGTACTTTCAGCTGAATTCTTTGTTTGGATTTTGAACTCTTGCTGTGGTTTTTCTTCTGATGTTTTTTCCCCCTTTGCCAACTTCCCTTAGTTATTGTTATTGTGGTTATTCATGGTTATTTATGGTTATTTATGCTGTTTGGTAGAGGGCGACTGTTAAGTACATTGTTATTTGTTATCTATCTGTTATTTATAATGTTAAGTTGGGGAGGTGGGACGGGGGGGAGAGCAGATCGGGGATATGGGCTCCTAGGGGGGGTTCTTTACAGGCATGGATGGGGACGGGGGTGGAACTGAAGATGGCGGGGTGGGGTGTGGCAGGGCGAAAGCGCGGGCTTTCCTCTGTTTTCCCGCGCGCGGGGCAGAGGAGGGGGGAGGGGAGGAGTGCGGGGCGTGGCTAGTAATGGCGACCTTTCCCGCGCTGGAGCGGGGCCAGGGAGGAGTGGCAAGGGGGGGGAGGCCCCCCCCCCCGAGCCGGGGGGAGTCGGAGTGTGGCAGGAGCAGCCGGGTCAGCGTGAACCAGCTGACTTACGGGAGTACGATGGAGGGTACATCGCGGCTAGGAGGGGTCCTAGCCTGGGGGGGGGGGGGGGGGGGGGAGGGGGGTTAGGGAGGGACACCGGGTTGCTGCTGAAAAGACCAGAAACGGGAAGTGGAGGACTGGAGAGGTGGGGGGAGGGGGACATCGCCATGGGGAGCGGGTCAGAAGGGGAGGGTCGACCCGGGGCGAGCAGGGAACGGGACATGGCTAATCGGCAGGGGAAGGGGGCGGGTCGTCCCGCGTCCCGGCTGATCACTTGGAACGTGAGGGGGTTGAATGGGCCGGTCAAGAGATCAAGGGTATTCTCACACCTGAAGGGACTGAAGGCTGATGTAGCAATGTTACAGGAGACCCATTTGAAGGTAGTGGACCAGGTTCGCCTGAGAAGGGGGTGGGTGGGACAGGTGTTCCACTCTGGATTGGACGCAAAGAACCGGGGGGTGGCGATTCTGGTGGGAAAGAGGGTGTCGTTCGTGGCGGAGGAGGTGGTGGCGGATAAGGAGGGTAGGTATGTGATGGTGAAGGGTAAGCTGCAGGGGGAGAAAGTGGTGATGGTCAACGTATATGCCCCGAACTGGGATGACGCGGGTTTTATGAGGCGCCTATTGGGCCTCATTCCGGGACTGGAGGCAGGGGGCTTGATCATGGGGGGGGACTTTAACACAGTGCTGGACCCCGGGCTAGACAGATCGAGCTCAAGGACCAATAGGAGGCCGGCAGCGGCAGAAGTGCTGAGGGGGTACATGGAGCAGATGGGAGGAGTAGACCCATGGAGGTTTGGTAGGCCGAGGGCGAGGGAGTATTCCTTTTTCTCCCACGTCCATAGAGTGTACTCCAGAATCGATTTCTTCGTGTTGAGCAGGGGGCTGATCCCGAGGGTACGGGAAGCTGAGTACTCGGCCATTGCGATCTCCGATCATGCACCACATTGGGTGGATGTGGAAATGGGGGAGGCGCGGGACCAGCGCCCGCTGTGGCGGCTGGATGTGGGGCTGTTCGCGGACGACAAGGTGTGTAAAAGGGTCCGGAAGAGCATTGAGAGCTATCTGGACTTGAATGACACGGGTGAGGTGCAGGTGGGGATGGTCTGGGAGGCCCTGAAGGCAGTGATCAGGGGAGAGCTGATCTCCATAAGGGCGCACAGAGAAAGAAAGGAGAGGCAGGAGAGGGAGAGGCTGGTGGGGGAGCTATTGGAAGTGGATAGGAGATATGCGGAGGCACCAGAGGAGGGGCTGCTGGGAGAACGGCGCAGCCTGCAGGTCAAGTTCGACCTGCTGACCACCAGGAAGGCAGAGACGCAGTGGAGAAGGGCACAGGGCGCGGTCTATGAGTATGGGGAAAAGGCGAGCAGGATGCTGGCACACCAGCTTCGCAAACGAGATGCGGCTAGGGAGATTGGGGGAGTGAAGGAGAGGGGCGGGAAGGTAGTGCAGAAGGGGCAAGAAGTGAACGGGGTCTTCAGGGATTTTTACAAGGAGTTGTATCGGTCTGAGCCGCCGACGAGGAGAGGGGGAATGGAGGACTTCCTAAACAAATTGAGGTTCCCAAGGGTCCAGGAGGGGCTGGTAGAAGGGCTGGGGGCGCCAATAGGGCTAGAGGAGCTAGTCAAGGGAATAGGTCAGATGCAAGCGGGGAAGGCGCCGGGGCCAGATGGGTTCCCGGTGGAATTCTATAAGAAAAATGTGGACTTGGTGGGACCGGTACTGGTACGAGCCTTTAATGAGGCGCGAGAGGGGGGGGTTCTGCCCCCGACAATGTCGCAGGCTCTGATCTCCCTGATATTGAAGCGGGATAAAGACCCCGTGCAGTGCGGGTCCTACAGGCCTATCTCGCTTCTGAACGTGGATGCCAAGTTGCTGGCAAAGATCCTGGCAGCTAGAATAGAGGATTGTGTGCCGGGGGTAATCCATGAGGACCAGACGGGGTTCGTGAAGGGGCGGCAGCTCAACACGAATGTGCGGAGATTGCTGAATGTAATTATGATGCCGGCAGTGGAGGGGGAGGCTGAGATAGTGGTAGAGCTGGACGCGGAGAAGGCATTCAATAGGGTGGAGTGGGAGTACCTGTGGGAGACGTTGGAACGGTTTGGGTTTGGGGAAGGGTTTATTAAGTGGGTGAAGTTGCTCTACTCGGCCCCGACGGCGAGTGTAGTGACAAACGGGAGGAGGTCGGAGTATTTCGGGCTCCACCGAGGGACCAGGCAGGGATGTCCCCTATCCCCCCTACTTTTCGCACTGGCGATTGAACCGTTGGCGATGGCACTGAGGGGTTCAGGGGGGTGGAGAGGACTGACTAGGGGAGGGGAGGAACATCGAGTATCGCTGTATGCGGATGATCTACTGCTGTACGTGGCAGACCCAGAAGGGGGAATGCCGGAGATAATGGAACTATTAGCAGAGTTTGGGGACTTTTCGGGGTACAAACTAAATTTGGGCAAAAGCGAGGTTTTTGTGATACACCCGGGGGACCAGGGAGAGGGTATTGGGAGACTCCCCTTCAAGCGAGCAGGAAAGAGCTTTAGGTACTTAGGGGTGCAGGTGGCAAGGAACTGGGGGACCCTCCACAAGTTGAACTTTTCCAGGCTGGTGGAACAGATGGAGGAGGAATTTAAGAGGTGGGACATGGTACCGTTGTCGCTGGCGGGGAGGGTGCAGTCAATCAAAATGACGGTCCTCCCAAGGTTCTTGTTTTTATTTCAGTGCTTGCCCATCTTCCTCCCTAGGGCCTTCTTCAAAAAGGTGACGAGTAGCATCATGAGCTACGTGTGGGCGCATGGCACCCCAAGGGTGAGGAGGGTCTTTTTGGAGCGGAGTAGGGACAGTGGAGGGCTGGCACTACCCAATCTCTCGGGGTACTACTGGGCGGCAAATGTATCGATGGTGCGCAAGTGGATGATGGAAGGGGAGGGGGCAGCTTGGAAACAAATGGAGAGGGCGTCCTGTGGCAACACAAGCCTGGGGGCCCTAGTAACGGCACCATGGCCGCTCCCCCCCACGAGGTACACCACGAGCCCGGTGGTGGCGGCCACCCTCAAGATATGGGGGCAGTGGAGGCGACATAGGGGGGAAATGGGAGGTCTGTTGGCGGCGCCAATAAGAGGGAACCATAGATTCATCCCGGGGAACATCGACGGGGGATTTCAGAGCTGGTACAGGGTGGGCATACGGCAGCTGAAGGACCTGTTTATAGAGGGGAGGTTTGCGAGCCTGGGAGGGCTGGAGGAGAAGTTTGAGCTCCCCCCGGGAAACATGTTCAGATATTTACAAGTGAAGGCATTTGCTAGGCGGCAGGTGGAGGGGTTTCCCCTGCTCCCCAGTAAGGGGGCGAGTGATAGGGTGCTCTCGGGGGTCTGGGTCGGAGGGGGGAAGATATCAGACATCTACAAGATAATGCAGGAGGCGGAAGAAGCATCAGGGGAGGAGCTGAAAGCCAAGTGGGAAGGGGAGCTGGGAGAGCAGATAGAAGACGGGACGTGGGCGGATGCACTGGAGAAGGTCAATTCTTCCTCCTCGTGTGCGAGGCTGAGCCTCATTCAATTTAAGGTGCTGCATAGAGCTCACATGACGGGGACAAGGATGAGCCGGTTCTTTGGTGTGTCAGATGTCTGGGAAGCCCAGCGAACCATGTGCATATGTTCTGGGCATGTCCGGTGCTGGAAGGGTTCTGGAAGGGGGTGGCAAGGACGGTTTCGAAGGTGGTGGGGTCCAGGGTCAAACCAGGATGGGGGCTTGCGATCTTTGGGGTCGGGGTAGAACCGGGGGTACAGGAGGCTAGGGAGGCCGGAATACTGGCCTTTGCGTCCTTAGTGGCTCGACGAAGGATATTAATTCAATGGAAGGACGCGAGGCCTCCAAGCGTTGAAACTTGGATTAACGATATGGCTAGCTATATTCAGCTAGAAAGAATCAAATTTGCCCTGAGAGGGTCGGTACAGGGATTCTCCAGGCGGTGGCAACCTTTCCTTGACTTTTTAGATCAGAGATAGACGTTCGGGGTCGTGGCAGCAGCAACCCGGGGGGGGGGGGGGGGGGGATGGAGGGGGGGGGGAGGGAGGGGGGGGGAGGGGAGGGGGGGGAGGGGAGGGGGGGGGCAGCAAGGGTCGTGGGGGGACATGCACGACTGTAACGCGGGCAAGTCTGCTCGCTGCTCATGTCTGAAACTGTAGGCTGCCTTGTTTGTTAAGGTTGCCTGGGGGGGGGGGGGGGGGGGAGGACTGGTGCGCGCGAGAGGGCGGGCGAGGGAGGGACATTTGCCTAGAGGGATTGTGTTGTAAATAATTTAAAAATTAGTAGGGGTAAATGTTTGTATGGAAAAACTCTTTCAATAAAAATTATTTAAAAAAAAAAAGGATGGTCACGACTGGGAGTTAAATATCCGAGGGTATCAAACTATTCGGAAGGACAGAGTGGATGGTAAGGGAGGTGGTGTTGCTCTGTTATTTAAGGATCACATCCGGGCAATAGTAAGGGATGACATCGGTGCTATGGAGGATAAGGTTGAATCCATTTGGGTGGAAATCAGGAATAGTAAGGCGAAAAAGTCACTGATAGGAGTAGTCTATCGGCCACCAAATAGTAACGAGATGGTGGGGCAGGCAATAAACAAAGAAATAACTGATGCATGTAGAAATGGTACAGCAGTTATCATGGGGGATTTTAATCTACATGTCGATTGGTTTAACCAGATCGGTCAAGGCAACCGTGAGGAGGAGTTTATAGAATGTATCCGCGATAGTTTCCTAGAACAGTATGTAATGGAACCTACGAGGGAACAAGCGGTCCTAGATCTTGTCCTGTGTAATGAGACAGGATTGATTCATGATCTCATAGTTAGGGATCCTCTCGGAAGGAGCGATCACAATATGGTGGAATTTAAAATACAGATGGAGGGTGAGAAAGTAAAATCAACTACTAGTGTTTTGTGTTTAAACAAAGGAGATTACAAGGGGATGAGAGAAGAACTAGCTAAGGTAGACTGGGAGCTAAGACTTTATGGTGGAACAGTTGAGGAACAGTGGAGAACCTTCCAAGCGATTTTTCACAGTGCTCAGCAAAGGTTTATACCAACAAAAAGGAAGGACGGAAGAAAGAGGGAAAATCGACCGTGGATATCTAAGGAAATAAGGGAGAGTATCAAATTGAAGGAAAAAGTATATAAAGTGGCAAAGATTGCTGGGAGATTAGAGGACTGGGAAATCTTTAGGGGGCAACAGAAAGCTACTAAAAAAGCTATAAAGAAGAGTAAGATAGAGTATGAGAGTAAACTTGCTCAGAATATAAAAACAGACAGTAAAAGTTTTTACAAATATATAAGACAAAAAAGAGTGGCTAAGGTAAATATTGGTCCTTTAGAGGATGAGAAGGGAGTTTTAATAATGGGAAATGAGGAAATGGCTGAGGAACTGAACAGGTTTTTTGGGTCGGTCTTCACAGTGGAAGACACAAATAACATGCCAGCGACTGATAGAACTGAGGCTATGACAGGTGAGGACCTTGAGAGGATTGTTATCACTAAGGAGGGAGTGATGGGCAAGCTAATGGGGCTAAAGGTAGACAAGTCTCCTGGCCCTGATGGAATGCATCCCAGAGTGCTAAAAGAGATGGCTAGGGAAATTGCAGATGCACTAGTGATAATTTACCGAAATTCACTAGACTCTGGGGTGGTCCCGGTGGATTGGAAATTAGCAAACGTGACGCCACTGTTTAAAAAAGGAGGTAGGCAGAAAGCAGGAAATTATAGGCCAGTGAGTTTAACTTCGGTAATAGGGAAGATGCTGGAATCTATCATCAAGGAAGAAATTGCGAGGCATCTGGATAGAAATTGTCCCATTGGGCAGACTCAGCATGGGTTCGTTAAAGGCAGGTCATGCCTAACTAATTTAGTTGAATTTTTTGAGGACATTACCAGTGCAGTAGATAACGGGGAGCCGATGGATGTGGTATATCTGGATTTCCAGAAAGCCTTTGACAAGGTGCCACACAAAAGGTTGCTGCATAAGATAAAGATGCATGGCATTAAGGGTAAAGTAGTAGCATGGATAGAAGATTGGTTAATTAATAGAAAGCAAAGAGTTGGGATAAATGGGTGTTTCTCTGGTTGGCAATCAGTAGCTAGTGGTGTCCCTCAGGGATCCGTGTTGGGCCCACAATTGTTCACAATTTACATTGATGATTTGGAGTTGGGGACCAAGGGCAATGTGTCCAAGTTTGCAGATGACACTAAGATGAGTGGTAAAGCGAAAAGTGCAGAGGATACTGGAAGTCTGCAGAGAGATTTGGATAGGTTAAGTGAATGGGCTCGGGTCTGGCAGATGGAATACAATGTTGACAAATGTGAGGTTATCCATTTTGGTAGGAATAACAGCAAACGGGATTATTATTTAAACGATAAAATATTAAAGCATGCCGCTGTTCAGAGAGACTTGGGTGTGCTAGTGCATGAGTCACAGAAGGTTGGTTTACAAGTGCAACAGGTGATTAAGAAGGCAAATGGAATTTTGTCCTTCATTGCTAGAGGGATGGAGTTTAAGACTAGGGAGGTTATGTTGCAATTGTATAAGGTGTTAGTGCGGCCACACCTGGAGTATTGTGTTCAGTTTTGGTCTCCTTACTTGAGAAAGGACGTACTGGCGCTGGAGGGTGTGCAGAGGAGATTCACTAGGTTAATCCCAGAGCTGAAGGGGTTGGATTATGAGGAGAGGTTGAGTAGACTGGGACTGTACTCGTTGGAATTTAGAAGGATGAGGGGGGATCTTATAGAAACATTTAAAATTATGAAGGGAATAGATAGGATAGATGCGGGCAGGTTGTTTCCACTGGCGGGTGAAAGCAGAACTAGGGGACATAGCCTCAAAATAAGGGGAAGTAGATTTGGGTCTGAGTTTAGGAGGAACTTCTTCACCCAAAGGGTTGTGAATCTATGGAATTCCTTGCCCAGTGAAGCAGTTGAGGCTCCTTCATTACATGTTTTTAAGGTAAAGATAGATAGTTTTTTGAAGAATAAAGGGATTAAGGGTTATGGTGTTCGGGCCGGAGAGTGGAGCTGAGTCCACAAAAGATCAGCCATGATCTAATTGAATGGCGGAGCAGGCTCGAGGGGCCAGATGGCCTACTCCTGCTCCTAGTTCTTATGTTCTTATGTTCTTATGAAAGCTAGCGGTGAAGAGGAGATACAGATTTTACAGACGGATGGATATAGATAGGGCCGGAGATTGGGCCAAAATTTGGCAGATGGAGTTTAATGGGGATAAGTGTGAGGTTATCCAATTTAGTTGAAAAAATAGTCAGGCAAATTATTATCTAAATGGAAATCAGATTCCACATGCCCCTGGGCAGAGGAATCTGGGTGTCTTTGTTCACGAAACACAGAAAGTCGGTATGCAGCTACAGCATTAAAAAGGCAAATGGAATGTTCGCGTTTATTGCAAAAGGACTTGAGTATAAAAGTAGAGAAGTGTTGTTGCAATTGTATAGGGTGTTGGTGAGGCCACATCTGGAGTATTGTGCCCAGTTTTGGTCTCCTTATTTGAGGAAGGATGTGGTGGGATTGGAGGCAGTTCACAGGAGGGTCACCAGATTGATTCTGGGGATGAAAGGGTTGACGTATGAGGAAAGATTAAACAGTTTGGGTTTATACTCGATCGAGTTTAGAAGGGTGAGAGGATCTGATCGAGGTGTATAAAATACTAACAGGGATTGATAAAGTAAATGTAGACCAAATGTTCCCCCTTGTGGGGCAATCTAGAACGAGAGGTCACGATATAGATTGGGAGGCGGTAGATTTAGAACTGAGACGAGGAGGAACTACTTCTCGCAGAGGGGGGTGGATTTGTGGAACTCGCTGCCCCACAGTGCGGTGGAATCTCAGTCATTAAATTGTTTCGAGAGGGAGATAGATATGTTTCCGATAAAAAACGGGTTAAATGGATATGGGGAACAGGTGGGGAGGCCGTTTTGAGACCAGGAAGAGATCAGCCAGGATTTGATTGAATGACGGAGGAGACTCAAAGGGTTGAATTGCCGACTTCTGCTCCTAATCCCGATGTTCCTACAACTTAAAACAGGTTTATTTCCAGTACAATAAAAGCAAAATACTCCAGATGCTGGAAATCTGGGGCAAGATTCTCTGACGCCGAAATCGCGTTCGGTGATCGGCCGGAGAATCCACGTTGGCGCTGAAATCGGGGGTGGTGTCGCTTTGCGATGATCTTCCCCCTCCAAAACAACGTACTCTAGGAGTGCGGCGCATGTCGCCGGACAACCTCAGGACGTCACAGGAGGCCCTCCCCCGATGCTCCGCCTCCCATGGCCGAGTTCCCAACGGCGTCGGTCGTGTGTCCTATTTATTTTCAGGAACTCGGCGTGGTGGCTGCGGACTAAGTCCAACGGCGCCACAGTTGGTGGGGGGGGGGGGGGGAGAGCCGATCCGCGGGAAGGGGGCCTGTGATAAGCCTTGCCAAAGGGGAGCACTATTTGGCAGGCTGGGTCTGCACGGCGTGGACACGGACCCAGCAATTCTCCAGCAGCTAGAGCCGGGTGCTCTACGCCGCGTGCCTGCTAGCCATCCACCACACAAAGGATTGGTGGCCGTTTTGTGCTGCTTTTCAGTCGTAAAACGCCACCGTTCCCACGCCGTCGTCAGGACATAGTCTCCAAATCAGAGAATCCAGCCCCTGAAATAAAAATGCTGGGTAAACTCAGCAGGTCTGACAGCACCTCTGTAGAGAGATACAGTGTGAAACAGACTTGAATGTTAATTCTGTTGATCTATCCACCGCTGGCAGCTCTCGCTAAGGTTTACAGGGAGACAAAGTGATACCGCGCAATTCAACTACTTTTTTATTCATGGGATGTGGGTGTCGCAGGCTGTGCCAGCATTTATTGCCCATCTCTATTGCCCTTGAGGAGCAGTTAAGAGTCAACCATATTGCTGTGGGTCTGGAGTCACATGTAGATCTGACCAGGTCTATCTGGTCCCTGCTTGTGGAGACCAGGATTGAACAGCGCTCGCCTGAGTCTCCAAAGGCAAAGGAGATTGATCCAAAGTTTCGGGCAAGGAGAGCGATCCAATGCTTCGGGCAACGAGATCGATCCAAAGCTTCGGGCAAGGAGATCGATCCAACGCCTTGGGCAAGGAGATCGATCCAAAGCTTCGGGCAAGGAGATCGATCCAACGCCTTGGGCAAGGAGATCGATCCAACGCCTTGGGCAAGGAGATCGATCCAACGCCTCGGGCAAGGAGATCGATCCAATGCTTCGGGCAGGGAGATCGATCCAACGCTTCGGGCAAGGAGAGCGATCCAATGCTTCGGGCAAGGAGATCGATCCAACGCCTTGGGCAAGGAGATCGATCCAACGCCTTGGGCAAGGAGATCGATCGAACGCCTCGGGCAAGGAGATCGATCCAATGCTTCGGGCAAGGAGAGAGATCCAATGCTTCGGGCAAGGAGATCGATCCAACGCCTTGGACAAGGAGATCGATCCAATGCTTCGGGCAAGGAGATCGATCCAACGCCTCGGGCAAGGAGATCCATCCAAAGCTTCGGTCAAGGAGATTGATCCAATGCTTCGGGGAAGGAGATCGATCCAACGCTTCGGGCAAGGAGATCGATTCAACGCTTCAGGCAAAGAGATTGATCCAATGCTTCGGGCAAGGAGATCGAGTCAACGCTTCGGGCAAGAAGATTGATCCAATGCTTCGGGCAAGGAGATCGATCCAATGCCTCGGGCAAGGAGATCGATCCAACGCCTCGGGCAAGGAGATCCATCCAAAGCTTCGGTCAAGGAGATTGATCCAATGCTTCGGGGAAGGAGATCGATCTAACGCTTCGGGCAAGGAGATCGATTCAACGCTTCAGGCAAAGAGATTGATCCAATGCTTCGGGCAAGGAGATCGAGTCAACGCTTCGGGCAAGAAGATTGATCCAATGCTTCGGGCAAGGAGATCGATCCAACGCCTCGGGCAAGGAGATCGATCCAATGCTTCGGGCAAGGAGAGCGATCCAACGCCTCGGGCAAGGAGATCGATTCAACGCCTTGGGCAAGGAGATCGATCCAACGCTTCGGGCAAGGAGATCGATTCAACGCTTCAGGCAAGGAGATTGATCCAATGCTTCGGGCAAGGAGATCGATCCAACGCCTCGGGCAAGGAGATCGATCCAATGCTTCAGGCAAGGAGATCGATCCAATGCTTCGGGCAAGGAGATTGATCCAATGCTTCGGGCAAGGAGATTGATCCAATGCTTCGGGCAAGGAGATTGATCCAATGCTTCGGGCAAGGAGATTGATCCAACGCCTCGGGGAAGGAGATCGATCCAACGCCTTGGGCAAGGAGATCGATTCAACGCTTCAGGCAAGGAGATCGATCCAACGCTTCGGGCAAGGAGATCGATCCAACGCTTCGGGCAAGGAGATCGATTCAACGCTTCAGGCAAGGAGATTGATCCAATGCTTCGGGCAAGGAGATCGAGTCAACGCTTCGGGCAAGGAGATTGATCCAATGCTTCGGGCAAGGAGATCGATCCAACGCCTCGGGCAAGGAGATCGATCCAATGCTTCGGGCAAGGAGATTGATCCAATGCTTCGGGCAAGGAGATCGATCCAACGCCTCGGGCAAGGAGATCGATCCAACGCTTCGGGCAAGGAGATTGATCCAATGCTTCGGGCAAGGAGATCGATCCAATGCTTCGGGCAAGGAGATGGATCCAATGCTTCGGGCAAGGAGATTGATCCAATGCTTCGGGCAAGGAGATTGATCCAATGCTTCGGGCAAGGAGATCGATCCAATGCTTCGGGCAAGGAGATCGATCCAACGCCTTGGGCAAGGAGATCGATCCAACGCTTCGGGCAAGGAGATTGATCCAATGCTTCGGGCAAGGAGAGCGATCCAACGCCTCGGGCAAGGAGATCGATTCAACGCTTCGGGCAAGGTGATCGATCCAACGCTTCGGGCAAGGAGATCGATCCAACGCCTTGGGCAAGGAGATCGATCCAACGCTTCGGGCAAGGAGATTGATCCAATGCTTCGGGCAAGGAGATCGATCCAACGCCTCGGGCAAGGAGATTGATCCAATGCTTCGGGCAAGGAGAGCGATCCAACGCTTCGGGCAAGGAGAGCGATCCAATCCTTCGGGCAAGGAGATCGATCCAACGCCTCGGGCAAGGAGATCGATCCAACGCCTCGGGCAAGGAGATCGATCCAATGCTTCGGGCAAGGCGATCGATCCAATGCTTCGGGCAAGGAGATCGAGTCAACGCTTCGGGCAAGGAGATTGATCCAATGCTTCGGGCAAGGAGATCGATCCAACGCCTCGGGCAAGGAGATCGATCCAATGCTTCGGGCAAGGAGATCGATCCAATGCTTCGGGCAAGGAGATCGATCCAATGCTTCGGGCAAGGAGATCGATCCAACGCCTCGGGCAAGGAGATCGATTCAACGCTTCGGGCAAGGTGATCGATCCAACGCTTCGGGCAAGGAGAGCGATCCAACGCCTCGGGCAAGGAGATCGATCCAATGCTTCGGGCAAGGAGATCGATCCAATGCTTCGGGCAAGGAGATCGATCCAATGCTTCGGGCAAGGAGATCGATCCAACGCCTCGGGCAAGGAGAGCGATCCAACGCTTCGGGCAAGGAGATCGATCCAACGCCTCGGGCAAGGAGATCGATTCAACGCTTCGGGCAAGGTGATCGATCCAATGCTTCGGGCAAGGAGAGCGATCCAACGCTTCGGGCAAGGAGAGCGATCCAATCCTTCGGGCAAGGAGATCGATCCAACGCCTCGGGCAAGGAGATCGATCCAACGCCTCGGGCAAGGAGATCGATCCAATGCTTTGGACAAGGAGATCGATCCAATGCTTCGGGCAAGGAGATCGATCCAACGCTTCGGGCAACGAGATCGATCCAACGCTTCAGGCAAGGAGATCGATCCAACGCTTCGGGCAAGGAGATCGATCCAACGCTTCGGGCAAGGAGATCGATCCAATGCTTCGGGCAAGGAGATCGATCCAACGCCTCAGGCAAGGAGATCGATCCAACGCTTCGGGCAAGGAGATCGATCCAACGCTTCGGGCAAGGAGATCGATCCAACCCTTCGGGCAAGGAGATCGATCCAACGCCTCGGGGAAGGAGATCGATCCAACGCCTTCGGCAAGGAGATTGATCCAATGCTTCGGGCAAGGAGATTGATCCAACGCCTCGGGGAAGGAGATCGATCCAACGCCTTGGGCAAGGAGAGCGATTCAACGCCTCGGGGAAGGAGATTGATCCAACGCCTTGGGCAAGGAGATCGATCCAACGCTTCAGGCAAGGAAATCGATCCAACGCCTCGGGCAAGGAGAGCGATCCAACGCTTCGGGCAAGGAGAGCGATCCAATCCTTCGGGCAAGGAGATCGATCCAACGCCTCGGGCAAGGAGATCGATCCAACGCTTCGGGCAAGGAGATCGATCCAACGCTTCGGGCAAGGAGATCGATTCAACGCCTCGGGCAAGGAGATCGATCCAATGCTTTGGACAAGGAGATCGATCCAACGCCTCGGGCAAGGAGATCGATCCAATGCTTCGGGCAAGGAGATTGATCCAATGCTTCGGGCAAGGAGAGCGATCCAACGCCTCGGGCAAGGAGAGCGATCCAACGCCTTGGACAAGGAGAGCGATCCAACGCTTCGGGAAAGGAGATCGATCCAAAGCTTCGGGTAAGGAGAACGATCCAATCCTTCGGGCAAGGAGATCGATCCAACGCCTCGGGCAAGGAGATCGATCCAACGCCTCGGGCAAGGAGATCGATCCAACGCCTCGGGCAAGGAGATCGATCCAATGCTTCGGGCAAGGCGATCGATCCAATGCTTCGGGCAAGGAGATCGAGTCAACGCTTCGGGCAAGGAGATTGATCCAATGCTTCGGGCAAGGAGATCGATCCAACGCCTCGGGCAAGGAGATCGATCCAATGCTTCGGGCAAGGAGATCGATCCAATGCTTCGGGCAAGGAGATCGATCCAATGCTTCGGGCAAGGAGATCGATCCAACGCCTCGGGCAAGGAGATCGATTCAACGCTTCGGGCAAGGTGATCGATCCAACGCTTCGGGCAAGGAGAGCGATCCAACGCTTCGGGCAAGGAGAGCGATCCAATCCTTCGGGCAAGGAGATCGATCCAACGCCTCGGGCAAGGAGATCGATCCAACGCCTCGGGCAAGGAGATCGATCCAATGCTTTGGACAAGGAGATCGATCCAACGCTTCGGGCAAGGAGAGCGATCCAATGCTTCGGGCAAGGAGATCGATCCAACGCTTCGGGCAACGAGATCGATCCAACGCTTCGGGCAAGGAGATCGATCCAACGCTTCGGGCAAGGAGATCGATCCAATGCTTCGGGCAAGGAGATCGATCCAACGCCTCAGGCAAGGAGATCGATCCAACGCTTCGGGCAAGGAGATCGATCCAACGCTTCGGGCAAGGAGATCGATCCAACCCTTCGGGCAAGGAGATCGATCCAACGCCTCGGGGAAGGAGATCGATCCAACGCCTTCGGCAAGGAGATTGATCCAATGCTTCGGGCAAGGAGATTGATCCAACGCCTCGGGGAAGGAGATCGATCCAACGCCTTGGGCAAGGAGAGCGATTCAACGCCTCGGGGAAGGAGATTGATCCAACGCCTTGGGCAAGGAGATCGATTCAACGCTTCAGGCAAGGAAATCGATCCAACGCCTCGGGCAAGGAGAGCGATCCAACGCTTCGGGCAAGGAGAGCGATCCAATCCTTCGGGCAAGGAGATCGATCCAACGCCTCGGGCAAGGAGATCGATCCAACGCTTCGGGCAAGGAGATCGATTCAACGCTTCGGTCAAGGAGAGCGATCCAACGCCTCGGGCAAGGAGATCGATCCAATGCTTCGGGCAAGGAGATTGATCCAATGCTTCGGGCAAGGAGAGCGATCCAACGCCTCGGGCAAGGAGAGCGATCCAACGCCTTGGACAAGGAGACCGATCCAACGCTTCGGGAAAGGAGATCGATCCAAAGCTTCGGGTAAGGAGAACGATCCAATCCTTCGGGCAAGGAGATCGATCCAACGCCTCGGGCAAGGAGATCGATCCAAAGCTTCGGGCAAGGAGAACGATCCAATCCTTCGGGCAAGGAGATCGATCCAACGCCTCGGGCAAGGAGATCGATCCAACGCCTCAGGCAAGGAGATTGATCCAATGCTTCGGGCAAGGAGATCGATCCAACGCTTCGGGCAAGGAGATCGATCCAATGCTTCGGGCAAGGAGATCGATCCAACGCCTTGGGCAAGGAGATCCATCCAAAGCTTCGGTCAAGGAGAGCGATCCAACGCTTCGGGAAAGGAGATCGATCCAACGCTTCAGGCAAGGAGAGCGATCCAACGCTTCGGGAAAGGAGATCGATCCAATGCTTCGGGCAAGGAGATTGATCCAACGCTTCGGGCAAGGAGATCGATCCAACGCTTTGGGCAAGGAGAGCGATCCAACGCTTCGGGCAAGGAGTAGGACTGTAATAGTCGCAGGATAGCGACTGGCCATTCACCCCCCCACCAGCACAGATACACACACCTCACTGGGAAATGCAGACGCTGTGACAATGGATGAACGGACATCACGCGACAATCGCCAGGCAGGAATGTCCCCTTCCAGTTGGGGAACACTTCAGCAGTCAAGGGCATTCAGCCTCTGATCTCCGAGTAAGCGTTCTCCAAGGCGGCCTTCAGGACACGCGACAACGCAGAATCGCTGAGCAGAAACTTATAACCAAGTTCCGCACACGAGCGCGGCCTCAACCGGGACCTGGGATTCATGTCGCATTACATTCACCCCCCATCATCTGGCCTGGGCTTGCAAAATCCTACCAACTGTCCTGGTTTGAGACAATTCACACCTCTTTAACCTGGCATTACCCCTATCTCTTGATCTGTAAAGACTTGATTACCTGCTAATGCTCGCATTCCAAGCATTGTCTGGCATCTTTGAATTTGTCTATATGTTTCTGGAACATACTTTTCCATTCACCTGAGGAAGGAGCAGTGCGCCGAAAGCTCGTGTTTGAAACAAACCTGTTGGACTTTAACCTGGTGTCAGACTTCTTACTGTGCTCACCCCAGTCCAACACCGGCATCTCCACATCAGTGGAAAATGTTAGTGGTCAGGCTTCTGGGGGACAATGTGGTGAGCCCCACACAGCTGCTGATGTACATCAGGTGGGGGCAGGAACCCCCCCCCCCCCGAGTGAGGCAGTGGTCGGGGGGCTGCTGGATCCCAGGACCCCGCTGGGTCCCTGCCTGATGCTGAGCCTCTGGGACAGGGTTACCCGGAGCTAATGGAGACGATGGGGAGCGGCCGGGACATTCAGAGGGAGATGTCAGTGTCACTCCGGCAGATCCATAGCCGATTGGAGGAGTCCCAGAGGCTATGGGCCCAGGAGATGTCGCCGGCAATGAGTGGCATCGAGGCCAATACTGCCCGGGTGATGGACACAGTGGAGAGCCTGGTGCACGACGTTGGCACCATCAGTGAAGATGTCCAAGGCATCGCAGAGTCGGTGACGGCCACGGCTGAGAGCTGCTTCACCCGATGGCTGTTTGTGGACTTACATTGTGTGTTTTATATTTGCCATATTACGTATTTTCCTTTCATGTACGGAACGATCTGATCGCAGAATAGTTTTCACTGTACCTCAGTACACATGACAATGAACCAATCCAATCCAAGACCCTTGGGCTGTGACCCAGTACCATGTGTACTTTCCCGAGTTGCTGCGGAGCATGTCCCGGCCGGTCACTGGGGTCGTGTCCCGGTCACTGGGGTCGTGTCCCGGTCACTGGGGTCATGTCCCGGTCACTGGGGGTCGTATCCCGGTCACTTGGGGTCATGTCCCGGTCACTGTGGGTCATGTCCCGGTCACTGGGGTCATGTCCCGGTCACTGGGGGTCGTGTCCTGGTCACTGGGGTCATGTCCCGGTCACTGGGGTCATGTCCCGGTCACTAGGGTCATGTCCCGGTCACTGGGGGTCGTAACCCGGTCACTGGGGTCATGTCCTGGTCACTGGGGGTCGTGTCCCGGTCACTTGGGGTCGTGTCCCGGTCACTGGGGGTCGTGTCCCGGTCACTGGGGTCATGTCCAGGTCACTGGGTGTCGTGTACTGGTCACTGGGGTCATGTCCCGGTCACTGGGGTCATGTCCCGGTCACTAAGGTCATGTCCCGGTCACTGGGGGTCGTGTCCCGGTCACTTGGGGTCGTGTCCCGGTCACTGGGGTCATGTCCCGGTCACTGGGGTCATGTCCCGGTCACTGGGGTTGTATTCCGGTCACTGGGGTCGTGTCCCGGTCACTGGGGGTCGTGTCCCAGTAACTGGGGTCGTGTTTCGGTCACTGGGGTCGTGTCCCGGTCACTTGGGTCGTGTCCCGGTCACTGGGGTCGTGTCCCGGTCATTGTGGTCGTGTCCCGGTCACTGGAGGTCGTGTTCCGGTCACTGGGGTCGTGTTCCGGACACTGGAGGTCGTGTTCCGGTCACTGGGGTCGTGTCCCGGTCACTGGGGTCGTGTTCCGGTCACTGGAGTTCGTGTTCCGGTCACTGGGGTCGTGTCCCGGTCACTGGGGTCGTGTCCCGGTCACTGGGGGTCGTGTCCTGGTCACTGGGGTCATGTCCCGGTCACTGGAGGTCATGTCCCGGTCACTTGGGGTCGTGTCCCGGTCACTGGGGGTCGTGTCCCGGTCACTGGGGTCCTGTCCCGGTCACTGGGGGTCGTGTCCTGGTCACTGGGGTCATGTCCCGGTCACTGGAGTCATGTCCCGGTCACAAGGGTCATGTCCCGGTCACTGGGGGTCGTATCCCGGTCACTTGGGGTCATGTCCCGGACACTGGGGTCATGTCCCGGTCACTGGGGTCATGTCCCGGTCACTGGGGTCGTGTTCCGGTCACTGGGGTCGTGTCCCGGTCACTGGGGGTCGTGTCCCAGTAACTGGCGTCGTGTCCCGGTCACTGGGGTCGTGACCCGGTCATTGGGGTCGTGTCCCGGTCACTGGAGGTCGTGTTCCGGTCACTGGGGTCGTGTTCGGGTCACTGGAGGTCGTGTTCCGGTCACTGGGGTCGTGTCCCGGTCACTGGGGTCGTGTTCCGGTCACTGGAGGTCGTGTTCCGGTCACTGGGGTCATGTCCCGGTCACTAGGGTCATGTCCCGGTCACTGGGGGTCGTGTCCCTGTCACTTGGGTCGTGTCCCGGTCACTGGGGTCGTGTCCCGGTCACTGGAGGTCGTGTTCCGGTCACTGGGGTCGTGTCCCGGTCACTGGGGTCGTGTTCCGGTCACTGGGGTCGTGTTCCGGTCACTGGAGGTCGTGTTCTGGTCACTGGGGTCGTGTCCCGGTCACTGGGGTTGTGCTCCGGTCACTGGGGTCGTGTCCCGGTCACTTGGGTCGTGTCCCGGTCACTGGGGTCGTGTCCCCGTCACTGGAGGTCGTGTTCCGGTCACTGGGGTCGTGTTGCGGTCACTGGAGGTCGTGTTCCGGTCACAGGGGTCGTGTCCCGGTCACTGGGGTCGTGTTCCGGTCACTGGAGGTCGTGTTCCGGTCACTGGGGTCGTGTCCCGGTCACTGGGGTCGTGTCCCGGTCACTGGGGTCATGTCCCGGTCACTAGGGTCATGTCCCGGTCACTGGGGGTCGTGTCCCGGTCACTTGGGTCGTGTCCCGGTCACTGGGGTCGTGTCCCGGTCATTAGGGTCGTGACCCGGTCACTGGGGTCGTGTCCCGGTCACTGGGGTCGTGTCCCGGTCACTGGGGGTCGTGCCCCGGTCACTGGGGGTCGTGTCCCGGTCACTGGGGTCGTGGTCCTGTCACTGGGGGTCGTGCCCCGGTCACTGGGGGTCGTGCCCCGGTCACTGGGGGTCATGTCCCAGTTACTGGGGCCGTGGTCCGGTCACTGGGGGTCGTGCCCCGGTCACTGGGGTCGTGCCCCGGTCACTGGGGCCGTGTTCCGGTCACTGGGGTCGTGCCCCGGTCACTGGGGGTCGTGTTCCGGTCACTGGGGCCGTGTTCCGGTCACTGGCAGTCGTGACCCGGTCACTGGGGTCGTGCCCCGGTCACTGGGGGTCGTGTTCCGGTCACTGGGGCAGTGTTCCGGTCACTGGGGTCGTGTTCCGGTCACTGGGGTCGTGTTCCGGTCACTGGGGTCGAGTCCCGGTCACTGGGGATGTGTTCCGGTCACTGGGGCCGTGCCCCGGTCACTGGGGCCGTGTTCCGGTCACTGGGGTCGTGCCCCGGTCACTGGGGGTCGTGTTCCGGTCACTGGGGCCGTGTTCCGGTCACGGGCAGTCGTGACCCGGTCACTGGGGTCGTGCCCCGGTCACTGGGGGTCGTGTTCCGGTCACTGGGGCAGTGTTCCGGTCACTGGGGTCGTGTTCCGGTCACTGGGGTCGTGTTCCGGTCACTGGGGTCGAGTCCCGGTCACTGGGGTCGTGTTCCGGTCACTGGGCATCGTGGTTCCGGTCACTGGGGATCGTGTTCCGGTCACTGGGGTCGTGTTCCAGTCACTTGGGTCATGTCCCGGTCACTGGGGTCGTGTTCCGGTCACTGGAGGTCGTGTTCCGGTCACTGGGGTCGTGGCCCGGTCACTGGGGTCGTGGTCCGGTCACTGGGGTCGTGTCCCGGTCACTGGGGGTCGTGCCCCGGTCCCTGGGGGTCGTGTCCCGGTCACTGGGGCCGTGGTCCGGTCACTGGGGCCGTTGTCCGGTCACTGGGGTCGTGTCCCGGTCACTGGGGGTCGTGTCCCAGTAACTGGGGTCGTGTTTCGGTCACTGTTGTCGTGTCCCGGTCACTGGGGTCGTGTCCCGGTCACTTGGGTCGTGTCCCGGTCACTGGGGTCGTGTCCCGGTCATTGGGGTCGTGTCCCGGTCACTGGAGGTCGTGTTCCGGTCACTGGGGTCGTGTTCTGGTCACTGGAGGTCGTGTTCCGGTCACTGGGGTCATGTCCCGGTCACTGGAGGTCGTGTTCCGGTCACTGGGGTCGTGTCCCAGTCACTGGAGGTCGTGTTCCGGTCACTGGAGGTCGTGTTCCGGTCACTGGGGTCATGTCCCGGTCACTGGGGTCATGTCCCGGTCACTGGGGGTCGTGTCCCGGTCACTGGGGGTCGTGTCCCGGTCACTGGGGTCGTGACCCAGTCACTGGAGGTCGTGTTCCGGTCACTGGGGTCGTGTTCCCGTCACTGGAGGTCGTGTTCCGGTCACTGGGGTCGTGTCCCGGTCACTGGGGTCGTGCTCCGGTCACTGGGGTCGTGTCCCGGTCACTTGGGTCGTGTCCTGGTCTCTGGGGGTCGTGCCCCGGTCACTGGAGGTCGTGTCCCGGTCACTGGGGCCGTGTTCCGGTCACTGGGGGTCGTGCCCCGGTCACTGGGGGTCGTGCCCCGGTCACTGGGGCCGTGTTCCGGTCACTGGGGCCGTGTTCCGGTCACTGGGGCAGTGTTCCGGTCACTGGCGGTCGTGCCCCGGTCACTGGGGTCTTGCCCCAGTCACTGGGGGTCGTGTTCCGGTCACTGGGGCAGGGTTCCGGTCACTGGGGTCGTGTTCCGGTCACTGGGGTCGTGTTCCGGTCACTGGGGATGTGTTCCGGTCACTGGGGCCGTGTTCCGGTCACTGGGGTCGTGTTCCGGTCACTGGGGTTCGTGTTCCGGTCACTGGGGCAGTGTTCCGGTCACTGGGGTCGTGTTCCGGTCACTGGGGTCGTGTTCCGGTCACTGGGGTCGAGTCTCGGTCACTGGGGACGTGTTCCGTTCACTGGGGCCGTGTTCCGGTCACTGGGGTCGTGTTCCGGTCACTGGGGATCGTGTTCCGGTCACTGGGGTCGTGTTCCGGTCACTGGGGTCGTGTTCCGGTCACTGGGGTCGTGTCCCGGTCACCTGGGGTCGTGTTCCGGTCACTGGAGGTCGTGTTCCGGTCACTGGGGTCGTGTTCCGGTCACTGGGGTCGTGTCCCGGTCACTGGGGTCGTGTTCCGGTCACTGGGGCCGTGTTCCGGTCACTGGCAGTCGTGACCCGGTCACTGGGGTCGTGCCCCGGTCACTGGGGGTCGTGTTCCGGTCACTGGGGCAGTGTTCCGGTCACTGGGGTCGTGTTCCGGTCACTGGGGTCGTGTTCCGGTCACTGGGGTCGAGTCCCGGTCACTGGGGATGTGTTCCGGTCACTGGGGCCGTGCCCCGGTCACTGGGGCCGTGTTCCGGTCACTGGGGTCGTGCCCCGGTCACTGGGGGTCGTGTTCCGGTCACTGGGGCCGTGTTCCGGTCACGGGCAGTCGTGACCCGGTCACTGGGGTCGTGCCCCGGTCACTGGGGGTCGTGTTCCGGTCACTGGGGCAGTGTTCCGGTCACTGGGGTCGTGTTCCGGTCACTGGGGTCGTGTTCCGGTCACTGGGGTCGAGTCCCGGTCACTGGGGTCGTGTTCCGGTCACTGGGGATCGTGGTTCCGGTCACTGGGGATCGTGTTCCGGTCACTGGGGTCGTGTTCCAGTCACTTGGGTCATGTCCCGGTCACTGGGGTCGTGTTCCGGTCACTGGAGGTCGTGTTCCGGTCACTGGGGTCGTGGCCCGGTCACTGGGGTCGTGGTCCGGTCACTGGGGTCGTGTCCCGGTCACTGGGGGTCGTGCCCCGGTCCCTGGGGGTCGTGTCCCGGTCACTGGGGCCGTGGTCCGGTCACTGGGGCCGTTGTCCGGTCACTGGGGTCGTGTCCCGGTCACTGGGGGTCGTGTCCCAGTAACTGGGGTCGTGTTTCGGTCACTGTTGTCGTGTCCCGGTCACTGGGGTCGTGTCCCGGTCACTTGGGTCGTGTCCCGGTCACTGGGGTCGTGTCCCGGTCATTGGGGTCGTGTCCCGGTCACTGGAGGTCGTGTTCCGGTCACTGGGGTCGTGTTCTGGTCACTGGAGGTCGTGTTCCGGTCACTGGGGTCATGTCCCGGTCACTGGAGGTCGTGTTCCGGTCACTGGGGTCGTGTCCCAGTCACTGGAGGTCGTGTTCCGGTCACTGGAGGTCGTGTTCCGGTCACTGGGGTCATGTCCCGGTCACTGGGGTCATGTCCCGGTCACTGGGGGTCGTGTCCCGGTCACTGGGGGTCGTGTCCCGGTCACTGGGGTCGTGACCCAGTCACTGGAGGTCGTGTTCCGGTCACTGGGGTCGTGTTCCCGTCACTGGAGGTCGTGTTCCGGTCACTGGGGTCGTGTCCCGGTCACTGGGGTCGTGCTCCGGTCACTGGGGTCGTGTCCCGGTCACTTGGGTCGTGTCCTGGTCTCTGGGGGTCGTGCCCCGGTCACTGGAGGTCGTGTCCCGGTCACTGGGGCCGTGTTCCGGTCACTGGGGGTCGTGCCCCGGTCACTGGGGGTCGTGCCCCGGTCACTGGGGCCGTGTTCCGGTCACTGGGGCCGTGTTCCGGTCACTGGGGCAGTGTTCCGGTCACTGGCGGTCGTGCCCCGGTCACTGGGGTCTTGCCCCAGTCACTGGGGGTCGTGTTCCGGTCACTGGGGCAGGGTTCCGGTCACTGGGGTCGTGTTCCGGTCACTGGGGTCGTGTTCCGGTCACTGGGGATGTGTTCCGGTCACTGGGGCCGTGTTCCGGTCACTGGGGTCGTGTTCCGGTCACTGGGGTTCGTGTTCCGGTCACTGGGGCAGTGTTCCGGTCACTGGGGTCGTGTTCCGGTCACTGGGGTCGTGTTCCGGTCACTGGGGTCGAGTCTCGGTCACTGGGGACGTGTTCCGTTCACTGGGGCCGTGTTCCGGTCACTGGGGTCGTGTTCCGGTCACTGGGGATCGTGTTCCGGTCACTGGGGTCGTGTTCCGGTCACTGGGGTCGTGTTCCGGTCACTGGGGTCGTGTCCCGGTCACCTGGGGTCGTGTTCCGGTCACTGGAGGTCGTGTTCCGGTCACTGGGGTCGTGTTCCGGTCACTGGGGTCGTGTCCCGGTCACTGGGGTCGTGTCCCGGTCACTGGGGGTCGTGCCCCGGTCCCTGGGGGTCGTGTCCCGGTCACTGGGGCCGTGTTCCGGTCACTGGGGTCGTGTCCCGGTCACTGGGGTCGTGTCCCGGTCACTGGGGGTCGTGCCCCGGTCCCTGGGGGTCGTGTCCCGGTCACTGGGGCCGTGTTCCGGTCCCTGGGGGTCGTGTCCCGGTCACTGGGGTAGTGTTCCGGTCACTGGGGTCGTGTTCCGGTCACTGGGGTCGTGTTCCGGTCACTGGGGTCGTGTTCCGGTCACTGGGGTCGTGTCCCGGTCACTGGGGTCGTGTTCCGGTCACTGGGGTCGTGTTCCGGTCACTGGGGTCGTGTCCCGGTCACTGGGGCAGTGTTCCGGTCACTGGGGTCGTGTTCCGGTCACTGGGATCGTGTTCCGGTCACTGGGGTCGTGTTCCGGTCACTGGGGTCGTGTTCCGGTCACTGGGGTCGTGTTCCGGTCACTGGGGCCGTGTTCCGGTCACTGGGGTCGTGTTCCGGTCACTGGGGTGCATCGCCAGGGGCATCGACACTGTGCTGCAGACATTGGGGAGCCGCCAGGGTGGCAGAGCTGATGGCACAGGGGCAGCCAGGGCTCAATCCAGCTGCCCCTCCGCCCAGAGGTGAGCCCCAGGGCCCTATGGTCACTGACCGCGGCCTACGGAGCGGTAACAGTGCCCACTCGCTCCACCAACACCCACACCCCCAACAACAGGTCGTCTCACAGTCAGCAGCGGCACAGAGGGGCAGTGCGGTCAGCAAGTGAGCCATGCCTGGTTATGGAATCCTGGGCTCTCCCTCCAGGAGGAGGATGGTGAAGGGGTGGGGATACCGAGGGATGGGGAGAGGGGGTAGTGAGAGGGGTAATGATGGGCGAAGGTGAGGACATCCCTGGCTGGCTGGGATTTCCGGACCCTGTCACCTGTCCTCCACCATCCGGCTGGGCCTGTGGGTCCTCCCAGGCTCACCCTCCAGTCCCTCCTAGTCCACGATCTCCCTATCCCCGTTCTTCTCCTCCTTGGAGGTGGCCACATATTCCTCCCCCTCCACCTCCAGCACTTGGCCCCGCTGCTGTGCCAGCTTGTGGAGCGGGCGACCCTCTGGGGTGGGTCCTGCAGGGCACCATCAGAATGGTCGAGGCATCGGAACTGCATCTTGAGGTACCTGATGTTCCGCTCAATGACAGCACAGTGGGCTAAACAGCTGGCTTGTAATGCAGAACAAGGCCAGCAGCGCGGGTTCAATTCCCGTACCGGCCTCCCCGAACAGGTGCCGGTATGTGGCGACTAGGGGCTTTTCACAGTAACTTCATTGAAGCCTACTTGTGACAATAAGCGATTGTTATATTATTATTATTATGACAGCCCAGGTGGCCACATGGGCCTCATTGTGTCTGGTCACCGGTCTCCATACTGGCATCATTAGCCAGGTCCTTAGCGGGTACCCCTTATCTCCCAGGAGCCACCTGCCCATCCTGGGGTGGTCCTTGAAGAGGCCGGGGATATCCGACTGCCCCAGGATGTAGCTGATGTGCAGTTTCCCCTGAGGTATAGAAGTTCAGAGCTACGGTGAACCTGATTGCCACCGGGAACGGGTATCCTCCTCCACGTGGTGCCAATCCACAAGGACCTGGCACAGATGCCATGCTGTCTCCTGGTTGAAGCGAAGCTTCCTGCGGCACATGCAGGCAGGCGACGCCTGTACACCGTGGGCCCTCGCTGGCCTGATGGGCGGCAGGGTCCTCAGGGTGTGGGGGTGGGGCCCTACACATGGGCAGCCCCCTCGAGTCTCTGGCCGACAATGCTGCTGCTGCCTTCACTGGCGCCTGGCCTGCCAGCAGCACCGTGAAGGCAGCTTCCGCGGGGTTCAACATGGAATTGGAGAGGGTGAGACTTACGGGCAGCAGTGTCCCACCGCGGGACCCTCCTTTCCCCATTGCTCCCCCCTATTCCCGCCTTGCTCCCCCCTATCCTCCCCCCTATTCCCGCCTTGCTCCCCCCTATCCTCCCCCCTATTCCCGCCTTGCTTCCCCCTCCCCTCCCCCCCATTCCCGCCTTGCTTCCCCCTCCCCTCCCCCCTATTCCCGCCTTGCTTCCCCCTCCCCTCCCCCCCATTCCTGCCTTGCTTCCCCCTCCCCTCCCCCTCCCCTCCCCCTATTCCCGCCTTGCTTCCCCCTCCCCTCCCCCCTATTCCCGCCTTGCTTCCCCCTCCCCTCCCCCCCATTCCTGCCTTGCCCCCCTCCCATTGTTCCCCGGTGCACACCATATCCTCTGGTGGCTGAAATGCCCCTGGTGCTGGTGCCCATCCCCTGGGCATTCGGACGTTGGCTGCTGCGTGTGTGGCGTTGCCTCCCGCAGTGTCCACGCATCACAGTTTGACTGGGATGCGGAACAATGACGCCCACACGATGCCCACCGGCCCTGTGAAATGCTCACTTAACTAAGATTGTCAATTCCCAATTAACAATAACCTTCAGCCGTGTGGTCAACGGCCTCTGCGGTCAGTGGGAGTTATGGGTGGTCATTGGGAGAGGCGGGCAGGGCCTGAGGTTGCCCCAGGAACCAGGCGCTGGCATTGCAGACCCGCAGAGGCTGAGGCACCCCCCTCTCTCCCCCGATGGCAGCCCTACCCCGACCAAGACTGGCTCCCCGGGTGCTCCCCCCTCTAGGCACTGGAGCAGCAAAGAGTGCCCGTGTGCTCTTTGCTGGAGGGTGAAGATGATTACTCCCCCCCCCCCCCCCCACCTCGGCTCCCCGCAGAAGCCCTTCTACCAGCTTCACATTAGGGCGGCACGGTAGAACAGTGGTTAGCACTGTTGCTTCACAACTCCAGGGTCACAGGTTCGATTCCGGGCTTGGGTCACTGTCTGTGCGGAGTCTGCATGTTCTCCCCGTGTCTGTGTGGGTTTCCTCCGGGTGCTCCGGTTTCCTCCCACAGTCTAAAGATGTGGGGCTGGATTCTCCGATTCTGAGGTTAGGTGCGGAGAATCTGTGGCGTTTTACGTGGAAGGAATTGGCGGCGCCTCCTCACCAATGCTGTGACCAGTGAGGGGCTACCAACCGCACACATAAAACGCCCAGCCGTCACAAAATAAACAGCCGCAGAATGGCTGGGTCTGTGGCTATAGAATGGCTGGGTCTGTGGCTGGGTCTGTGGCTGGGTCTGTGGCTGGGTCTGTGGCTGGGTCTGTGGCTATAGAATGGCTGGGTCTGTGGCTATAGAATGGTTGGGTCTGTGGCTATAGAATGGCTGGGTCTGTGGCTATAGAATGGCTGGGTCTGTGGCTATAGAATGGCTGGGTCTGTGGCTATAGAATGGCTGGGTCTGTGGCTATAGAATGGCTGGGTCTGTGGCTGGGTCTGTGGCTGGGTCTGTGGCTATAGAATGGCTGGGTCTGTGGCTATAGAATGGCTGGGTCTGTGGCTATAGAATGGCTGGGTCTGTGGCTGGGTCTGTGGCTATAGAATGGCTGGGTCTGTGGCTGTACATTGCAGACGACAACCTGCAGCGATTGCGCCGTAAAACATGGCACCGGCCGTCCGTGGAGCTGACCTGCCAGATAGTGCCACCCTGGCCACCCCCTCACCACCCCCCACCAGTCCCCCCCCAGCCCTCGCCGAAGCCCCCCCCCAGCCCTCGCCGAAGCCCCCCGACCAGCAGCACGTCTCCCGCCCGACTGTGGCGGCGCTGGACACAGTCCACAGCCACAATGCTGGGTTCCCACACGGCTGGGACCCACATGGCTGGGACCCACACGGCTGGGACCCACACGGCCGGGACCCACACGGCTGGGACCCACACGGCTGGGACCCACACGGCTGGGACCCACACGGCTGGGACCCACACGGCCGGGACCCACACGGCTGGGACCCACACGGCTGGGACCCACACGGCTGGGACCCACACGGCCGGGACCCACACGGCTGGGATCCACACGGCTGGGACCCACACGGCCGGGACCCACACGGCTGGGACCCACACGGCCGGGACCCACATGGCTGGGACCCACACGGCTGGGACCCACATGGCTGGGACCCACACGGCTGGGACCCACACGGCTGGGACCCACACGGCCGGGACCCACACGGCCGGGACCCACACGGCTGGGACCCACACGGCTGGGACCCACATGGCTGGGACCCACACGGCTGGGACCCACACGGCTGGGACCCACACGGCTGGGACCCACGTGTCCAGGACCCACACGGCTGGGACCCACACGGCTGGGACCCACACGGCTGGGTTCCCACACGGCCGGGACCCACACGGCTGGGATCCACACTGCTGGGACCCACACGGCCGGGACCCACACGGCTGGGACCCACAGGGCTGGGACCCACACGGCTGGGACCCACACGGCCGGGACCCACACGGCTGGGACCCACACGGCTGGGATCCACACGGCCGGGACCCACACGGCCGGGACCCACACGGCCGGGACCCACACGGCTGGGACCCACACGGCTGGGACCCACGTGGCTGGGACCCACACGGCTGGGACCCACACGGCTGGGATCCACACGGCCGGGACCCACACGGCTGGGACCCACGTGGCTGGGACCCACACGGCTGGGACCCACACGGCCGGGATCCACACGGCCGGGACCCACACAGCCGGGACCCACACGGCTGGGACCCACACAGCTGGGACCCACACGGCCGGGACCCACACGGCTGGGACCCACACGGCTGGGACCCACACGGCCGGGACCCACACAGCTGGGACCCGCGTGGCTGGGACCCACACGGCTGGGACCCGCGTGCCCCGCGCGGTCGGGAATTCGGCCCATCGAGGGCGGGCCTTCAGGTGTCGCCCTGAGGCCGTCTCAATGCGGTGCAGCGTGAAACGCGATGATGCCATTTCGAATGGGCGCAGCATACAAACTCTGCGCCAAGCAGGCGCCGCCCTCGATTTTGGTGTCAAAAGGGATTCTCCGCCTGATCACAATTAGGAATTCGGCACCGGGGAACAGAGAATCTCGCCCTTGCTGCTGGGTGAATTGGACATTCTGAATTCTCCCTCTGTACCCGAACAGGCACCGGAATGTGGCGACTAGGGGATTTTCACAGTAACTTCATTGCAGTGTTAATGTAAGCCGACTTGTGACAATAAAGATTATTATTATTTAAAGGGAGTACTAATCAGTGCCCACGTGACCACTTGCTGGGGAGGTGGTTAGATCACGAGAAGCCATTCGATTGGCAATCTCTCCGTTAATTGTATAGAGATTGGGGGGTTTATTTTCTCTCCGCCAGTAAGCGAGATCCTGATTTTGCCAATGGGAACGGGTCAGTTCTGGTTGGTGCTCGGTTCTGTCCTCTCCTGCGTTACGGCCTCATCGTGCCTTCGCTTTAGAGGACGGCGGATTTCCTTCCCTATAGGGTATGAGTGAACCAGGTGGGTTTTTACCACAATCGACAACAGTTTCATAATCACCATTAGACTTTTAATTCCAGATTTTTATTGAATTCAAATTTCACCGTCTACTGTGGCGGGATTGGAACCTGGGATCCCAGAGCATTACTCTGGCTCTCTGGGATCCCAGAGCATTACTCTGGCTCTCTGGGATCCCAGAGCATTACTCTGGGTCTCTGGGATCCCAGAGCATTACTCTGGCTCTCTGGGATCCCAGAGCATTACTCTGGGTCTCTGGGATCCCAGAGCATTACTCTGGCTCTCTGGGATCCCAGAGCATTACTCTGGCTCTCTGGGATCCCAGAGCATTACTCTGGCTCTCTGGGATCCCAGAGCATTACTCTGGCGCTCTGGGATCCCAGAGCATTACTCTGGCTCTCTGGGATCCCAGAGCATTACTCTGGGTCTCTGGGATCCCAGAGCATTACTCTGGCTCTCTGGGATCCCAGAGCATTACTCTGGGTCTCTGGGATCCCAGAGCATTACTCTGGCTCTCTGGGATCCCAGAGCATTACTCTGGCTCTCTGGGATCCCAGAGCATTACTCTGGCTCTCTGGGATCCCAGAGCATTACTCTGGCGCTCTGGGATCCCAGAGCATTACTCTGGCTCTCTGGGATCCCAGAGCATTACTCTGGGTCTCTGGGATCCCAGAGCATTACTCTGGCTCTCTGGGATCCCAGAGCATTACTCTGGCGCTCTGGGATCCCAGAGCATTACTCTGGCTCTCTGGGATCCCAGAGCATTACTCTGGGTCTCTGGGATCCCAGAGCATTACTCTGGCTCTCTGGGATCCCAGAGCATTACTCTGGGTCTCTGGGATCCCAGAGCATTACTCTGGCTCTCTGGGATCCCAGAGCATTACTCTGGCTCTCTGGGATCCCAGAGCATTACTCTGGCTCTCTGGGATCCCAGAGCATTACTCTGGCGCTCTGGGATCCCAGAGCATTACTCTGGCTCTCTGGGATCCCAGAGCATTACTCTGGGTCTCTGGGATCCCAGAGCATTACTCTGGCTCTCTGGGATCCCAGAGCATTACTCTGGGTCTCTGGGATCCCAGAGCATTACTCTGGCTCTCTGGGATCCCAGAGCATTACTCTGGCTCTCTGGGATCCCAGAGCATTACTCTGGGTCTCTGGGATCCCAGAGCGTTACTCTGGGTCTCTGGGATCCCAGAGCATTACTCTGGGTCTCTGGGATCCCAGAGCATTACTCTGGGTCTCTGGATTACCTGTCCAGTGACAGTATCACTGCGCCACCACCTCCCCCTATGGAGAGTGAATTGAATTGGCTGAAAATTGGCAAGTGGAACACAGACAGGGAAGGGGTGCAGTACAGTTCAGAAAGAGGTGGTGGCAAGTCTAGGTAGAGATTGCAGAAAGCAGAGTTAGACAGGAATCAGGCTGTTAGACACGTCCCATCATTGTCAAGTTACAGTTGCCCTGATTCTAGCAGATGAGATAGTTCAATAGCTTTGCCACTTTCTCACACTGTTATTTCTGTCTCAGTGTTGTATCAAAATCCAGAATTCATACCTTGGGATTTCATTAGCCAAAACATCTCTTCTTTTAAATCTCCTTTCATCCATTTAATTGGCACAATCCATACGTAACTGAAACACAAAGAACAAAATGAATTGGTCAGGCACAAGGGGCTGGATTCCGGCAGGATGCTCTGTTTTGCCGGCAGCCCGGTGGTTTCCCGACGTCGGGGTGGGGGTGGGGGGCGGGGGGCCGGGGGGGGGGGGGGGGGGGGGGGGGGGGGGGGGGGCGGGGGGCCGGGGGGGGGGGGGGCGCTGCTCCACAATGAGAAACCCCACTGACCAGCCAGCGAAACACAGCATCCCGCCAGCCTGCTGAAACAGAAATGTGTCGCCGCAGGGCGGAGAATCCAGCCCAACATCTTTGGGACTTTTCACAGTAACTTCATTGTGACACTCATGAAGATTATTGCTTAACTCTTGTGAAGAGATATCTTTGATTGTGAAAGTTAGGATTCATGCCCTACACCTTGGAATATCTGCAGAGGGAAAAGATGATCGAATGAAATGAAAAAATGAAATGAAAATGGCTTATTGTCACGAGTAGGCTTCAATGAAGTTACTGTGAAAAGCCCCTAGTCGCCACATTCCGGCGCCTGTCCAGGGAGGCTGGTACGGGAATCGAACCGTGCTGCTGGCCTGCTTGGTCTGCTTTAAAAGCCAGCGATTTAGCCCAGTGAGCTAACCCAGCCCCAGTAGAAGAAGGAAATGCATGAGGTGATCAGAAAAGATTCATTTGCATTCCTAAAATGATTTGTTAAACAGACCCCTCTGGTTAGCTGAAGCAATTATTCATTTCAATAAGAACTGGAATCACTAACACAGGAACAAATGTTTGTTTCATTGTTCCATTTCAGACCTTACTAAATGCAATGTGACCACTGCACAATTAACAGTCAAAGTTGACGCACTTCACTGTAAGTTTGGAGGTGGGTCAGGTCTGTAGAATTTAGCCCTTAATTATAAACAAAACAAAATTTTCAGCTCCATTAAACAGTGATTTTAGCATTTGGGAAGTGTCTGTTGGAATATTGCTAATTGCTATTGTGTCACCATTTATAATCTTCAGATTAAAATGTTTAAAATGTTATATTAAATAATTATATTTCACATAGAACATATAGAACATACAGTGCAGAAGGAGGCCATTCGGCCCATTGAGTCTGCACCGACCCACATTAAGCCCCTACTTCTACCCTATCCCCGTAACCCAATAACCCCTCCTAATCTTTTTGGACACTAAGGGCAATTTATCATGGCCAATCCACCTAACCTGCACATCTTTGGACTGTGGGAGGAAACCGGAGCACCCGGAGGAAACCCACGCACACACGGGGAGAACGTGCAGATTCCGCACAGACAGTGACCCAGTGGGGAATCGAACCTGGGACCCTGTGAAGCCACAGTGCTATCCACTGTGCTACCGTGCCGCCCCAATCACTCGGCCTCAGCTCCACCTTAGAGTCATAGATGTTTACAGCATGGAAACAGGCCCTTCGGCCCAGCTGGTCCATGCTGCCCAGTTTCTATCACTAAGCCAGTCCCACTTGCCCGCATTTGGCCCATATCCCTCTATACCCACCCTGCCCATGTAGCTGTCTAACTGCTTTTTAAAGGAAAAAATTGTACCCGCCTCTACCACTGCCTCTGGCAGCCCGTTCCAGACCCTCACCGCCCTCTGTGTGAAACAATTTCCCCTCTGGTTTCTTTTGTATCTCTCCCCTCTCACCTTAAACCTATGCCATCTTTGGGGAAAGATGTTGACTATCAACATTATCGATGCCCCTCATTATTTTATAGACCTCTATAAGATCACCCCTCAGCCTCCAAGGGAAAAAAGTCCCAGCCTATCCAGCCTCTCCTTATAACTCAGACCATCAAGTCGTGGTAGCATCCTCGTAAATCTCTTCTGCACTCTTTCTAGTTTAACAATATCCTTCCTATAATAGGGTGGCCAGAACTGAACACAGTATTCCATGTGTGGGTCTGACCAATGTCTTGTACAACTTCAACAAGACGTCCCAACTCCTGTATTCAATATTCTGACCAATAAAACCTAGCCTGCTGAATGCCTTCTTCACCACCCTGTCCACCTGCCACCCCACCTTCAAGGAGCTATGAACCTGTACCCCGAGATCTCTTTGTTCTGTAACTCTCCCCAACTCCCTACCATTAACTGAGTCGGTCCTGCCCTGATTTGATCTGCCAAAATGCATCAGCTCACAAAAGCCTTGCTAACGTCCATGTGGACAATGTCAACCACACTGCCCTCATCTACCTTCTTGGTTACCCCTTCAAAAAACTCAATCAAATTCATGAGACATCACTTTCCCCTTACAGAGCCACGCTGACTTTCCATAATCAGCCCTTGTCTGTCTAAATGCCTGTAGATCCTGTCCCTCAGAATACCTTCTAACAATTTACCCACTACAGAAGTAAGGTTAACCGGTCTGTAGTTCCCAGGCTTATCCCTGTGGCTCTTCTTAATCAAGGGCACAACATCGGCTCCCCTCCAATCTTCAGGCACCTCTCCTGTGGCTGTCGATGATTCAGATATTCAGCTCGGGGGCCGGCATTTCCTCCCCAGCCTCCAACAACATCCTGGGATACATTTCATCAGGTCCTGGGGATTTATCTACCTTGATGCACTTTAATACCTCCAGCACCTCCTCCTCTGTAATATGTAAACTCCTCAAGTCATCACTTTTTATTTCCCCAATTTCCCGAACATTCGTGCCTTTCTCCACAGTAAATACTGACGAGAAATATTCATTTAGGATCTCTCCCATCCCTTGTGGATCTGCAGATAGATGACCTTGTTTATCCTTAAGAGGCCCTACCCTCTCCCTAATCGCCCTTTATGTATCTGGAAAAGCTCTTTGGATTTTCCTGTGCCTTATCTGCCAAGACAATCTCATGTCCCCTCTTTGCCTTCCTGATTTCTCTCTTAACTCTACTCCGACAAGCCCTATACTCTTCACAGATCCATTTGATCCCAGCTGCCGATGCGTGTCATATGCCTCCTTCTTCCTTTTAACCAGGGCCTCAATATCCTGAGTCATCCAGGGTTCCCTCCTTCTACCTTCCTGTTCATTCTCCATAACCCTTCACCCCATCACTAATTAAAAACCTCCCATCTCCTCTTGTTCTACAATGTTCAGCAAGGAGAAATATCTGCTCTGCATCGACCCTGCCAATCCTCTTTAGCCTCTTCTACACCTCAATTACATCTCCTCTCTATATTATTCTCTAAATCTTAATAAAGATTGTAGACTTCCAGTTAACACAAATACTTTATTCAGTTAGTTCTGTTTCCAGAGCTTAACTAGATATAATACAGCCCAGAGGTATGGCCAGTGAAGCGAAGGTAAGCTGCCTATGCTGAGCTGTCTCTGTCTGCTGCTGCTCACTGCCCCTGTGCTTCTGAAAGAGGCGGATCGTACCTTGGGCTGGACCCTTTATACCCGTCTCTGATGCTGCCCTCTAGTGATGCTGTGGCTGTTACATCTGTCTCTAGTCCCTGGTGTGTGTGCAGATGTATGTATAGATGTACAGATCACTACACTCTCATTCTTCCAAACTCCAGCTGAAACTGCCCAATCTCTCTTCAGAAGACAAGTCCTTAATTTTTAAAAATATTTTTCTTAGAATCATAGAACTTACAGTGCACAAGGAGGCCATTCGGCCCACTGAGTCTGCACCGGACCTTGGAAAGAGCTCCCCACTTAAGCCCGCACTCCACCCCATCCCTGTAATTCCACCTCACCTTTTTTTTTGGACACTAAGGGCAATTTAGCACGGCTAGTCCACCTAACCCGCACATCTTTGGACTGTGGGAGGAAACCGGGGCACCCGGAGGAAACCCACGCACACACGGGGAGGACGTGCAGACTCCACACAGACAGTGACCCAAGCCGGGGCCCTGGAACTGTGAAGCAACAGTGCTGACCACTGTACTACCATGCTGCCCTGTGATGGTGGGAAATTGGAAGAGATGCCGGTGGTGTTCGTGAATATCTCTGCCCCAAACTGGGACGATGTGGAATTTATGAGACGGGTGTTGGGGAGGATCCCTGACCCGGACTCACATCATATCATTCGGGGGGCGGGGGGGGGGGGGGGGGGGGGGGGGGGACGTCAGTATGGTCCTGGATCCAAGGCTGGACCGGTCGAGCCGAGATCGGGGAGGGTGTCGGCTGCAGCCACGGAGTTCTGGGGGTTCATAGAGCACAGGGGGAGGGGGGGGGAGTGGATCCGTGGAGATTTGGGGGGCCGAGGGCGAAAGAATTTTCATTCTCCTCCCATGTGCACAAAGTGTATTCCCAAATGGATTTTTTGTTTTTGATAGGACGGCGGGGGTGGTGGATGTTGGTACTCGGCAATAGTGGTGTTGGATCATGCCCTGCACTGGATGGGCCTGCGAGTGAGCAAAGGGGGAGGGGGTCAGCGCCTGCAATGGAGGCTGGATGTGGGACTGTTGGCGGAGGTGTGTGAGCGGATGAGGAAGGCCATTTGGTGTTTGTGGAGGTTAATGACACAGGGAAGGTTTCGGCAGGTATGGTCTGGGAGGCACTGAAAGCAATGGTCAGGGGGGAGTTTATTTTGATTTGGGCCCACAGGGAGAAGGCGGAGTGGGCGGAGATAGAGGGGCTAGTGGAGGAAATCCTGCAGTGGACAGGAGATATGCAGAGGCCTCGGAGACAGGGCCCAGCTCAGAATCAGCTCATTATCCTGACCCGGTGAAACTTGCCGATAATGCGGTGTCTCTCCTGCCTCGGGCCTCTGCCTGCGCAGATTGTGGGCCCTGTCCACTTCTGGGGGCTTGGGGAAGCTTTTGCCCCTGACCAACTTACCCAACATCTGCCCCACGTACTCTGTACGATTCCTGCCCTCAGTGACCCTCCAGTAGTCCCACAATCCTCAGGTTCTGACGGAGAGACCTGTTCTCTTCCCCTTAAGCCACCAACATCGCCGCCACTGTTTCCAGTGAGGCGCACCGGTCTCCCTGGTCAGTGGCAGCTCTCTCGAGCTCCGAAACCATGGCGACCTATGCCTCCAGCTGTCGCGCCATCTTCTCCAACGCCCCTTTGAACAGGGGCCAGGGCGTCTGCGGCCAACTTTACTGTTGCATTCGGAGCTCCAGCCATTGCCCTATTGGTGAATAAGCCGGTATTTGAATGGGTGGCTCCCATCACTCCGCCAATTCTCTGCCTCACTCCTCATGTCCGCAGCGTCATTATTCCATTTATGGCTCTTCCCCCTTATTATCTTATCCACCCCTTTGTCAGATTCAGCATGGATCTTTGGGCATGTGCTGTTTCCGGGGGAAGGTTGGGGGGGATTGGCCTTAGTGGCCAATTTTCTGGTCAAAAGTTCAGAATCTGAAGTTCCCAAGAGGAGATCCCCAGTCAGACAAATCCTTCATCCTGAAATCAATCCAGTGAACCGTCTCTGAAACCGTCTCTGAAACTGTCTCTAATGTATTGACATCCTTCCTCGAGTAAGGGGACCAAACCTGTACAGAGTACTCCAGGTGCGATCTTACCAATGCCCTATGCAGTTCAATAGCACCTCCCTACTGTTATACTACATTCCAGTGTTTTTCAAACGTTTTTTTCCAGGAACCCATTTTTACTAACCGGCCAAAATTCGCGACCCACGCCGGCCGACCTGCGCGACCCACGCCAGCCGACCTGCGCGACCCACGCCAGCCGACCTGTGCGACCCACGCCAGCCGACCTGCGCGACCTACACCAGACGACCTGCGCGACCCACGCCAGCCGACCTGCGCGACCCACGCCAGCCGACCTGTGCGACACACGCCAGCCGACCTGCGCGACCTACACCAGCCGACCTGCGCGAACCACGCCAGCCGACCTGTGCGACCCACGCCAGCCGACCTGTGCGACCCAAGCCAGCCGACCTGTGCGACCCACGCCAGCCGACCTGTGCGACCCAAGCCAGCCGACCTGTGCGACCCACGCCAGACGACCTGCGCGACCCACACCAGCCGACCTGCGCGACCCACGACGGCCGACCTGCGCGACCTACACCAGCCGACCTGCGCGACCCACGACGGCCGACCTGCGCGACCTACACCAGACGACCTGCGCGACCTACACCAGCCGACCTGCGCGACCCACGCCAGCCAACCTGCGCGACCCACGCCAGCCGACCTGCGCGACCTACACCAGCCGACCTGCGCGACCCACGCCAGCCAACCTGCGCGACCCACGCCAGCCGACCTGCGCGACCTACACCAGACGACCTGCGCGACCCACGCCAGCCGACCTGCGCGACCCACGCCAGCCGACCTGCGCGACCCACACCAGACGACCTGCGCGACCCACGCCAGCCGACCTGTGCAACCCAACATTTTCTCTTACCTTGTTTGTTGCTGACAAAAATGGAGGAAATGGCTTTGGGTCCCTTTGGCCCTCCAAACTTGAAAAAAAAAGGTTATGACCATGTAAAAATAAAATGCGGCCGCACTGACTATGCGTGCCGGAGGACCGATGCGCAAGCACATAGTTTTGCGCATGCACACCGATGATCGGCCACGCATGCGTTTTGCGGCCCTTTTTTAAAAATCTGTTCCTGACCATTTTGAATGCCGCTCGCCGCCGGCATTATTAAAAGCCGGCTGCTGCGGCTGTTGTGCACGGATTTGCGCGATCGGGAGCGCCGTGATAGACGGCTCCGTGACCCTCCCAACGCCCGCCCACGACCCACCCGCAGGTCACACCCCCCGAGTTTGACAATGCCTGCTCTATTCCATCAGCAATAAATGCCAAAATTCCATTTGTCTTCCCTAATTACCTGCTCCATCTGTAAACTAACTTTCCTGATTGTGGTGGTATGATTTGCATCGCTGTCTGCCATTGGTCCAGAACACCGGCTTAAAATTGGCCCTGGTCGGTCATGTGCCTCTCGACCAATTGGTTGAGACCAGTCATGTGACGGCTCTCCGATTGGTCGAGAGGCTGAGTTAACCACGCCTCCATACCGAGGTATAAATAGTCAGAACGCCCGGCGGTCGTCCATTTATTGCAGTCGGCCGCAGGGCTAAGTTCTAGCTTATTAAAGCCTAACTTTTGTACAGCAACTCGTCTCTCGTGCAATTGATGGTTCATCACTGATCACCGGCCTTAACCAGTTATAAATTTACTGAACAACTTACTGGAACTCAGAAGGACGAGTCACAGTTGAATTTGGATCCAGGAGGAAGTGTTTTTGAGAGATAATTCCACGACTTGTGTCTATAGTAACAACTGGGAAACCCATCTGTAACGTCCATCGATTCATAATATCATTAACTGTTGCAGGTAAACTGTTCGTATCATTCACAGCCTGAAATAGAAAATGAGCGATTAGTAATGTCTGTGGCTTAGTTGGAAACATTCTCAGTCCTGAGTCTAACGGTTCATGTCCAGTGGAGTTAGTCAGCACAAACTCAAGATGGATACCCCTGTGCAGCATTGAGGGAGCACTACACTGATCGAGGGACAGGACTGAGGGACTGAGGGAGTGCTGCACTGTCAGAGGGTCAGTACTGAGGGAGCGCCGCACTGTCAGAGGGTCAGTACTGAGGGAGTGCCGCACTGTCAGAGGGTCAGTACTGAGGGAGTGCCGCACTGTCAGAGGGTCAGTACTGAGGGAGTGCCGCACTGTCAGAGGGTCAGTACTGAGGGGTGCTGCACTGTCAGAGGGTCAGTGCTGAGGGAGTGCCGCACTGTCAGAGGGTCAGTACTGAGGGAGTGCTGCACTGTCAGAGGGTCAGTACTGAGGGAGTGCCGCACTGTCAGAGGGTCAGTACTGAGGGAGTGCCGCACTGTCAGAGGGTCAGTACTGAGGGAGTGCCGCACTGTCAGTGGGTCAGTACTGAGTGCCGCACTGTCAGAGGGTCAGTACTGAGGGAGTGCTGCACTGTCAGAGGGTCAGTACTGAGGGAGTGCCGCACTGTCAGAGGGTCAGTACTGCGGGAGTGCTGCACTGTCAGAGGGTCAGTACTGAGGGAGGACTGCACTGTCAGAGGGTCAGTACTGAGGGAGTGCCGCAGTCAGAGGGTCAGTACTGAGTGAGTGCCGCACTGTCAGAGGGTCAGTACTGAGGGAGTGCCGCACTGTCAGAGGGTCAGTACTGAGGGAGTGCCACACTGTCAGAGGGTCAGTACTGAGGGAGGGCTGCACTGTCAGAGGGTCAGTACTGAGGGAGTGCTGCACTGTCAGAGGGTCAGTACTGAGGGAGTGCTGCACTGTCAGAGGGTCAGTACTGAGGGAGTGCCGCACTGTCAGAGGGTCAGTACTGAGGGAGTGCTGCACTGTCAGAGGGTCAGTACTGAGGGAGTGCCGCACTGTCAGAGGGTCAGTACTGAGGGAGTGCCGCACTGTCAGAGAGTCAGTACTGAGGGAGTGCTGCACTGTCAGAGGGTCAGTACTGAGGGAGTGCCGCATTGTCAGAGGGTCAGTACTGAGGGAGTGCCGCACTGTCAGAGGGCCAGTAATGAGGGAGTGCCGCACTGTCAGAGGGTCAGTTCTGAGGGAGTGCTGCACTGTCAGAGGGTCAGTACTGAGGAAGTTCCGCACTGTCAGAGGGTCAGTACTGAGGGAGTGCTGCCCTGTCAGAGGTCAGCACTGAGGGACTGAGGGACTGAGGGACTGAGGGTATGCTGCATTGTTGGAGGGACAGGACTGAGGGACTGAGGGACTGAGGGAGCACGGCACTGATCGAGGAAAAGGACTGAGGGACTGAGGGAGTGCTGCATTGTTGGAGGGACAGGCTGAGGGACTGAGGGAGTGCTGCATTGTTGGAGGGATTGGATTGGATTTTGTTTATTGTCACTTGTACCGAGGTATAGTGAAAAGTATTTCTCTGCGAGCAGCTCAACAGATCATTAAGTACATGGGAAGAACAGAAAAGAAAATACATAATAGGGAAACACAAGGTACACAATGTAACTACATAAACACTGGCATCGGTTGAAGCATACAGGGTGTAGTGTTAATGAGGTCAGTACATAAGAGGGTCATTTAGGAGTCTGGTGACAGTGGGGAAGAAGCTGTTTTTGAGTCTGTTCGTGCGGGTTCTCAGACTTCTGTATCTCCTGCCCGATGGAAGAAGTTGGAAGAGTGAGTAAGCCGGGTGGGAGGGGTCTTTGATTATGCTGCCCGCTTTCCCCCGGCAGCGGGAGGTGTAGATGGAGTCACTGGATGGGAGGCAGGTTCGTGTGATGGACTGGGCGGTATTCACACAGCAGAGGGTAGTAGAGTGGAGCTGCTGATTGGCTGTTGCGGGGCAAATTAGCATCGGTGCATTGCGGTCACTGTATCTTGAAGGTGGTTTGTGGAGGAGCTGTTGTCAAGTGACAGTTAAACGCCAAACCCTCCCTCCCTCCTCCTCTAACGAAAAAAACACAATCACTGTAAGGATCCCAGCCGAGTAAAGATAAAGAGGGAGACTCGAGGGCAGGTAGAAGTAGAAAGAAGTTGAACCGTGACGTCACAGCCTGCAGGTAAGTGATTGGCTGGTGACTGGTAAGTAGTTTTTCTTTTCCCTGAGGTGTTATCGTGCGGGGCGCAGTGGTTGCTGAGTGAGTGCTTGCTGAGAAGGGGAGTAAATTTTAAAAAACATACTGTTGGGAGTTTCCAGCTGAATCCGGTCAGAGTGAGGACAGAGTGACTGCTGGGTAAGTAGTAAAGATTTAAATTGTTTGCGGGGCCCATAACAGCTGATTGCTGTTCCCGTGTGGGGCACAGTGGTTGCTGGTTAAGTGTTTTATTTTTACCTGTATTTAAGTTGGGCGGTTCCTAAACCCGAGACACTACACTTGTAATGTCCCCCACCCTTCCACCTCCTGTAGTGTCCCCCACCCTTCCACCTCCTTTAACCTAAGGGGTTGAGTGAATATCAGGTAAGCTCTTCCTTTCTTTTTCTTGTTTTATCTAGTGGGGATGGCAGGGAAGGCAGTACAATGTTCCTCCTGCAGAATGTTTGAGGTGAGGGACGCCGTCAGTGTCCCTGCTGATTTCACCTGTGGGAAGTGCAGCCATATCCAGCTCCTCAAAAACCATGTTAGGGAACTGGAGCTGGAGCTGGATGAACTTCGGATCACTCAGGAGGCAGAGGTGGCCCTAGATAATAGCTTCAGGGATGTAGTTACTCCGAAGAATCAAGATAGATGGGTGACGGTGAGAGGGGCTGGGAGGAAGCAGTCAGTGCAGGGATCCACTGTGGTCGTTCCCCTCAGTAACAAGTATACCGTTTTGGATACTGTTGAGGGGGACGACCTACCAGGGGTAAGCCATGATGAACAGATCTCCAGCACTAAGCCCGTCCCTGTGGCTCAGAAGGGAAGGAGGGAGAGCAAGAGAGCAATAGTTATTGGGGACTAGATAGTTAGAGGGACAGATAGACGGTTCTGTGGCAGTGAAAGAGACTCACGGATGGTATGTTGCCTCCCAGGTGCCAGGGTCCGTGATGCCTCGGATCATATTTTCAGAATCCTTACGGGGGAAGGGGAACAGTCACAAGTCGTGGTTCACATCGGTACCAACGACATAGGTAAGAGAAGGGACGGGGATTTAAAACAGGAATTTAGGGAGCTAGGGTGGAAGCTGAGAGCCAGGACAAACCATGTTGTCATCTCTGGTTTGTTGCCGGTGCCACGTGCTAGCGAGGTGAGGAACAGGGAGAGAGTGCAGATAAACACATGGCTGCAGGGATGGTGTAGGAGGGAGGGTTTCAGTTACGTGGATAATTGGAGCACATTCTGGGGAAGGTGGGAACTGTACAGACAGGACGGTTTGCACCCGAACCAGAGGGGCACCAATATCCTGGGAGGGAAATTTGCTGCGGCTCTTTGAGGGGGTTTAAACTAATTTGTCAGGGGACTGGGAAAACGAGCTGTAGCCCAGAAGCCAGTGTTGAGAGTAGTGAGGTACTGAGGAGGGTATCAAGGTCGCAGGAGTGTACCGGCAGACAGAAAGGTGGGTTGAATTGTGTCTACTTCAATACAAGGGACATCCGGAATAAGGTAGGTGAACTTGGAGTGTGGTTTGGTACTTGGGACTACGATGTTGTGGCCATTACGGAGACATGGTTAGAACAGGGACAGGAATGGTTGTTGGAAGTTCCGGGGTATAGATGTTTCAGTAAGAGTAATGAAGGTGGTAAAAGAGGTGGAGGAGTAGCATTGTTAATCAAGGATAGTTTAACGGCTGCAGAAAGGCAGTTCGAAGGGGATCTGCCTACTGAGGTAATTATGGGCCGAAGTTAGAAATAGGAAAGGAGCGGTCACATTGTTAGGAGTTTCCTACAAGCCCCCAAATAGTAACAGAGATGTGGAGGAAGAAATTGCAGAACAGATTATGGATAGGTGTGGAGGTCTCAGGGTAGTTGTTATGGGTGACATTAACTTTCCAAATATTGATTGGAACATCTATAGGTCGAACAGTTTGGATGGGGCAGTTTTTGTACAGTGTGTGCAGGAGGGTTTCCTGACACAATATGTGGATAAGCCGACAAGAGGGGCGGCCACATTGGATTTGGTACTGGGTAATGAACCGGGCTAAGTGTTAGATTTGTTTGTGGGAGAGCACTTTGGAGATAGTGACCACAATTTGGTGTCTTTCACTATTGCAATGGAGAGGGATAGGGCCATACGGCAGGGCAAGGTTTATAATTGGGGGAGGGGTAATTAGGATGCGATTAGGCAAGAATTAGGGAGCATAAGATGGAAACAGGAACTGTCAGGGAAAGGCACAAATGAAAAGTGGAGCTTGTTCAAGGAACAAATGCTGCGTGTCCTTGATAGGTATGTCCCTGTCAGGCAGGGAGGAAATGGCCGTGTGAGGGAACCATGGTTCACAAAAGAGGTTGGATGTCTTGTCAAGAGGAAAAAGGAAGAGTATGTAAGGATGAGGAAACAAGGTTCAGTTGGGGCGCTTGAGGGTTACAAGGTAGCAAGGAATGAGCTAAAAAAAAAAGGGCTTAGGAGAGCTAGGAGGGGGCATGAGAAGTCCTTGGTGGGTCGGATCAAGGAAAACCCCAAGGCTTTTTACTCTTATATGAGAAATAATAGAATGACCAGGGTGAGGGTAGGGCCGGTCAAGGACAGCCGTGGGAACTTGTGCATGGAGTCAGAAGAAATAGGAGAGGCGTTGAATGAATACTTTTGTTCAGTCACCAAGGAGAGGGGCCATGTTTTTGAGGATGAGAGTGTGATACAGGCGGGTAGGCTGGAGGAGGTAGATGTTCTGAGGAAGGATGTATTAGCAATTTTGAAAAACCTGAGGGTCGACAAGTCCCCTGGGCCAGATGGGATATATCCAAGGATTCTTTGGGAGGCAAAGGGATGAGATTGCAGAGCCTTTGGCTTTGATCTTTGGGTCCTCACTGTCCACGGGGATAGTGCCAGAGGACTGGACAGTGGCGAATGTTGTTCCTCTGTTCAAGAAAGGGAATAGGAATGACCCTGGTAATTATAGTTCAGTTAGTCTTACTTCAGTGGTCGGTAAGTTAGTGGAAAAGGTCCTGAAGGATAAGATTTAAGACCATTTGGAAAGATGCAGCTTAATCCGGGATAGTCAACACGGATTTGTGAAGGGTAAGTCTTGCCTCACAAATTTGATTGAATTCTTTGAGGAGGTAACTAAGTGTGTAGATGAAGGTAGAGCAGTTGATGTCGTATGCATGGATTTTAGTAAGGCGTTTGATAAGGTTCCCCATGGTCGGCTTATGAAGACAGTAAGGAGGTGTGGGTCAGAGGGAAATTTGGCCAATTGGATAAGTAACTGGCTATCACATAGAAGACAGAGGGTGGTGGTGGATGGAAAATTTTCAGACTGGAGACCAGTTACCAGCGGTGTACCACAGGGATCAGAGCTGGGTCCTCTGCTATTTGTGATTTTTATCAATGACTTGGAAGAGGGGGCTGAAGGATGGATCAGTAAATTTGCTGATGACACCAAGATTGGTGGAATAGTGGATGAGGTGGAGGGCTGTTGTAGGCTGCAAAGAGACATTGATAGGATGCAGAGCTGGGCCGAAAAATGGCTGATGGAGTTTAACCCTGATAAGTGCGAGGTGATTCATTTTGGTAGAAAAAAATTGAATGCGGATTACAGGGTCAATGGCAGGGTTCTGAGGAATGTGGAGGAACAGAGAGATCTTGGGGTTCATGTCCACAGATCTCTGAAGGTTGCCACTCAAGTGGACAGAGCCGTGAAGAAGGCTTATAGTGTGTTAGTGTTTATTAACAGAGGGCTTGAGTTTAAGAGCCACGGGTTATGCTGCAACTATACATGACCCTGGTGAGATCCCATTTGAAAATCGCTTATTGTCACGAGTAGGCTTCAATGAAGTTACTGTGAAAAGCCCCTAGTCGCCACATTCTGGCGCCTGTTCGGGGAGGCTGGTACGGGAGCTTAATCCGGGTACGGGAGTTTGGAGTATTGTGTGCAGTTCTGGTCACCCCATTATAGGAAGGATGAGGAAGCATTGGAAAGGGCAAAGGAGATTTACCAGGATGCTGCCTGGTTTGCAGGATAGGTCTTATAAGGAAAGGTTGAGGGAGCTAGGGCTTTTCTCTTTGGAGCGGAGGAGGATGAGTGGCGACTTAATAGAGGTTTATAAGATGATGAGGGGATAGATAGAGTGGATGTTCAGAGACTATTTCCTCGGGTGGATGTAGCTGTTACAAGGGGGCATAACTATAAGATTCAGGGTGGGAGATATAGGAGGGATATATTCTTTACTCAGAGAGTGGTTAGGGTGTGGCATGGACTGCCCGCTGTGATAGTGGAGTCGGACACTTTCAAGCGGTTATTGGATAGGCACATGGAGCACACCAGAATGACAGGGAGTGGGATAGCTTGATCTTGGTTTGGATAATGCTCGGCACAACATTGAGGGCTGAAGGGCCTGTTCTGTGATATACTGTTCTATGTTCACGACTCTCTGAAGTTTCTTGCGGTCTTGGGCCGAGCAGTTGCCATACCAGGCTGTGATGCAGCCCGATAGGATGCTTGCTATGGTGCATTTGTAAAAGTTGGTAAGAGTTAATGTGGACATGCCGAATTTCCTTAGTTTCCTGAGGAAGTATAGACGCTGTTGTGCTTTCTTGGTGGTAGCGTCGATGTGGGTGAACCAGGACAGATTTTTGGAGATGTGTACCCCTAGGAATTTGAAACTGCTAACCATCTCCACCTCGGCCCGTTGATGCTGACAGGGATGTGTACAGTACTTTGCTTCCTGAAGTCAATGACCAGCTCTTTAGTTTTGCTGGCATTGAGGGAGAGATTGTTGTCGCTGCACCACTCCACTAGGTTCTCTATCTCCCTCCTGTATTCTGACTCGTCGTTATTTGAGATCCGACCCACTATGGTCGTATCGTCAGCAAACTTGGAGATGGAGTTGGAACCACATTTTGCCACGCAGTCGTGTGTGTACAGGGAGTAGAGTAGGTGGCTAAGTACGCAGCCTTGCGGGGCTCCGGTGTTGAGGACTATTGTGGAGGAGGTGTTGGTGTTCATTCTTACTGATTGTGGTCTGTGGATCAGAAAATTGAGGATCCAATTACAGAGTGAGGAGCCAAGTCCTAGGTTTTGGAGCTTTGATGTGAGCTTGGCTGGGATTATGGTGTTGAAGGCGGAGCTGTAGTCAATAAATAGGAGTCTGATGTAGAAGTCCTTGTTGTCAAGATGCTCTAGGGATGAGTGTAGGGCCAGGGAGATGGCGTCTGATGTGGACCGGTTGCTTCGGTATGCGAATTGCAGTGGATCAAGGCGTTTTGGGAGTATGGAGTCGATGCACTTCATGACCAATTTCTCGAAGCATTTCATTAAGACTGAAGTCAGGGTCACCGGTCATTGAGGAACGTTGCCTTGTTCTTCATTGGTACTGGTATGGTGATGGTCTTCTTGAAGCAGGTGGGGACCTCGGAGTGGAGTAGGGACAGGGTAAAGATGTCTGTGAATACCTCTGCCAGCTAGTCTGCGCAGGCTCTGAGTGCACGACCAGGGATCCCGTCCGGGCCCATCGCCTTCCGAGGGTTCACTTTCAGGAAGGCCGATCTGACTTCGGAAACTGTGATGGTGGGTATGGGTGAATCATGGGCTGCTGGGGCACTCGACAGCGAATTGTTGGTTACCTGCTCGAACCGGGCATAGAATGTATTAAGTTCATCGGGGAGGGGTGCGCTGCTGCCAGAGATACTGCTCGGCTTCGCTTTGTAGCCCGTTATGTTGTTTAATCCTTGCCACAACCGCCGAGAGTCTGTCTGTGACTCTAGTTTAGTTTGATATTCTCTCTTGGCATCTCGGATGGCTTTGCGGAGGTCGTACCTGGATTTCTTGTATAGGACAGGGTCGTCTGCCTTGAACGCCTCAGATCTGTCCTTCAGTAGGGAGTCAATCTTGCGGTTGAGCCATGGTTTCCGGTTGGGGAATGTACGTACTGCTTTCTTTGGCACGCAGTCGTCCACACATTTGCTGATGAAGTCTGTGACGGTGGTGGCATACTCATTTCAATTGGTCGCTGAGTTCTTAAATATGGACCAATCCACTGTCTCTAAACAGTCACGTAAGAGCTCTTCTGTTTCCTCGGACCAGCACTGCACAACCTTCTTAGCTGGATTCTCCCGCTTGAGTTTCTGCTTGTAAGCCGGGAGAAGGAGCACAGTCTTATGGTCTGATTTCCCAAAATGCGGTCGGGGGATGGAACGGTAGGCGCCCTTGATTTTTGAGTAGCAGTGGTCAAGAGTGTTGTCGCCCCTGGTGGGACAGGAGATGTGCTGGTGGAATTTTGGCAGTACACTCTTGAGGTTGGCTTTGTTGAAGTCTCCGGCCACGATGAACAAGGCCTCCGGGTGTTCTGTTTCGTAGTTCGATGGGACTGAGGGAGTGCTGCATTTCTGGAGTTACATGACTGAGGGACTGAGGGAGTGCTGCATTGTTGAAGGAACAGGATTAATGGAATGCTGCATTGTTGGAGGGACAGGACTAAGGGAGTGCTGCATTGTTGGAGGGACGGGACTGAGGGAGTGCTGCATTGTTGGAGGAACGGGACTGAGGGAGTGCTGCATTGTTGGAGGGACGGGACTGAGGGAGTGCTGCATTGCTGGAGGGACAGGACTGAGGGAGTGCTGCCATTTAGCTGCGATATTAAGCCATGTCTGAGGGATGAAGCGGATCCCATGGTGCTTTGCTGAGGGGCTGCTTCCTGGTGTACTGGTCAATACTTATTCCTGAATCAACACCATTGAAATCAAATTATCTGAACATAGTCACATTGCTCTTTATGGAAACTTGCTGTACCGTAAGTGGCCTTCATATTAAAGCAGTGACTTTAATGTCAGGTCTCTGCTCTGTGACGTTATATTTGTGAATTGTTTGGTATAAATGCCAGATTTCTGCTTTATAAGTTCTACATCTTAAGAATGGTAAGGAACTCAAACAGAGAGCTCAATAGTGATGTTCCGGATAGTTGGGAGCTGAAGGCAGATTTCTGGAAAGTCCTGAGTTGTTTAAGAATGAAGGGCGGGGATCCCTGTCCAGCAACACCAGACTCCAGAGACCTGATCGTGCGGAGAATCTCACATCAGCCAAAATCCAGTCCGGGGCCATTCGCCCGGCGGAATGCGTTCCACGCTGCGCGCCCATGCATGCATGCATGCAAATTGTACAGTAAATGCTGTCGACGTGTCATTGACGGACCGGACCCGGATACTTTCAGGCCCCCCGTGATGCTCCGCCTCCATCAGGAGGAATTGCCAACGGCGTGGTACACTTGTGTTTAAAATCAGGGAACAGCCGCCGTGCCACTGAGGGAGAGAGAGGGGGCATGGAGAGTGTCCAACATCACTATAGTTTGCTTGCAGTTCTGCCACTGGCTGGGGGGCTTCTGCCAGGGCCGGGCAAGTAGCGGGGGGTGGCAGGAGGTGGGCCGTAGGGTCGGGAAGACGGGCAGGGAACACAATTGCCGCAGCCGGCAAGGCAGCCATGCAGCTGTGCACGCCCCTAACAACCCACTGTGAACTTGGGGCCACGGGTCAGACAGGAGCCCCAACAGGACACCCCACTAGGTGCCCTCTGGCTGCAACTAACCCATCAACGGGATGGCTGTGCACTGACACAACCAGTGCCATCTCCTTGGCAGGAATGAAGGTTTGTGCAATGCCCAAATGCAGCTCCTGTTTGTCAGTGCCAATCCTGATCTCGGTGCATCAGACGCCACAATCCCGGCTCTGGGTCACTGTCCGTGTGGAGGTTGCACATTCTCCCCGTGTCTGCGTGGGTCTCACCCCCACAACCCAAAAATGTGCCGAGTAGGTGGATTGGCCACGCTAAATTGCCCCTTAATTGGAAAAAATAATTGGGTAATCTAAATTTATTAACCCCCTCACTCACCCCAACGCCCTCACTCACCCCCAACCCCCTCACTCACCCCCCAACCCCCTCACTCACCCCCAACCCCCTCACTCACCCCCCACCCCTCACTCACCCCCCAACCCCCTCACTCACCCCCAAGCCCCTCACTCACCCCCAACCCCCTCACTCACCCCCAACCCCCTCACTCACCCCCAGCCCCTCACTCACCCCCCAACCCCCTCACTCACCCCCCCAGCCCCTCAATCACCCCCAACCCCCTCACTCACCCCCCAACCCCCTCACTCC